>NW_005871192.1:253026-415187 GCF_000147115.1 Myotis lucifugus | reverse complement strand
GGGGTAAGGGGGAGAGATCAACCAAAAGACTTATATGCAAGCATATAGGCCTAACCAATGGACACAGACAACAGGGGGGTGAGGACATGAGTGGGGGGGCATAGGGGGGTAATGTGGGGATAAGGACACATATGTAATAACTTAATCAATAAAGAAATTTTAAAAAATAATAAAGTCTTTCCACTCCAGGATAAAGAACCAGAAGTAAAAGGAAATAATCTTGATGTTTTCTGACATATGGTAAAGGGAGTAGTAAAGACCTTTCAATGAAACCCAAAAAAGTAAAACAGTAGTTGACTCTAAACTAGAATCATGGAATTTTAAAACTAAGGAACCAGAAGAATATTTGATCCAATGTCCCCACTATGCAGAGAAAGAGTCTGAAGCTCAGAAAACAATGGAAAACAGAACTCAGAAATCAACCCAAGCCATTATGCTCAATTAATATTTCACAAAGAACGCAAGAGCATACAATGGAGTCAAGACAGTCTCTTCAATAAATGGTATTGGGCAAATTGGACAGATACATGCAAAAAAATTAAACTAGACCGCTAACTTACCCCATACACAAGAATAATTTCAAAATGGATCAAAGACTTAAATATAAGTCATGAAACCATAAAAATCCTAGAAGAAACTATAGGCAGCAAAATCTCAGACATCTCTCATAGCAATATGTTTGCTGACACATCTAGGGCAATGGAAACAAAGGGAAAAATAAATGGATCTACATCAACATAAAAAACTACTGCACAGCAAAAGAAACCATCAACAAAATGAAAAGAGATCCCACTGTATGGGAGAACATATTTGCCAATGATACATCTAATAAGGGGTTAATTTCCAAAATATATAAAATATTCATAAGACTTAACAAAAGGAAGACAAACAATTCAATTAAAAAATGGGCAAAGGACCTAAATAGACACTTCTCCAAAGAGGACAAACAGATGGCCAAGAGACATATGAAAAAATAGTCACTAATCATCAGCGATACAAAATTAAAACTACAATGAGGTATCACTTCACACCTGCCAGAATGGCTACTATCAACAAATAACAAGTGCTGGAGAGGATGTGGAGAAAAGGGAACCCGAGTACGCTGCTGGTGGGAATCAGACTGGGACAGCCACTATGGAAAACAGCATGGAGTTTCTGCAAATAATTAAAAATGGAACTGCCATCTGACCCAGTGACCCAATTCTTGGAATATAGCCTAAGAATCCTGAAACACCAATAGGAAAGAATACATGTACTCTATGTTCATAGCAGTGCTATTTACAATAGCCAAGATCTGGAAACAGGAAGCCCAAGTGCCCATCAGTAGATGAGTGATAAAAAAAAAAAAAGATGTGGTACATTTACACAATGGAATAATATGCAGCTGAAAGAAAATAAAGATCTCTTACCCTTTGAGACAGCATGGAGGGACTTGGAGAGTAGTATGCTAAGCAAAATAAGCCAGTCAGAGGAAGACAAGTATCACATGATCTCATTTATATGTGAAATCTAATGAACAAAATAAACTGTTGAACAAAATAGATCCAGAGACATTGAAGCATGCAACAGACTGATGAATTTCAGAGGGAAGGGGGTGGGAGGCAGGAAGAGATTAACCAAAGAATGTATATGCACATATGCATAACCCACGGACAGACAATAGTGCAGTAACAGTAAAGGCCTTGGGAGGGGGCAGGAGAGGAGGGGGTCAATGGGGGGAGTCGTACACTGTAATACTTTCAACAATAAAGATAAATTTAAAAATAAAAGCTGGATGTGAGAAAAAACAGGCTAGGTTTATTGACAAATTACTATACATCACATGGGCCAAGATTTTTATTTATTATCCAATCTAACCCTCACAGCAATGCTATGAAGGAAGCACCATTATTATTCCACTTACAAACATGAAAACTGAGGTTTAGGAGAGATTATCTCATTCAAGGTCACATAGCCAGAGGATGACGAAATCAGGACTAGCACCTCAGGACTTCCGCCTGATCCCCAAACCTGTGCTCCTTATCATGGCCATACACTGTGTGGCTTCATGGGATGCCAGCCTGCACCATACACCTCTGTTTCCTGGCTGCTTTATAAACCTAAGGGCTGTCGATAAATTGGCAGTTCTTAAGCCTGCCTCTTCCCCATCCCCCTAACTACACTCAGAGTCTTCCAGGGCAGGGCACTCTCCCTTTTCCCGCAGACCCAGAAATATATACAATTCCAAAAACTCTTTAAAATTCTGATCTTTCCACAGAACTTTGTTCACTGTCTAAACAAAAGAGTATCAGTAGATAAATTAATAACAGCAATAAGCAGGAAAACAAAGACTATGGAGTGCTGAATGCAGAAGGACCTTAGAGATCAACCAGCCCTACAGCTTCATCGTACAGATGTGGACACTGAGATCAAGAGATGAGAGTTACTGCCCAAAGTCACACAGCTGGTCAGCAGCAGCGTTCACCCCAGGTCCCCCATCACCTCCCATATAACTGACTCCCATTAACAATCCAATTTAAAACTCAAAGTTCAAAATCTTAAAGGATTTGCGGCCTGCTTTTCCTCTTCTTTCAGTAGTTGGAAGCCTGTGACCTGTCACAGCTGCTGTGCAAGGGAGGAAAACATTTAGAGCAAGAAAATGCATTCTTGGTCTAGAAGAGGGGAAGGTGCCAAGGATCACCAAACTCAAGTCCTAAAGGCCATCATTTCAAGCCAATCGCTTAAAACCCTTCCAGGGCGTCTGGAGTAACACTGAGATCCTACAGGCAGGGTCTCCCCAGTGGAGGACCCATGTCTCAGGAATGGCCTTCCTCCTTAACAGCTCACAAAGCCAAGCCAATTAGCCTCTGGGGGTGGGTAAAAGCCAATGCTTTTCCTGAAGTGTGTTGTTCTCACATATTTATAATATACCCAGAGGCAAAAAGACAAGTGAAAATGCTTTCTATGAACTGCAAATCAAGACCTATTTTGAACATATATATATTTAACGCTTATCTTGAGACAAAACAACTCAAATTTCCTACCTATCTCTTTTATGTAGATCTTTTTTTTTTTTAATCAGACAGCGAGAAATCTGAATAACTCAAGTTTATACTCTGCCCCTGGTGCTGGGGAACTGAGCAGGGATTACAAACTAGAACTTTTGGTGGTTACTAATCCTTCAGGGGACCTGATCCTGGGTAACAGAAAGCTGGGCCAAATCTTTAAATATGTGAGGAGAACAAGCAACCTAAAGGAATATCAGGTACTAATATGACAAATAAATGTCATATGCAACTGATGTACCAGCTAGCAGTGGCTGCCTGGGTTGGGGGTCCACATTGAAGAACTTCATAAGACAGACCATCTTGATTGATTAGCCATGTCTGTCAAGGTGCCAGATTAGAGAAATGGGGATGGGTGATAAATATATGAATTTTAAAAGTCAACAAAAGGGAAGCAAAAGAATTCTGGTAGAAATGCCCACACACTATTAAAAATGGCAACTTGCGGGAATCACACATTTGGAAAACATTTAGAATAACACAGAACCATAAAAATATGAATAAAGTTGCTGAATAGAGAAAGGAATAAGAACACAGCCAAAACCTTGAAGAACATCATATTTAGGAAGCAAGACAAAGAAGTTTCGGGGGAGATCGGGGGGAGAGCCTAACAACAAGAAGAAAATTCAGTGACAGAGAGGACAAATAAAGAAACGAGTTTAAGTTAAACAGTTAAATGCCATAGAAAAATAAAAAGGCATGAGGGCTGAGAAGAGGATGTCCCATTTGGTGACAAGAAAGCAGGTTCAGTAGTGGCTGGCTGGAACCAAGGAGTGGAAGCTGCTGAAGAAATGGAGGAAGAGAGAGAGAGACCGCCATGCTGAGAATTTGGTGGCAAAAGCAACAAGAAAAGTCAAGCAGGAGCTCATGAAATTACTCAGGGAATAATTACAATACTTAATTATGTGATTATTATTGTGGGGTAGTAGGTAAAAGAAATGAAATCAGATCATCTTTGTGGGTAGAGAAACTGATTACCAGATAGGGATTCTTTGATGAGCCAAAATAACTGATGGAGCCAGAGCCTGAACTACAGAGGAGACACATTAAGGAGGGAAGATGGGTGGAGTTAGAGACCATTTGAGAGGAGAGATGGGAATCTAAGCAGCACCCGTCTGATGGTCTCAACCCAGGGCAGAGGGGCATCTAGAGAGAGAGAAGGCAGAAATGCTGGGAATGGCGGCGGGCAGAGAGGTCCAAGGATTGCACAGAGGACTCTAGCGAGTGTGCTGGAGGGGCAGCGAGAAAGGAGTGTGGACGTCCTTCCAGGTAGTGATGCTGTCGGAACTTCCCAGCAATGCTCAGGCTCTGAGGAGAGACACGCTGCTTCAGCGGGATGAGAGGCTCAGAGACGAGCAGGAGGCAGGCACCACAGAGAACGGCTGTTGGACTGGCCGCTCTCGGGCCCAGTGGGCAGGAGGGAAGGCAGCAGAGAGAATGGTCCTTGGAGAAACTGAGGGGCTGAAGAGCAGCAAAGAATATGTTCAGGGCCTTCGGAGAGACCTCGTGGAGGAAGACGTGTATCTTCTCTGCAAAAATACTTAAATGCATGGGAGAAACCTCTTCAAGAAGGTACAACTGGTCAAGAAGACAGAGGGTGGGCATTTTGGCGATGGCCCCACCGCGTCTTGAAGAGACACCCGGAAAGACACATGCCAGTCACCAAAGCATCATTTTGTCCCAACTTTTAGAGCACCTGTCCTGTGGGGAAGAGCAGGAACCACTCTGGGCTGTACTGACTTTGTATGTCTTCTCCCTCCCTCCCCCACGCCCTGGAAACACTCCCTGCCTGAATCTTATTCGTACCCAAATCTCCATCCCTTCCTTCAGGAGGCCTTCCTGGACCCCCGATCATGTTCACTCTGCTCTTCCCTATTCACACACCACATGCTTGTAGCCCCTGTACAATCTGATTACCTGAGACAGCACTGTCTCATGCATAGCACATGGTGAGCCCTAAATATATGGTTGCTGAAAGCATGCAAGAACAGGGGCAAGAATCACACACGTGCAAGTTCTGTCCCTCGTGCCTGATCGCACACTTACAGACTGTTTAAAAAGAAAACCCAGCAGCAGCTAGACTCGTATGTGTTTACCCTTGCTGTGTGGCGCTTCCTGTGTAAACACAGCCTAGAAATTGGTTTTTAAAACCAAATCCTTGAGTCGGGTATCAAATTACATGCATACATAATTTGAGCTAGATCACAAAGCTAAATGTGAAAGCTAGAATTATAAAATCTTAGAGGAAAACACAAGAAAATATTTTTGTAATTCAAGGGAAGACAAAGATTTCTTAGGTCAGAGAAAGTAATAACCATAAAAGAAGGAAGTAGTAAGTAAACATCATCAAAGCCAAAAACTCCTGTTCAATGATACCATTAAAAAAATAAATGAGCCGCACACTTGGAAACAAAATTCTAGCAAAGGACTGGCATTCAGGCTATATAAAGATCACCCATAACTCAAAAAGACCCCCCCCAAAAAAAAATCAAAAGTTTTGAACAGACACATCACAAAAAGACATACAAGTGGAGAATAAAATGTACAAAAGTGCATAACATCAGGGAAATGTAAGTTTAAACCACAATGAGATACCACTACACACACACCACAATAACTGAATTTTAAAAAAGACTGGCAAAACCTACTGTTGGCAAAGTGGGACAACTGGAATTGTCATTCATTGTTGGCAGAATTGTGAAATGGCCCAAACCAATTTGACAAAATATGTATATGGCAGTTTTTACATGCTGGGCTACCGCCTAGCCCAGCAATTCCATTCCTAGGAATTTATCAGAAAATAAATAAAAACCATACATGCATCTCAAAACAGAAGTTAAACAAGAATGATCATTGAAGCTTATTCATATGATCCAAAACTGGCAATAGCCCAGGCATCCATCAATGGGAGAATAAACGGTGGTATAAGCATTCGAGGGAATATTACTTGGCGATGGAAAGGTAACTACTTGCAGCCACGCAGCATCAGAAACACAGTCTCAACAGCATGGATCATCTCGAGCACATTTTGCTGAGTGAAAGGAGAATCAATGAAAAAGTATGTACTTTATGATTCCATTTATAGGAAATTCTAAAACAGAAGGAACTAATCCTCGGTGCAAAAAAAGCAGATCAGTGTTTACCACTGGGAGAGAGAGGAGGGGGTTGATCAGGAAGGGGTGTGCAGGAACCTTCTGGGTGCAGGAACCTATGGTTCTGTATCTTGACAGAGATCTGGGTTACACAGGCACATGAATTTGTCAAAACTCAGCAAACACACCCCCAGATTTGTTCATTCCATCATAAATGTACCTCAAAAGAAGAAAAAGGTATCCAATATCAAACTGTTGTTAATGATATAAAGGCTGAACCATGTCGGGGAGAAGTTTCCTGCTCTCAGTGATTTACTTGGAATATATAAAAAAGATGGATTGATGGGCGAATGGATAATGGGAGTGAATAGATGGAGAGATGTGTTGATGTTGATGATAGGATCCAGGCAGCAGAATCACAGCCATTCACTTTAAAATCCTTTCAGCTTTGCTGTATGCTTAAAATTTTTCATAACAAAATGTTGGGGGGGAAAAAAAGCACAAGGAAAAATCTCTAACAAGCCCCGATCACAGAAAATGTCGTACTTTTAAAGAAGCACAATGAAGTTTATAGGGGTGAAATGATGTCTGAAATTAATGGATGAACCGAATTTGGCAAAATCTTGGTAATTATTGATACTGGGAGATGTGTGCTTGGGGATTCACCACCCTATTTTCTATTTTTTTGCAGATTACATTTTTTTTAAAATTAGAGAAATGTTCAAACAAATCCGTAAGAGGTAGGACCGACATGAAACAAGCGTGTATCTGCTTAAGCAAGAGTTCCCTCGAGGCTAATACGGCTTTGGTCCAACCACCTGGGACAAAACAGGATTTTGATTTAAGCTGATGATAAGTACAGAGCCAACAAGCAGAGGAAGCTTCTCCTCTCGCTCACACGCTGAAGTTTGTGTCAGCTGCACTGGGCTTGTTCCCACATGGCCTGCTAGTGTCCTCCAGCCAAAACGCAGCGAGCTCCCATCCTTAACTGGAGTTTCGCTCTCTTCTCAAGAAATCTGGTAAGTACCCTGTGAATTTCGGACCAAACCCAACAGCTGTGCTAAACAAATCTTCCCCAGGTGCTCTTCCAAGCAGTGCAAAAAAACAACCAGAGCCCCTCTATCTTAAAGCAATAACTGTCTTTGACCCACCCACCTCACTCCAACCCAAGACTGGTTTGCTTGCATAGCACTCGGTGATTACTCTTATCACAGCATTTCTCCCACAGTATATTTTTTGTTTATGGTTTATCCCATAATACTTTTTAAAATATTTTTATTGATTTCAGAGAGGAAGGGAGAAGGAGAGAGAGATAGAAACATCAGTGATGAGAGAGAATCATCGGTCGGCTGCCTCTTGCACACCCCACACTGGGGTTCAAACCTGCAACCCGGGCATATGCCCTGATCAGGAATCGAACCGTGACCTCCCTAGGTAGACATTCAACCACTGAGCCACACCAGCTGGGCTCCCATAATATTTTTAAATGCTTGTTTATGTGTTGCCCAGACGAGGCTCCTTGGGAGGGGTGATAGGGGTATCTTGTTCACAACTAGAAAACCAGTCAGCACAGTGCCTGCAACTCCTACATGCTCACTAAAATGGTTTTGGATGTCTCCATGAACAATCTGTGAAACACGGACGGTTTACAGAGCTTTCCCAGATGGTCTCGTGTTATTCTTCCTGCAACCTCAAGAGCTAACTGGGGCAGAAATTATTAACTTCCCACCAATATCCCAGAAGAGGAAGTGAGGCCTGGGGGTTCGAGACTTGCTCAATCCCACAGCACAATCAGTGGGTAAAACCAGGACGAGTGCCAGTATAGCTGATGCTTTGAGACGCTCTTTTCATCCTATCAAATTCCTCTGTGAGGAAAACGCAAGCTGATTACTCAGAATATGGGACACTTCTCTTTCCACAACCACGGAGCGTCGAGTTTGGGTGTGTGGCCTCTGACCTACTACCTTTAAGAGCAAACAGGACCCGATGAGCATGGATCTTACTTGGAAAGCAAGGGGAGTAAACAGTTGGATAAACGCCACCGCCCATAAAAGCCCAGATGTCTGGCTTAATGTTTCAACATGTTAAATATATCAGATAATTAATTAAGGTAGAAAGACAACAATTATGCTATACACCATGTTCATTTCCACCAGCCAGCTGACATCAACCACTCAACATGTATTAATTTGTTTCATAAAGCCTCCCTCCACACATGCCTCGTTCCTCATTTCGCATAAATAACCACGAAGGACCGTGTTTTCACAGCCTCTTCCTTGGGAATAATCAGGGACTGGCTCGGCTTCGCCTGGGCTGTCATCTACAAGCTCAGATTACCCCAAGCAGTAGTTCATAAAAGCCAACTCCTCCTCTCTTTGCTTCAACGTTGGGGAAAGAACTGGAAGTCCTGGGTGAATCTATAAATAAACACTGGCCATCGGCTGAGGTGCACTCCCTACTCAAACCTGTCAACGTGCGCGTCCACCGCAGCCTGGGTGTCTGCTTCCAGCTGCGGCAGGTGAATGGCGGCAACTTGCGTGGGGCCAAGGGGCCAAAGTGCAGGAAGAACCCCAGGCCCAGCTGCGCTCTATCTTCTTCGCAAAGTGTCCCAGCATCCTGACATCCCACCCCTCGGGCACAGCCATGCCTTTTCTGTCCAATAAGGAGTTACTGAAATGCCTGGGGCTGCCAAGAGCCTTGTGAAATGCTGTGAGCTCCCAGACACTTCCCAGTGTTTCTAGAGGTCCCAGTGCCTTGCGCCCCATAACTTGGTGCTGAGTATTTCAGCCATGTCAGATTTTCAATGCCAAGGTCTCTCTATGGCCACATTTCTGGGGGCCTTTCCTTCTCTAAACATGGACCTGTCTCATGCTGTGGGTAATGGAGAGGAAGTGGGGTTGGATCTCCTCCTACCCAATACCGCTTCTCCCCTGAGGAGCCACAGAACGGAGCACTTTGGTCCCGCACAGCAGCAAGTAGCAGCACAAGTTGTGCAGACGGAAAACTCCGAGTCTAGTAGCCAATGCCTCATTCAAACACTGAGAACGTTCTCCGCCGCTCACTCCTGAGCTACCGGTTTTACCATCATAAACTGAGCCCTTCTCCCCGTGGCCCTCTGCTGCTTACTTCAGTTCCCGAAACCTTCGGAATTTCAACCCACACAGAAACTACCACAACTCTTATCGTCTCCATCAAAAAAGATTTTCCAATGCAAATCCGCTTTTTTTTTTCCTCTGCCTCAAACGAGCTATTTAAAATTTGAGCCAAATCTCCTATAATGCCATTAAAGTAAAAGAAAAATAATTTACACAATGAGTGGAATGATTTTGGAAAAATAGCCTATTGCACTAAATGTATTCCTTCATGTATCATAAATATTTTAAACAAGCAGTTGATTCTTAGGGGCTGATGTCACTGTTACAGGAGCCCCCCCTCCCCGTTCCCCTCCCAAAAAAAAAAGCAGGAGGCTGCATTTCAAGTTTAATTATTACCACAACTGAGCAGCTGAAACGAAATTACTTCACTGTGCTGTGTGTTCATAATTCAATATATCAAAGCAGTCTCTGATTTCCTTAATAATTTTTCTCTATTTCTCATCAGATGTTTAGCTTAAGGGAACATTTTTACATGACCTCTTTCCAACTGTACTTTCAATATAGTCTTATCCCTAGAAATTAAAGTTTACTGATAGTAACTTTATACTCAGTGTGAAACCCACTCTTTCAATAAAATACACTATAAAATGTTAAAGGCAAAGCACTTTCTTATCTCTGAACAAATATCTTGCTTTATATTGATTGCCCAATAACCACTAACAAAAGATCCAGGTTTTGCTTCTTTACTTGACAAACACACAAAGATTTCTGGCATAAAGAACCAAGTTACAGAAAGTGTGCTTTTTTTTATGCTTTCGCTAAAATCAGAACTTGTTAAACCCCTTGGGCTTCTTGAAGAATGCGGAGGATTTAAAGAGCATTTCTTACTAGACCTCCCAGATGCTGGCAAAGTTCTAGGGAATGAGGAGGTGTTAGGAGAGAACAGGCAGATATACGCACACACAATGGGTGTTAACTCCATTCTTGATTTTTGGTAGAAGAGAAGCCTTCTTCACACACAAAAAAGAGAGAGACCCATGAAAATAAAATTCTTGGCCCCTATAATCTTTGAAAAGTAACCCTCTGCTTTCTCTCATCTCAAATCCCTGAAGAGACAAGCACCATGCATTTCCATTAGACTGGCTGAAAACTATTCTCGGTGGGTCCTTTGCCTTTTGTTCATAAAGGTATCAAATGTGTACACCAATAGATTTGTACTTGCAAAGCACAAATTCAAAACAATATGAATAGTTAACAGTTATTGGGCACTGACTATGTACCAGACACATAACTCTTTATGTGTATTATCTCACTCAGCCTGCACAATAACCAGAGGCATATAAAAGTCTCAAAACCTAAGGTTGTCAGTCACACTGTAGAAAGCCTGGGGCTGCTAAGGGCTGTCAGGGAACCAACCAGCTCAGCTGCAAAAGTCTCACAAGGGCATTCATGAGGGAGTGGACTGGGGTCTTAGTCTCTGAATCGCTAAGCCTGGGATGTTGTCAAGGGTAGGAATCCCCCAGCTTGGACCAAATTCCATCTCTTTCCTCATGCTCTTTCCTTTGCTCCTCCCCCACCTCCTTTTCTCTTCTTGGTGACCACACTAAGCATCCAGTCCTTCAGGACCGAAGGCAGAAATCACATTCAACCCATAAGCCACTCCAGGAGGCACAGTTCATTGATAGACCACAGCATCAGCAGCCCCAGGTACTGGGGATCCTGCCCTCTGCAACCGGACAAAGGAAAAGTGGAAAACACTTCCCATAAGCCCTCTCGCTGACTGGAATCAGGTCATAACACCACCCCCAGATGCAAGGGGAACTTCAAAGTCAGGGGTCTGACATCTTTAAGTCACCACAGTGGACAATAGGCAAGAAAGATGGGTTTGGCCCAGCCAGCGTGGCTCAGTGGTTGAGCATTTACCTATGAACCAGGTCATGGCTCAATTCCCAATCAGGGCACATGCCCGGATTACAGGCTCAATCCCCAGTAGGGGGCTTGTAGGAGGCAACCAATCCATGATTATCATGTTGATGTTTCTTTCTCTCCTTGTCCTTTCCTCTCTCTGAAATCAATAAAAACTTATTTTTTTAAAAGAAGCTGCATTTTATTGGCTTTTAATTTTCTACACATTTGAGCTGAGTCATGAGAGACTTAGCTTCACCCTCCTCCCTTCCAGTGACACCCCCACCCCAACCCCACTGGGCCCACCCATGCACAGGCTCAGGGCCCTGGAATTCTGTTTTCTGATTTGTTTGATGAATTTTTTTTAAAGATGTTACATGTTGTTTTGAAGCCAACAAGTTACCACCCTCTGCTGTCTCTTCTCTCCACATCTGTAAGGGTTTTTTTCCAGGTTTTATTTTCAGTTTTAAATTCCCAGGGAAAGTTCCTGTCATTCTCTAACATCATGTCCCTGGAAAAGACCCTCTGACCAGGGTCCAGGCATTCCCACTCCTCCCAAGAGAATTCAATGGCCACATCCCTGAAGGTCAACAGCATTTGTTAGATGTGGTGACATAATGACCTCAATGACTCCAGAAATTCGGAGCAATCCAAACTCAAAAGAGACATCAAAGTTCATAGGAGTCTCTGCTGTAGCAAAAGTGATGGAATCAGAATTTGGTTCCAGTCTCTCTGATAATATTAATAAAGTCCTCTGCTCCAGAGACATGGCTGATTTCAAAATATTTTTTACCTAAAACACCTCCATAAAGGTCCCAGCATGAGCACTGGGGTCTTCCGGGGACAGATGTGTTTGGAAAGAGTCATTTCTAATGACTCTTTCGTTCCTCTTCCTCTAGGCTTCTTTCTCAGGTAAGATCATGTATATGTGTGTATATATGCATACATATATATATGAATATATAATATCAATATATATTATATGAATATATATGAAATCAATATATATTATTGATTTCAGAGAGGAAGGAGAGGGGAGAGAGAGAGAAACACCAATGATGAGAGAGAATCATTGATGGGCTGCCTCCTGCATGCCCCACACTAGGGATCGAGTCCACAGCCCGTACAAATGCCCTTGACCAAAATCGAACCTGGGACCCTTCAGTCCGCAGGCTGACACTCTATCCACTGAGCTAAACCAGCCAGGGCAGGTAAGAACACTCCTGACAAACCAATCCCAAATGTGTCTGCCATTCAGCTCGATTCACTTCCGGGTCTCTGACAGGTGATGTTTTGATAAGGAACAGGATATTCATATAATACAAGAATATCTTCCCATATTAATCAACTAAAAAGAAAAAAATGGTGGCTTTACAGTGGAGCCACCTGGCAGATCCCAACGTGACCAAATGAGCAAGGTTAACATCCCCCATAAGATGGGTCATTCATCTTGATCTAATGCACCAGGAGGAGCTTAGCAACCTGTCTGTGGTTTCCTCTGCACAGTGCACAGCCTGAGCTGATCAACAGGAAACACTGGACGAACCCAGGTGGGAGGTGGTCCTACAGAAGGCAAGGCCTGTCAGGGGCATGAGATAGGGGGAAAGACGGAAGAACAGTTCCAGATTAAAGGATACTGATGAGATGTGGTTACTAAATGCAGAACTGTTTCCCAGATAGGATCCTGAACCAGAAAGGAAAAACAGACACTGTTGGAACAGTTGGCGAAATCTGGGTGGGGATGTGGATTTCACGGAGAGTATTGTTGTGTCAGTACTGACCCCCTAACGCGGAGGGCTGCACAATGACAATGCAGGAGAGATCCTTGCTTGGGGCAGTGGTATTAGGGTGATGGATCATCACGTAAGAAAAATGTGTGTATTGTGTCCTTCTGCATATGTAGAGAGAGAAAGAGGGTGACCAAATATTGAGATGTATTGACACCTGGAAAATCTGGGTGAGATGAAATGTACACAGAATTTTTTGTACTGTTTTTACAACTTTTTAGTAGGTTTGAGACTTACTGTTTTTTGTAAAAACACATATAAGAAAGAGGACGCTGGCCCCAAAGTCACACAGACCTGAGTTTAAATTCTAACTCGGTAATTTATTTGATCTATGACCCTATGGAAATAATTTGAGGCTCAAGTGCAACTCAAAAATTCCTACTGTAGCTCACAGAATTGGTCTAAAGATAAACTAGCTAACCAATCATAATAGTTTCCATTTATTGAGGACTTACTCTATATGCTAACATTTTAGAAATACTATTTCTGAACCACTCAACAACCTGGCATAAGAATTATGATTCCCAATTTACAATATGAATAGCCTGAGACTCAGAGAAACGACATATCGTCTCCGTTGGGAAAAGAGCAGAAAGTCAGCTTCAAACCCCCTCTTTCCACCCGGCTGAGCTTCCAGAGGGGCAGTGCCGCCCAGTGTGTTTAGGACATTGAAGGGTCTCAACCAATATTGACTTTTCTATCCAGTAGTCTAGTAGGAGAGCAGACATATGACTACATGGTTATAATATAATGTGTCAATAATATTATGTATATACAGAGGGCAACGCAAAACTAAAGAAAGAAGAAAGTGATTTTGTGAGGTCTGACTAAGGGGCAAAAGGTGACAAGGCTTCAAAGGCATTAATACATGAATCGGGTGTTGAAGGATGAGGCAGCAATGGACAAACAAGAGGCAGGGGGTTTCTGGGAGAAGTTCGGCAGATGCAAAGCCCCAGGCTGCATGCTGAGAAGTGATAAATGAGTCTGGACAGGTGGGCAGAAACCAGAAAGGGTCTCGTGTGCCATGCTCAGAAGTTCACACCTTGTCCACTTGGCTAGGGATGACGTGGCACATCTGCTCCCACTGCCTCTCCCACACACGTCAGACATTACAGTTCATAGCACTTCATTACACTTCAGACAGCCCACACTTCAGGCAGCCACTGCCGATCACCTGGAATTGGCGCCTGAAATAGAACCATTTGCCATCCCTTCTCTAGGCGATGGGAGGCTGCAGGCTTTTACCAGGTGGCTGGAAAGACTGGCTCTGTGCATAACAACGCTCAAGCTGGACAGCAGTGAGAGTCGGTCAAGGGACAGACAGACGGCAGGCACAGTGACCAGTGAGAAGGCCGCTACCACAGTCCTGTGCATGTGTCAATGAGAGGCGCACATCCAAACAGAGTCAGACCTGGGTGCAACTTCAAGCTTTTGTCTACTCCTTGCCAGGGGCATATTATGGTGGAGAAAGTGCTCATTGTGCTCTCCAAGCAATAAATCCAGCAGCCAGGGCAAGCTGACAGTAGCGCTCAGCTGACAGGAAAACCCAGGAGACAGGACTGAGGTGGGAGTAGAGCAAGCAACCAAGAGAGATGTGAATGTGTCCACTGACCTTGAAATTCCCGGGCAGACAGGTGCAACTGACCACAGCAGCACCGTCACTCCCTAGGCCAGTGATGGCGAACCTTTTGAGCTCTGCGTGTCAGCATTTTAAAAAACCCTAACTTAACTCTGGTGCCGTGTCACATATAGAATTTTTTTGATATTTGCAACCACAGTAAAACAAAGACTTATATTTTTTATATTTATTTTATATATTTAAATGCCATTTAACAAAGAAAAATCAACCAAAAAAATGAGTTCATGTGTCACCTCTGACACGCGTGTCATAGGTTCGCCATCACTGCCCTAGGCGCTGTCAGGCTGTTGGTCGTTTCCTCCAACATTTAGGTGCTCAGTGGAGGAATATTATTAAAAGGCAATTAGTCCCAGTCTCTACATCAGCGGTTCTCAACCTGTGGGTCGTGACCCCTTTGGGGGTGGAACGACCCTTTCACAGGGGTCGCCTAAGACCATCAGAAAACACATATATAATTATATATTGTTTTTGTGATTAATCACCATGCTTTAATTATGTTCAATTTGTAACAATGAAATTGGGGGTCACCACAACATGAGGAACTGTATTAAAGGGTCTCGGCATTAGGAAGGTTGAGAACCACTGCTCTACATCATGAAAAAGATGCATGATATTTAAGGACATAAGTTGAAACAAACACATAGATATACCCATGTGTGCACACAGACATATGACACAATTAGGAAGCATTCCAACCCAGAATATGGGGCAAGAAACTGGTTTCTAAAGTTTGAGGAGGAGCTGAGTACTGGGTGCAGTAAAAAATACAAATAAAACGTTCTAGACAGGCCTGGGTTTCATCTCTTCTCTCGGCCTCGGTTTCCTTGACTGAAAAATTAGAGGACTGAAAAAGAGAACCTCTTCTAACGTCATAATAATGCTGACTCCAAACCCTCCTCTCAGAAGAAAATCGCAGGGAGTCAGGCTACATCCTTCCGTGTGCGGATCCGGGGAGGGTAGCAGCGTCAGACCCAGGAACATGGTAATACGATTAAGAAAACCGAAAACACATTGTAAGGGAAGGCCTGGGGAGCGTACACATTCTGCTTTAAGATGCTGACTGTTTTTGAAATAAAACTTTAAAACGTGTCATAAAAAGCAACTATTCCTCCGGGGGCAGAGTGGCCTAGAGTGTCTTTGATTGTAACGATGGGAAAGGCTTTCATCTGCGCTCTTTACGAGGTTAATTGTAACTCTCCCCCAAGCTCAGAAACCCTTCCCTGAATCTGCGGCTGTAATCTGACACGTTGCATGATAAACCTTCATTTTTCAACAGGCGCATTCCAGAACACTCCACGTAAGGCTCAGAAAGCAGTCAAATGAGTGAAAGCTGATAAGAAGCTATTTTTGCCAGCCAGTGTGCTCGTACACACATGCACACACACGTGCACACACACAGCCTGCAGACCTCCAGCTGCATCTGGTGAAAGCCCATATCTCTCGGACTTCTGCTCTTCTAGGTGATTAAGCTTCACCAGAAAGTTCACCAAAATACCCACAGAAATACGGGGCGGGGGGGGGAGGGGGGGAGGCGCAAGCGTAGGCTTCCAGTTGACAGAGCTTATTCTCATATCATTATTTATTATTGTATTTATTATTGTATTTATTATTTATTAATTAATCCACCTACTTTTGCCCACGCCTGTATAAAACACATAGCACAATGCCTGGCACATGGTACTCCCTCAATAGCTCATCACTGTTATCATCTTATCCTCCTTTTTCTTCATTACTGCTCATGAATTATAACTCTGCTAGTATTCAGTAGTCACTGAGAGAGATTTATTCCCTCCGATGAGGTCACCTTCATGGAATATATAACCGCTGGACCCCTTTCCCCCCCAGAATGCTGTTGGATTGCCTTCTTTTAGAAAGAAGCATGAGACAGTTACCATAAATTCGTTGTCTATACAGACGGCAAACTGCACCGCGCTGTTTTTCACAATTCTTTTAAATACAAGACCTCAATTGAAAACCGTGGTTCATACTTCCTTCCCAGATACTAATAGGAATTAATCTCCTGCTATGCTTCCAAGACTCCCTCAGAGGAGGCTCATTAATAATAATTACATGTTAGCATTTAGTGATCATTTACCACATGCCAGGTCTAGTGTTAATAGCTTTTCTGCTTATTCACTTCTTTCACCTTCCCAACAACCCCATGAGATGCTGCTGCTAGTATCCTCAGCTCTGTGAAATGTCTGAGACTTGGCCACGTAAATTATCTAAGATCATTCACTCATTCAGGGAGGTGCATAGCTAGTAAGGACGAACCTGAATCCAATGTGCTAATATTTTCCACTAGATTGTAATCTATATATATAAAAGCCTAAGCGACCATCGCAACCGAACAGATGACTGAACAGGCTGTGTGGGGTGACCAGGTCGGCAGGGGGGTTAGTGAGGGATGACCAAACGACTGAGCAGCAGGCTGCAAAGATGGTGGTGCCCACAGCCACAAGATGGCCAGCAGGGGAGGGCAGTTAGGGGCGACCAGGCCAGCAGGGGAGGGCAGTTGTGGGCGATCAGGCCAGCAGGGAAGGGCAGTTAGGGGCGACCAGGCCAGCAGGGGAGGGCAGTTGGAGGTGACCAGGCCAGCAGGGGAGGGCAGTTGTGGGTGATCAGGCCAGCAGGGGAGGGCAGTTAGGGGCGACCAGGCCAGCAGGGGAGGGCAGTTGGGGGCAACCAGGCCGGCAGGGGAGCAGTTGGGCATCGATCAGGCTGGCAGGGGAGTGGTTAGGGGGTGATCAGGCAGGCAGGCAGGCGAGCAGTTGGGAGCCAGCAGTCCCAGATTGTGAGAGGGATGTCTGACTGCCCCCGAGGGGTCCAGATTGGAGAGGGTGCAGGCTGGGCTGAGGGACAACCCCCCGCCCCCCCGCACGAATTTCATGCACCAGGCCTCTAGTTACTAAATAAAAGGTTCTTAACTGAGGGTCCTTAAGTGAAATTCAGGGGACCCCTGAACCCCTGGGAAATTGTATATAAACTAGTCCCGGCCCAAGTCAGAGCTGCTGGTATTTGTGTGTGTATGTACACATTTTCCTTCTACCATATTTTGAAAAAGAGTTCAGGACTCAAAAACAAACAAAACAGACAGACTTGGGTGGGACTCTATCTTATCATCTTTGTATCTTATACTACCACTTCCATCTCTGCCTTCAGCACCCAAAGCAGTGCCTTCTACATGCCAGGTACTCAACTACCAGTTATCCAATTGACTCAGTTCTCTTCTCTGGTTTTTTACTTGTTCATCGCTGTACCCCCAAAATGAAGATGCCATGACAGTGATGAATTTTTTAAAGCTCTGTTTTCAGCCACGCACATGCGAGAGCTCCGCCAGCACAGCTCCAGAGCCCAGCCTTTCACACTGTTGCACTTCACAGCTTCACACTGTGAAAGAGCAAACGAGACCCTATCCTGCCCCTCGTCCCAGGAAACCAGACATCTGCTTGTTGGAGCTGAAGAGCTCACCTGCTGAGGAGGAGATGCCCTGCATGGCCTAGCCCAGCACACCTGGCCTTCCAGCCTGAACTCCAGCTCCATTTTCAGGGTCAGCTATCAAGTAATCCTCTGCTTTATAAACAATCTCACATTTTAATAAAAGCCATTGTGCAAGGTGAGCTTTTGCAATACGTGATTTCAGTCTGCAGCTGCACTTACAGATGGCCCACTTTCTAACTGAACCATGTGCAATGGCTATGAAAATAATAACCCATTATTACACTTGTGGCATGCCTACTGTGTGCCAGGTGCGATTCTAGATGCTTCCACCCATCATCCTGCAATCCACACAATAGCTTAGACAGATATTGTCAACATTTTTTCAGATGGAGAACGTGAGGTTCTATCAGGGAAGCTAAATTTGCTCGAGTTGAGATCTCACTCCATATTGGGCCAACACCAAAATCCTTATACCTCCCTCCCTCTCCACACCTCCTCTTTGTCATGGATTCAAAATTAGTCTCTTTTTTAAAAAAATAGAAAAAGAAAGACTTCTGGGCCTCAGCATCTTAAGTACCTGCAAAACAGTATCATTTCACAGCATTCCACTAAAATGGAATAGTATCAATTCTTCCTTTTCACTCTTCACAAATGAAAGTAAGAAAAACTAATATATTTCTTAAACCTATTCTAGATGCTTCATCAATGGCCATTTTGAATCCCACTACGCTGGATAGTAAGTAGAAGCAGTGTTAATTTAGTTGAATCTTCTCTAATGTATTCTTTTTATTCATAATTACAAAGATGATGGTAATTTAGAAGCACTATAATTTTATTCTCTCCCAATACATACATATTACATGTTACATTTTCAACTAGTAAATTGAAGCAATATACCAATCCTACTTGGGGTGGTGAACACACAATACAATATACAGATGATGCATTATAAAATTGTACACCTGAAACCTATATAATTTTATTAACCAATGTCACCCAAATAAATTCAGTTAAAAAAGCAAAAAAAAAAATTTTTTAATGGTTTTGGATCAAGCTCTATCTTCCAGGAAGATTAATCTGACAGTAGGATATGGATTAGAGCAGTGGTTCTCAACCTTGTTACTAATGTTGTGGACCCACCCCATAACAAAGAAACAGAATTTCTGGAGGATGAGGCCCAGAAATCAGGATTTTAAAAAGATTCCCAGGTGATTCTAACGTGCAGCCAAGGTTGAGAACCACTGGATTAGAGGGAAAAGAGTCTAGAAGTGGGGAGACAGGTTACAGTTGTCTCGCTATGAGATGAAGGCCTAACTAGGGGGCAGAAGAAAGTGAAGAGTTAACTCAAGAGACATTTCACCAGGACTCAGTAACAGGCTGCATCAGAGGAATGAAAGAAAGGAAATTCCCCACCAGATAAATACCCTCAAATGGGGTGGTTAGAAAGGGAAATTGCTTGCGAGGGGGGAAAAAAACAACAGTTTTTGAACTAATTGGCCCACGTGCTTACACTTTGGGATTAACAAATTAGAATAATTACAAAGTTTAATTTGCCGTCAGGGCCTGAAAATCCGGTTATTCTGGAGTTATTTTCAGGCCTTGAGTTTGCTGAGTTCGTTCATAACGCTGTTTCCTGGCACAGTTTGGTTTAAACTCTCAGAATCAACAGTAGGAACTGAGGCAGTTTGGGAGTGTGTGTTTAAGCATACAAATCACAAGTACAGTGGGAGGGATGCATAGCTGTGGTGGGTCATATTTGGAATCTGTAGTTTGACAGGAAGCTTCAGGAGATGAAGAAGTCAAGTTCTAGCAGCTCATGAATCCTCCAGACCCACGGCAACTGGTATGTGAGCTCGCTAAACACCAAGCTGCTCATAGCTCATAGGAAGGCCTCGGCAGAAGAGAAGTCTTGTCCCCAGTCCCTGGCTCTGAGCAGCTGAGGGAGAGGCAGGAGGCTGTACTGCGCTGGGGCTCCAGGGAATTCTCTCACCCTGGCTGGGCCAAGCTTACTTTGGGGGAATTTTCCAGATACTTGTAAGCAAACTGAAGATGACTAGTGAAACAAATTTCAAAACCTGTATTTTTTCTGATATTAAATAACAGCACTACATTTGATTTGTGGGAAGTTATATATATATTTCTGAAAACAAAACCCATTGTTGAAAGGTTGGAAAGTACAGAAGGGTATAAAGAAAAACTCAGAACTCTCCTATGCACCAATCAGTTAACATTTTGGTCTATTATTTTCTGGTCTATTCCACCTGTATATTTTTAACATAATGCAGAGATTTTTCACCTTTAAAATGTAGTTATCCTGGAGAGCATTATCTAAGACAGTGATGGCGAACCTATGACACGCGTGTCACAGGTGACACGCGAACTCATTTTTTGGTTGATTTTTCTTTGTTAAATGGCATTTAAATATATAAAATAAATATCAAAAATATAAATCTTTGTTTTATTATGGTTGCAAATATCAAAAAATTTCTATATGTGACACGGCACCAGAGTTAAGTTAGGGTTTTTCAAAATGCTGACACGCCGAGCTCAAAAGGTTCGCCATCACTGGTCTAAGAGCTAAGGAATAAACTGACTCATGGACTTGTGAAATTCAAATCAGACCAGCCACTAGCCCAACACCTGACAGCAGAGCAGGTGTAAAGTGTTAAAACAACTTCAAAGACTTTGCGAAGGACTCCAGAAATGGATAGAATGACACCCACAAGAAATCACTTTCACAGAAAGGCTTCTCCTGGGCTTCTAAGTTATTTCTTTGTGATGGTGTTAATTAAACAGCCTGTTAATGGAAGGAAGGAGAGGAAAAGACGGCCCCTACTCACTCCCATTCTCAGTCATAAAATACCCTGTAGTATTTTCATAACAATTTCACATCTACATTATTTGAGGTAAGCAAGACTGGTCCACACCAACTTCCAAAAAGTCTGGAAACTGAGGCAAATAGAGGGCACATGACTCATCTAAGGTCATACAGGTGGTTGGTGGCAAAGCCAGGACTAGAGCTCAGGCATCCTGTCCCCCACCCCCTCCCAGAGGGGCTCCCTGAGCAGATTCTCCTCACACAGTCAGGAGCCCTCTCCGAGTCAGGGTGATCTAGTCACCTGGCCGGCAGGCAGGAACACATGTCTATGCTTCCTTTCGTGCCTCCTTGTAGTTCTCAAATATTTTGTCAGAATGGATGCAAATGGGAGCCCTGACTCCTGAGCTCCGGCCGTGTGTCAGGAGCACCACCAAAACGCTAGCACTTGAATCCTCACAGCAACACACAGGAGCCTGGGCCCTGATTTATAAGTATAAAATAATAAAAGGGACTCGGCAACTTGACTCAGAGTCCACAAACGCCAGGGTCAGGATTCTAATAGGGCTCTGCACAGCTCTAAAACCTTCCTCCTCAACATGTTGCCACACGCGTGACGTTTGGAGGCACTTGGCTCCCAAAGGCTGAGCGAGCTGGAACTTGTCACCAGGAGAGGAGGAAACCCCATGACACGACAGACTCCCCGCTCCACGGGGGCTCTCAGAACTCACAGGGCAGGAGGGGGGAGCAGTAACCATGACAGCCCCCCTTCATGCCTCACCCCATTCCCTGGCTGTGGCAGGAAGGCAAGGGCTACATTCTGAGGAATGAAGAACCTCACTCACAAGGGCAGCCTACAGGTTGGGGACACGGAGCCCTCTCCACCCAGCTCAGCCCAGCCTGGCCACAGGCCACAATATGAAGGTGCCAAGCAATGAAGACACAGGTGCCCCCAAATGTAGAGCAATGTGAAACCTGTAGTGTGAGACACCAAGACAAGAAAATCTCTATCAAAGGGAGCCTGATTTTTACTGGGTAATAAAAATGCCCCTCCCCCAGAGGGACACCCCAAAAAGCCTGAATGTGGGGCCCTGGCAGGAGCGGGGAAAACTATCCAAAGTACATTGCAACACAGAAGGCGGAAGTCCCAGGGTGGGAGCTCCTGCACCGGCCCGCGGCGCTGGCTGACCATGGCATGGGGGTGCCCACAGCAGAGCCTCCCTCCAGTGACTTTGTATTTAACATCAGCACAGGAGAGAAAGCAACCAGCACAGAGGTAGGCAAGGATGCTGGCCGAATGTCACTGCGACACCTGAACGTTTTCACCGCAGCCATTCCATTCTCCTACATTAACGTGCTGGATTGTGAGATTTCTCAAGGATCAGCTTTGGAAGCTTCGCTGAGCAGTAACTTAGCAACCTTCCCTTAATTCATTCATTGACCTTCTGTATACCAAGTTGGTGATACTTTATGGAGATCCACATTAAAGGCTACATAGTCCTCAACCTCAAGGAGCTCAGAGTCCTGTCAAGACCAACAAGCATGTATGCTACTTACTAACTGCTTTGATCAAGGAGCTCAGAGTCCATCAAGACCAACAAACATGTATGTTACTAACTAACTGCTTTGATGGCTGTGTTTACATAAAGCTCAGGGGGAGCCCAGAACACTGAGCACCCAAATCAGCAGAGGAAAGCAGGGTGAAGTGAGGTGGCCCTTAGGCAGATGGACCGTTAGCAGGGAAGACATCCAAGGAAAGGAGAAAAAGCAGAGGTACAGAGGTATGACAGAGCAAGGTTTATTTCCAAAGTTACAAATGGTCCTATACTCCTGGAACATAAAATGACAGGTGAGGAGTGTTGGGAGATTAGGCTGGACCAGGAGGTAGTGGCCAGACCTTGAAGGACCTTCAACAACACGCAAAGGGTTGTCATTTTATGCCGTAGGTGATGGGGAACCCCAGATGAGCTCCAAGCAGGGAGGAGAAGTCAAGGCCAAGCATCTTGAAAAGATCGCTCTGGCCACCATGTGAAGGGTGGATTAGAGAAAGCAAGGGGCCTGTTAGGAAGCTACTGTACCCGTTCAGGCAAGAGTCATGGGATCCAGAGGCAGGCAGGGGGGTCAGGAGCGGAGAGAGGGACTGACAAGAGATGTTAGCAAGTAGAATTGTCAGGACTTGGAACGCCTGCACCCTCCTCCGTGTTCACTGCTGTTAATGAACCCAGGCAGGCGTTTAGCAAGTATTTCCGATGGAAACCGGGGTGTTGGAAATTTAATTACATACAGTAGAGCAATTGTAGCTGGATCGCACCGAGAGATGAGATTCATTCTGTGACTTGGCTTGTCAGCTGAACAGAGCAGCAATGGGCTTCGGTTCCCCCGACTGCACCTCCTGGCACAGCTGCCTGAACCAGGCCCGAGACGCTGCAGCTCAAAATGAAGCCCAGAGGCCTCCTAGAAGGAGAGAAGGTGAGCTATTCGCAGCCACCGCTCCCTGTCTCTGCCTCCCTTGCCCTTTCTGTTCCGGCAGCTGCATTCCAAAGACTAATGAGAACAAGGTGCAACGGGCTTTAACAATTTTGATACATTCCTTAGCAAAACATAATTTCTTTAGAAACACATAGGCTGCCTTACAGTGACTCCATCAGGCAAGACACATGTCAGGGAAAACGCATGAGAAAATTTGGCAGGTATGTATAATGTGTCAATAAATTAAAGTAAGTTTATTTTCACAAAACCAAATGGTCAGGCTCGCTCGTGGTTTCCTACCAAGGAATAAGAATTACTCCCCAGAGAGAGCAATCAAAGTGCAATTAGACCAGTCCTGGAACTTTTTTAAACATACTATCCTTTCTTCACACATGACTGCTCCTTCATGTTTAGCAAGGGTCCTTAACGCAAAGAAGCAGTAATGGGCTTTTCTAGGTCTGGGGCCTTCTGTGACAACATGCAGTTCGAAAACAAGTTTTTTTTAAAAAAGCAATTGGCTTACAGTTAAGACTACCTGTCCTTCACAATGTATCCATTCATTTGTTCACTTAAGGAATAACAGCACTGCCTGTTGGGTTGTTCTATTTCAAATGCTGGCAAACAGAAAATCAATTTTCCTAATAAAGGCAATACTTTTTAGCCTCTGGGCAGGAATTTATCACTCTGAGGATATTCCATTAAGGTCCTATTTGAGTAAAAAAAAAAATTTGAATAAAGGAACTATTGTACTGGGGTGACTCCATATTCTCAAAATATAACAAATGGTCAAAGAATGGAGACACCAACAATGGATGAAAGTATGTATAGTTTGAAAACAAATCAGACTAAAGATAGATATCGGCCTCAGAATTCCCCACCGTATTTGCAAAGATTGGAAAGATTTTTACCTGGGACTATCTGAAGAACTTCAGCAAGATTTAACAGTAGGAAGGAGGGGGAACAAAGCTGCCACATACAGTTGAGCAGGTTGTGTACGCACAAGGGAGAGGGGGTGATATCTAACAGAGAATTGTCAATTTGCATATTTATTTTGACAATTTCTCAGGAGACAGTAATGGGGGAAATTGTCCTAAGAAACTCAGTGTGACCATTTTCTGACAGATGGAAGTTAAATGCAGGAAGGAAGGGGTGCCTGTTTCTGACGTGCACAGAGGCTTCATATGGACTGGCGGTGGCCCTGGCGTGAAAGTTATGATCACTGGGTGAAACACGATTCAAGTGATTCTTTGGAATCAATTGCTGCTTTAAATCAACTTGCCAGCGCAATGCCTTGTGCACAAGCACTCCATGAATGTTTAATAAACAGATAAAAAGCCACCAAGGTGATTGTCAGGCATGGTCAGGTCAGGTGATTAACCAGGATGTTACTGAAGACAGTCTCATGATTCTATTGCTGTAGAAGAATCCCAGCACAGAGAAGAACAGTTGATCATGAGACCACACACCACACCCCTTAACTCAGGGGCAGGCACGTTTCTTCCCCTCTTGCTCATACCTGGAAAACAGAAACTCCAAGATGGTGGAGCTGCATGATGGCAGCAGCCCAGTCCTCTGCACAAAGTCTCTGACTGTGTCTGACAGATAAACCTTTGTTATAACTAATGAGACTTGAGGATTTTTTATTACTGCAGCATTGACTAGTATTGCCTCACTAATATACTGAGGCAAAGATGGGTGATCCCGCTTCCCCCATCCACGTGCACTCCTCAGGCGTCCAGCCTACCACGACTGCCTGTATTCAGTAATGCTACTGGGGGTGAGGAGGTCAAGGAAGAGCAAAGACTCAAAAAGAGTCTCTCCTCTTGAACCCTCACAGCTGCAGTCTTCAGTGAAGACTTACACACTGTGCTACGATCCCTGAAATCATTCTGATAGCATCTGCTTACTACCAGGGGAAATGTCAGGTTCTCATGGTGCATTTGAAAGGGCACTGAATGAAGAGTCAGAAATAACAGGCTTTTGTTTGGATTTTGCAACTTCCTAGGGATAAAGTGGCTCTGAAGGTGCCATTTATCTTCTGTGAGCATCAGTGCCCTGCCTCTTCTTCAAAATGGTGTCTTCTCTTAAAGGTGATCATGAGGATTACATTCCAAAATACGCGTACACACATTTTGAAACAAAACATGAGCATAAAGAAATATTAACTCCCAAAACAGCATCCATTCAAACTTCTCTACAGATCCCAGCTCATGAGTCACCTGAACTTCTAAATTCTAAGGAAAGCAAAAATACTGCTATCTAGGCATCTAAGAATGTCTTACTGCACGTGTATTACGTTAGGCTATGCGCAAGGCTAATAAAATGTCAGCCTACATCTGTATAGCACTCCATAGTTTATTAAGTTCTTTCATGTATATTAAATCATGGCAGAGCTGTGCATTTTATGTGCTGAATGCATGTTTTATAAAGCACTCAGGCCTTTGGATCATCAATGTCTACACTATACACAGGCCCACAGTATGTATAGAGGAGTCTAATGCTATTATTCCAGTTATTACATGCTCTGTATTGCTGTATCTTTACTTTCCTAATATATTAATGGCCATGTTTATTACTTATATGATGCTGAGCTCTTTGTCAGGGATAAAATTTCTAATTAAAACTAGACTCCTACTGGGAAATAATCACTGTATGATGATTCACTTCACACTGGTTTCCAGATCGTACAGCCGCTCAACCCAGGGTCCTGCCTGAACCCAATTTGTGAAAATGATTATTAACCAGAGGAGCGTAATCAAAGGCCTTGGGAAATGTTCTGTTTTGAACTTGCCCCTATAGAATTTATAAGTTTTTTCTTTTTAAAGGGAAATAAGATCATTTGTCTTTAAGTACACAAAAAGCAGTTACAGAATGAAGTTATATTGATTATAATAAGGTATAAATAATCTCTCACCCCCATCATCTGTCATTACTTTCCTGGAAAATGGCAACTATCCCACCCCCTTTTAATAGAATCATCTGAGAATGGCTTTGAGACTAGAAAATTAATAAAACAAATAAAATGATGCTGAAACATAACATTCTGTGCTTCTTTCCTTCCCTACCCCAATGCTCTTTAAATGAAACCGGAGCAGACTCCTCATCCAATACCAAACGACTAACTCAATTAAGCTCAAACTGAAGGCCTGTTTTATATGGATATTAATACAGTCTACATTGGTGTTTATAAAGAGCTTAGAGATTTTTAGGTTATTGATGTTATCTGAACCCTAAGTGCTCAAATAGCCATAGTTATTAATGCAGATTTATCTTAGAGAACTTCAAAAATATACATTTAATTTATGGAGATGACCAATTCATAATTAAAATTAGAAAAATTTACTTTTTCAGCCATCATGGGCACCCATGCGTACACGTCTCATGATACCTCATTCTTCAAATGTTTGGTGCTTTCAGACTTTATAAAAAATAAACAACTCAGACGTTATACCATTACCCAAAGAACTATCAGATCCACTTCAGACCATGCTGAAACGAAGTTCTGAGTCTGGACTATGGCACTCAGGGGTTCTCTGCATGTAGCTGGTGGCAGCTTCTAGGGAGGACAGCCTGGGGGGCACAATAAGCTCTTACCTGTCCCCAAGGACCCCCCATATCATGTCTGAGTGGCCAACATTTAAGCAGTAACAGTAGAGGAATGGGAGAGATGAGAAGAAAGGAACTGTTTTTGCATATGTACCACATGGAAAAGTTGTTTCTTTACCTACATTATCTTACTTAAATCTTAAAACAGCCACCTGGGCAGGTATCATAACCTCAGTTTTACAGAGAGAGCAGATGCTCAGAAAGATTAAGTACCTGGCCCAAGGCCACACAGCTGCAGGGATCAGAGTGAAGCCCACATCTGATTCCAGATGCCCTCCACCTCCTACATACCAAGGAGGGTGCAGAGATTTAAATTCACAGATTTTAATTTTGCTTCTAACGACTACCAAATAAACCAGGCCCTACTTCCGATAGCCTATGATGACAGGCTTTTAAAAGCAAGGAAATCAATGGGCACTTAAAGGGTATCGCATATAACAAAGGCTCCCAGTGAAAATGGTTACCTGAGAGGCGGAGGCCTCGGCCTGTTAACACATCCTAACCTGTTAGGGTGGATGGCTTTGCAGACTGTGTGTGCCGAATACTTGGTCAGGAAATGAAACCCCCATTAAACTAGATTCCCATGGGAATATATGATTTGCTTTACGCAAAAGCCTCAAGATGGAATGGCTACTGAAACTAGAACTTGGCTGAACACCTTCTGGACAAATGCAACTGGGTGGGGAGCGGGGGCTGCTAAGATCAAAAGTGGCCCAGGGCTGAGGAGGGCCCGTACAGGGACGCCACTCACACAGACCTTCCCAGGATCCAGGCGCTATTCACTCCTCCGAAGAGCCCTGTGAGACAGGTAGGATTTATCACATCATTCCACTCTATAGCTACGGAAATGAAGCTCAAAAGATGAATCAAACTTGCCTGCTTCACAGTGGGTTAGCCCCGAGGCTGCCGTAATACGAACTGGGTGGCTTGAAATGTATCGTCTCAGACATAGCTGCTTCTGAGGGCAGGAGGAAGGATCTCTGTCACACCTCCCTCCTAGCTCCCAGCAGCCTCAGGCATCCCTTGGTTTGTTGATGTTGTTCTATCTGTCCCTACACATCGCCTTCCCTCTGTACATATCTGCCTCTGTGTCCAAATGTCTCCTTTTACTGAGGACATCAGTCATATTGGCCCCCCCTCCCCAATGACCTCATGTGGCCAGAGACCTCTCAAAAGACCCTATTTCCAAATAAGGTCACATTCTAAGGAATGGGGGTTAGGACTTCAATGACTTCTGTGGGTCACTGTTCCCCCCATAACACACAGCTATTGGGCAGTCAGGCTGACCCCAGTTAACCAGCGCTCCATACACCTGACCTCCTCAGGGCGGCCGGGCCTGCTCAGGGACAGAGCAGAGGCCTCCGAGCCAAGAGCCTGGTGAGAGAAAGAGGTGGCCGGGAACAGCAGGATGCGGGATGCAACTGCCTCATGAGCAGGTACTATTCTGATTGGTTTTAGAAACCACCCCACCCGTCTGTGGAGGGCTTGTCTGTGATCACACCTGCTGTGTGTGCGTCACGCACTAACGTCCCAGGAGAAATGCTGTCCTCTGACAGCCTCGGTGCAGTGGCGCGGCTGGAGTACAGGGTGGCAGGTGCACAGGCAAATGCCCTGTAACCACCCTAATGAAAATCATCACATCAAAGACCGCGTGGAGAGGCGCAAGGGAAGTGCACTGTGAAAATACAGAGCAGGGTGTATGCCCCCTTAGGGTGGCTTCAGGAGAGAGCAGGCTTTGCTGTGGGCACAATTTCAACACCAGGGGGCACAGCACGTAAAGGCAGAAGGCGAAGAGGATCAACACTGCTGAAAGTTCTACATGGGGAGCCCATGCTGGAGGCTCTCCTGGAAGCTGCCACTCTCCATCCTTAAAATAACCCGAGCAGCAGGCATTATTAATCCCAATTTGCAGGTGAAGAAGCTAAAGCTTGGGACATTTCACGGAGGGGACAAAGCCAGAATCCTAAGCCCAACTCAGCTGGAAAACCAAGGTTTAGAGAGCCCAGGAGTCAGGAACCTGTCTCTCAAGAGGTTAAAAAAAAAACACCAAAAAACTACAAAATGAGCAAAACCAATCCCTCCTCTTATCATTTCTGACACTAAAACGCAGAAGTATAGCCCAGCATGCAAAATCGAAGGGATTTTATTCCCAAAATATTAAATCTGCTCAGATTCACCGCAGTATAAAATAAAAGTTTCCCATAGCCAAGTAGAAGAAAAACTCAGGAAGATATAAAATAGGTGATTTCCCGAAACAGAAGTTATCATGTAGTCAGCGAGGGTGGCTCTGCACATGTGGGTGTGTTTGTGTACGTGTGTTTTTATGTGTACGTTTTTCCCCTTAAGCCATTAAAAACCTTAGGAAAATTTTATGACAACAACGTGCCATGTACATAAAAGATGGATGGGTTAGAGTTACTGTTTTCTTAGGATCTGTCTGGCACTTGACAGCCACGCACCAGCGCACTATCTGGAAAGATTTAGGCCCTCTGCTGTAAAATTATTTATTAGTTGTTATTTATACTCCGTGCTCACTGGCAGACCACCCAGTGCTGGAACAACAAGAACAGTCACGCTGCATCTCTCCAAAACAAGCACAAGACCGCAGGGGCCGCCTGGGGGTGTCCCCACTGAAAGATGTGGCTTCCGGCAAGGAAGTAGGTTCCATGTTTTGAAGGCGCTGCCATCCGAACAGAGCCTGGGCTCGGCGTGAGGGGGCTCTGGCTCGGCTATCCCTTTCAGGCCCCCGTTCTGTCATCTGTACAAGAAAGGGCGGCACCCAGTCTCTCAGACCCCTTCCCCTCTGCATGCTGGGTTTTTCGAAGCCTGGAATCTGCTAGCTGTTACACACCAAGCCCTGAATGTGATCTGGGACCAATCTCAGTGCCTGGGGGCCTCCGGATCCGACAGGCTGCCAGCATCGTGCTGACCTCCAATTTGGCTTGGGTAAGCTAACAAGGCATATCCGAACTCTCTTATAGGCCTCGAAAGAAAAGCTCGCTGTACAATGCTAACTTTTATTAAATACGTGTATGTCAAAGTTGCAGTTCCACTAGAACATCCAAGAGATTGAGTTTTTCTTTTTGAAATGTAGACAGTAACTATAGAATGCCACGTTTCTACAACATATGCTGATTTAAATAAGTAAGTATAAAAATAAACTAATAAAACAGGCTTCTCCTCCACCCCTACCCCCCACCCAAAAAGCCTTTGGGAATTTATAGTTATTTTTCTTGTGCAACTAACATAGATACACAAACATCTTCTCTTTTGGTGCACAGGATTATTCCACATTAATCCCCTCCCTTCTAGTGATCAGCATCTCTCTCCCAGGCTGAAGCCGGCATCAGCCAGAATCTCACCATGGAATAACTCATTCATTCAGGGAGCTCACCAGTGGCATAGTTCAGTGCCCTATTTTTCCAAGGACGAAGTCAACCTGTTCAACCAAGATCCCCTAGGTCTGTGGCCGGCAAACTGCGGCTCGAGAGCCACATGAGGCTCTTTGGCCCCTTGGGTGTGGCTCTTCCTAAGCCTTAGGAGTACCCTAATTAAGTTAATAACAATGTACCTACCTATATAGTTTAAGTTTAAAAAATTTGGCTCTCAAAAGAAATTTCAATCGTTGTACTGTTGATATTTGGCTCTGTTGACTAATGTGTTTGCCGACCACTGCCCTAGGTCTACTGACTGGACTGGAACTTCTGATTTCAAGTCCTGCCCTCAGTGGCAAACATCTCCTTGGGTGAGGATTAACAACAACAAAAACATCAAAAAAAGAAATTGGGGGGGAGGGGGTTTGCCATATTTGAAGAGTTGAAAATGCTAGCTACCTAACTCAACATACATATTTCCCTTCTTCCGTGATAGCAGAAGCTCCAATGTTTGGCTGGGCCAGTCGTGCATGATACTTCTGTGAGTTCTCCCTCGTGTGCGTGCTTGTGGGTGGGAGAGATTACTCCTTCTTGCTGCCTAGAATGTGGATGCAATGACTGGGGGTTAAACAGCCATTTTGGATCATAAGGCAAAGCACTGGAAAGGGCAAGACAGAAAGAGCCTGGGCCCCTGACGTGGTAAGCTGCCCTATCAGCCCTCAACTTCTCTTAAGTGAAGGAAAAAAGATATTCATCTTTGTGTAAGCCATTGTTATTTCAGCTTTTCTAACACATGCAGTCAACCCTTACAGTGATGTAAAGAGATAAAGGTCAGCGGTGCTCAGTTGGTCAGGCATCGTCCCATGCATTGAAAGGCTGCCTGTTCGATTCCCTATCAGGGCACATGCCCAGGTTTCGGGCTCAGTCCCCAGTCCAGGAGCGTATGGGAGGCAGTCAATCTATGTTTCACTCTCACATGGATCTTTCTCTCTTTCTCTCTCCCTTTCCCTTCGTCTCTCTCTAAAAATCAATTAAAAAGTTTTTTTAAGAAATAAAAGAAAGTTAAGCTAAAACACACTAAATTCGGAATGAGATCTTTTTTAAGACAAATATGTGGCCTATCTGGAGATAGCTAAGGGGGAAGAGGCAGGTGGTCCATTTGGTCAGGGCCTTACATAGCAATGGGCCAGAAAATGGGCATATTATATCTCATATTAAAGTCTGTTCCAATATGTAAACATATGCTGGTATACTTATAGAAACTCTCAGAAAAGATACATAAGAAATCTAAAACAGTAGTTGGCTTTGGTAAAGGGAACTGGAGGACTATTTGGAGTTTTTAACCATGAATTTGTGTTTCCTTTTAAATTTTTTTCTTGCTGAAATAAACATAATAAATTAATGGTACAAATGCTGCAAACTCAAGCCTAAATTTTCCATAATGCCTTGAAATAGCATTGATGAAAGGTTTGAGAGAGTCATTTGTATTTTAATATGGGTTCGTTTAGTCAGATTGCTTTCCATCAATAGACTAAAATAAATGTTCATTTACTCATTCAAATACTTGACAGTGTTATACATTACATTTATTTAATAAAATTTTTTAAATGCTATTGAGAGCCAAATATGTGCCATTGCCCTAGTGATTGCGAATACAACAAAATCAGTCATCAAACAATTAAAATACAATTTGCAACTGGCCAAAGAGGGAGTTTGGAAGTGAGGAAGCAAGGAGAAGTAACCATGAAGCCTGGGACACAAGGGGCAGGCAGGGTTGGGGTCTCAATGGGGGTCCTGAGCCAGCCACAGGACAGTGAACTCTTGAGAGATGGGGAAGCAGAGAGCCAGCGAGCAGGAGATGCAAGGATCAAAGCAAGGAGCTGGGAGAAATTTTCCTGGATCCCACATCTGACCTCTCAGAGTCCACCACACTGACCTTCCAGCCCTTGTCAAGGCTGTCACTCCAACCCCACTTAGCCTCTCTGCAGTGTCACTGGGCGAAGGAGAAATCAGAAGGGAGACAGGCCAGTTGTCTGGGAGCATTTTTCAGCATGCACACAACTTAGCAACTTGGGTAGACAAATGCTGATCACAGCACCCAACATATATCAATCCCAGACTGAAAGCAATTCACCCAGCTAACTGCTGGACCACTTCCGTCAAAATGGCCACACTCATTCATACCTGCAGCAAACTGCTACTTTCAAACGAAAATCCTTATTTTTCCTTCAAATAAACAAGGATGCTTCATTTTAATCAGTGCCACGCAGCCCTGGCAGACAGAAGTTAATCCATCTTTATTGCCTATAACTTTCCTTCTCTGTGTTCAGAGAATAAAAGACCGATACTGGCAAGATTGCGCTAAAGCGATTTTCTGTATCTGTGGGGGAAATAAAATAATCTTTACATGTGAAAAAAATACTGCCCAACAAAGAAAATAAATCTCAGAAGAGATGACAAAAGTAAAAAGAGAGTTTCAAAATTAAGTCACCCCAAACCGTCACAGCAGAAAACTCTCCAAGATGATGTTGGTTTTAAGCGCCGCCACTTCTGAGATTACAGTGTCAGTTGAAACTAAAAACTCAACTAGGAATACCCAGCGATACAGGGATGATGACATAAACAGCTCAAAAAGAAGCCCCCAGTGGTAAAATGTGGCAAAGGGGGTGAGGGGGAGCAGAGGCTTTTTTGGCTCTGTGCAAACTCCTGAGACCACAGGTGGAAGCTATGAAGTAATAGAAGCAATTTGGTATTTAAATCTGTGAAGAGAGGCGGACCCAGAATGAAATGGAACAAACATCAGGGAAAACTGAGATTTCTTGTGGTGCGATTCCCCAAGCGGAAGGACTCTGCCCACTAAAACAGCTGTGAGAAGTCCTCACATTCTTACGCTCTTTCATGGCCAAGGCCAGTCAGGTTTCCCTTTACTCACCTCAAAGAGGACAGTCACTTTCTTAGGAGGCCAAGTCCACTAAAATTGTCTGTTGGTGTGTGTGTGTTTGTTTTTTTACAAATAAACATTTTCACTTTTTTTAAAAAACCTTCTGTGAGGTTGAAACCTAGGAAGTTCATTTTCACTTATTCTGCACCTTCCTCTTCCCAGGGGGGTCTCAGTGTTTCTGTAACTGAAGACCTCCTCCGGCAGCTGGAACCCGCATTTCCTACCTGCTTATGAATTAGTCTTTCCATCAAGCTCACTTTTTTCTTCTTTTTCTTTTTTTCCATCAAGCTCACTTCTGATGGGAAATAAAGATGATCCAGGGGTTACTCATTGTTTCTTTACACCCTGGTCCTATAAACTAACTCCGGTTAGCCGGGTTCCACACTTGCAGAAACGCCCGTCTTTTAGAACATGGCCCACAAGGTGGGAGCCAAAGGTTTGGGAGCACCCAAGACTCTGGGGTTACCCTGAGCCCTTCCTTATCGGTCCTAGTCCATGCCCTTTTCTTTATTCCTCTATATGTATTATTTGGTGAGCTGATGCTCCCGAATAGAAGCAGCTGATAAAGAATTGGGGTCTGAAAAGGCAATTACAGGCAGGCACACTGGTTTTTAAAAAGACGGGATCAATGGGTCCACTTTTCTGTTATCGGGGGCAGGGGGGAGTTTATAAAAGAAATCAAGAAGGTATATAACAGTATTTTAGGAAATTTTCTTTCAAAGAAAATAACATAAGCAATGGACATGGGACACCCTTCCTTTCTCAATAAAACTATAGAAAGGAACATTTTATCAGACCCAGTCACTATGATTTTCTACCAAACATTGAATAGTTAATCACATGTCAGGCTAAGTACTCTATATACATTATTTCATGCAATCTTTACAATGGCCTCATTTTACATGTCAAGAAATTAAAGCTGAGAAACGTTAAAAAATGCAAGTCTGTCTAACCCCAGCATGTCATCTAACCTAATCACCACACTATGGTGTCCTGCAGTGCTATCTGTTTTATGCATGTGTTCCAATTCTATAGATTTTTAAACTCCCTAAAAATAGGAATTAAGTCTTCTACTTATCCTAATAGCGCTATGAAACCTAAGCAAAATTCAGATCATTAAAAAGGCATCTAAATACATGCTGACTGGGCTTCAATACCAAATAACTTCTTAATTACCCGATTTCTCCAAGTCCTATAAAACTACCCCATGAGGCATTTGAGCCCATTGCCATTCTTTCTGCTGGGAGAGGCAGGGATGGGCACAACCACATCACCACCCAGTCCAGTCTCCCTCCCTCCCTTTGCATTTGGGAACCCAGGTCCATGGGTGATGCTAATAACAAAACATAACTGAAGAGGATACACCTGGAGCACATGGAAGTTCTCCTTCAACTAGACCGTGTACATGAATAAAAACTGCCAAAAATTTTCCCTAATAAGCACTCATGTTCCTTGTGTTCTACCCACAGCTAAGTCTTAGATTATAAGATTCATGTCTGAGTCAGCATCTTTTCTGACTGTAGGCAAATTAGTGGAAACTAAAGTCAAAAATAGGATTCATAGGCTTATATGTATATATATTTAATTCAGTATTAGCTTTACCTAATGGAACATGAATAGGTTATTCAACCCAAACTGATACAGGAAGAAGAAAAAAAACTTACAAGATTTTTAACAACCAAAGCCAATTTTTTCAAAAAACCTAAGACCCAACTACACCATTTATGCTCTTTCTCTTCTTTTTTCCCCCATATTCCCACATTCTTATTAAACCATTTCAAACCTTACCAGTATCCAGGATGGATAAAAAAAAAAAAAAAATGAAAGAGAAAACAATGAGGCAACAATGAGTTGCTTTGTTTTAACCAAGGCAAGCAAAGAGACGAAAGCCAAAACAGAAAGTAAGATTTGGAACCTTTGTTTTCACTTATTATGCACTTAGTCGCCGAATAGGGCAGAAATCAGGATTTTAAAAAGATTCCCAGGTGATTCTAATGTGCAGCCAAGGTTGAGAACCACTGGTCTAAGGGATAAGAGCAACTTCCATTTCTTAATCCCCGAGATCTCTTCAGGTGCTTAGAGGGGCTAAGGGTCCTCACCTCTAGCCCTGCCAAATCCTGAGGCCTAAAGGATTAAAATGATCTGTAGCAGGTAAGATGTAAAGAGGCCCTAAAGTGAAAAATGCTGCATGTTCATATAGTCTAATTGGTGGCATTAGCTATTGACCTGTAATGTGACATGGACCACGGGGGCAGGGGGGCACACAGACGGAGTCCGCGAGGCAAATATGGCAAGACCCCCACAGCCCAGTTCCCCACAGGAGGCCTGACAGAGGTGTTCCACCATCCATCCCTCACCACTGGGGGGCGCCCTCAGAGCAGCACAGCAGGACCTCCAAACCATAGTGTTCCCCCTGAACAAAACTCAGACAAGCAAACAGAAGGCTATATTTTGGCTTCTACTGTTAATTTTTCTTAAAAGAAAGTACACCCTGGCCAGCAAAAATGATTTTGTAGTCCCCCTCCACAGATATGTCTCATTCTTAATTAATAAACAGGCGTTTGGGCTGACACATCAATGTCCACTGGCCTAGTTAGTGTTAAGCATGCCCAGAGCGACTCTCTGCTCTCAGGGTGCTGACAAAAAGCAAGATTCTGTGCCAACGAGAAGCACCACCAGGGAATGGTAAGCCGTGAGGTTGACTCTGCCGATCAGGCAATTCGGGGGGGGGGGGGGGGGGGACGCTGCCTCATCAGAACCCCGGCAAATTTCCACAGCCTCCACCTGGGCTGAAGGTAGCTGAGACGCTCTATGGGCCCGCTGCATTAGATTCCCTCCGACTGGCTTTCAGATGAATTGAATTAAAATCATGGAGGGGAAACAGGCCAAATGAAAGGAGTTTGTTAAAGTGTGAATAACAACAACACACTGCGTGCTAGACACCCATTCAAGTACACAAACGGGTTGGCGCCGAAATAACTTTTTCACCTCAGTACCAAAGTCAAGCTGGCAGCCTTTGCAATTCCAGTCCCTTTGACTTTTTGAGAGATTCTAATGCCCTCTGGTGGGAGATAGAAAGGTAACGATTCCCAGTATTTCCCCTTACTTCATCCAAGGACACTCTGGAGAGAACAGGCCCCATCTCGGGGCAAGAGCTGACTGCTCCCATTTGGGAACGTGGGCACAGTGCTATCACATCTTCTGATTTTTCAACTGGAAGCCCACGCTTTTTTAAATCAGATTTTGCATTTAGCAACCAATTCCATTCTTTAGACAAAATACTGGAAAGGCACCCAGTTTGTGAACTGGGTATTGCATGGTAGTCTGTAGAACAGTCTGGTGAGTGGAATACAGGAATAGTACAGTTAGCACACAGAGATCACTTAGCATAAAGGGTGTCAGCACAGTTTGGGGAACCTGGAATACAGGGTGCATGGTAGGGAATAGCTGGAAAGGTAGGGTGGGGACTTGAATAAGTGAGATGTTTGTCCATTGATCAATGGACAACTACCAAAGGCTTTGAATCAAAGCCACAGGATCTGAGTTTTATTAAAAATGCTGTGGAGCCCTAACCGGTTTGGCTCAGTGGATAGAGCGTAGGCCTGCGGACTGAAGGGTCCCAGGTTCGACCCGGTCAAGGGCATGTACCTTGGTTGCGAGCACATCCCCAGTAGGGGGTGTGCAGGAGGCAGCTGATCGATGTTTCTCATCGATGTTTCTAACTCTCTACCCCTCTCCCTTCCTCTCTGTAAAAAATCAATAAAATATATTGTTTTTAAATGCTGTGGAAATAGCATTGTGACTGGTCCCAGCTAGAGCAGGAGTGAAAGCAGAACCAAGGAGCTCAAGTCAGCCCCCGCACGTGGGAGAAAACTACAAGATACTGTTACTGGATGGAATCTTCTTGCTTAGATTTAAGACTGTCTGAGAGGAAAGGCATAGCAGGCGGCTGCTCAGAAGGCCACAGTTTTGTCACAGGTAGACCAGATGTCACTCCACCCCATGCAGGTAGAAAGTGGGAACTCCCAGCATGGAGGCTCCTCAGGGGAAGTAAAGCCAGTGATGCTGAGAGATATTCTCTGCTCCTGTGCGGGTTAGGGAGTCAGTGAACAAGGCCACAAAGGCAGACCAGTGAGAACTGGGAAGAATTAAAAACTTCCCCTGCAAGTTTTGACTAATGCTTGAGGTGGGGGATGTAGACGGATGAGAGGTGCTTTTTCCACGAAGGATTGGGAGGCAAGTCAGAGCTCAAAACAGAAGCCACTTCTCGCTGGCGGGATGGAGGGCGATGAGTGCCGGCATCACATGTCTAAGCTGGTTCCAAACAACCCTCGCCGAAAACCTAAGAACAGGCCGCATCTTTACCTTCCTTCCTCTTAATCAACAACTGGAAAGATTTGAAAGCCTTAAAATTGTGTCTCTTGCCCTGGCCAGTTTGGCTCAGTGGATAGAGCGTCGGCCTGCGGACTGAAGGGTCCCAGGTTCAATTCTGGTCAAGGGCATGTACCTTGGTTGCAGGCACATCCCCAGTAGGGAGTGTGCAGGAGGCAGCTGATCGATGCTTCTCTCTCATTGATGTTTCTAACTCTCTATCCCTCTCCCTTCCTCTCTGTAAAATCAATAAAATACATTTTTTAAAAATTATGTCTCTTTTCCTTGAAGAAACACACCTTTTGTTTTTGAGATCCATACTCAATGAAGCAGCAACATACGTGTCTCTTCAAGTGGGGTCCATATCCCACCTGCATCAGAATCAGCAGGGCTACTTGTTAAAACTGCAGATTCCTGGACCTCAGACCCACAGAGTCAAACTATACGAAGGCAGGACCCAGGAATGTGCATCTTTCAAATCGCTCTCCAGTTCCTTCTTAAGTACACCTAAGTTTGACAACACTGGAATTTCAGATCTTCACATGCAGGCAAAGGGCACGGTGGGTGAGGGGAGGTTTTCTCTCGTAGAACAACAGTACAAAACTCATTCCTGTGACAAAGCCATTGTTGCAAGGCTATCAAATCATAATCCAGGATTTGAGAAAGTCTCTAGCCCAGTGATTCTCAACCGGGGCAATTCTGTCCTCCCCCATGCCCCACCCCCACCCCACCCCCAGGGGACATTTGGGAGTATCTGGAAACATTTTTTACTGTCCCAACTGGGTGGTGCCACCAGCATCTACTGGTCAGAGGCCAAGAATGCTGCTAAATATCCTACCATGTACAGGACAGGCCCCCACAGCAAAAATAGCAGGATGTGCCTCCACTGAAAAAAACCATGCTGCAGCCTGAGTTCAACCTCTTATTTTCATAAATTAATGCAGAAATGTAAACATAAATGTTTAGCCATTTCTTTTCTTAGATGCCTAACGTGTGAAGTCCTTCCCTTCCTTGAGTAATTCCCAACCATATTCATTTTGTGAGAGGAAGTACCTCCCACTACAGAAACCAAAGAGGTATGACACCCCTCCCGACGCCCAATTCCATAGGGAGGACTGACCAAGGCCTGGCCAATCAGAAGCACCATCTGAAAATTTTTAAGTAGAATAAATGATGTAAAACAATTAAAGTAATGACAGTGAAGAATTCATTCCAAAGGTAGGAAGATCAGCAGGGCCAGGGCTGTGCCCAGTGGCACAGGGTTACATCAGCAGATGCTCACCAGAGGGTCTCTTAAGACTGCTTTGGGCCATGGCTCTGGCTTCCTGACCTGCCCTTACATTCCCATCTTCCATCCTTGGCTCTCCAGCCTTCCCAAAAATTCTGTGCGGTGTCCTATACCTCTTCCTTTATTTAAACCTACTTAAACCAGACAATGTCCATTTCCGCCAAGAATTCTGAATAGCATAACCATTCTAGGAACTTTCCTTCATACCAACATTACTATCATTTCAAAATATCCACACCTAGTTCCTAAACCTTCTTATACAGGAATAGAAGCTTGAGAAGCTAAGGACGGCAAAACAGAAACCCCAAATCCCACAGGATGATGACTCAGAGCAGGCGCACCATGTAACATTGGGACAGAAGACATGGAACCATTTTACCATGTTTTTCTTTCTTATTGAATTGTGCTATCTGAAGTTTTCTCAGATTCTTCTAATTCCTTTTGGGGAAGAAAGAACCTTAGTAAAACCCATTTTTAGACAGAGCCATGGAAGAGAAATGAGAATGCCTGGTTAACAGAAGTACAAGTGGGGCCTTGACTTATGAGTGTCCCGACTAACGAGTTTTTCGAGATACGAGCCGTCTCTCGGCCAATTTTTTGCTTTGAGTTGCGAGCTAAAATTCGGGTTATGAGCCAGCTTCAGATACCCCACCGCTAGCTGACACAGCGAACGTCACAGTGAACGCCACAACATCAGCTCAGCATCATCTGTCTCACTAGTTCACTTTTTGATTTGACATACAAGTAATTTGAGTAACAAGCTCCGTCACGGAACAAATTAAACTCGTAAGTCAAGGCCCCACTGTATCAGGATTTTAGGAGCCACCGTGGTTGGCAGCAAGGAGCAAGGGGGGCTTCCAAGCCCAGAGCCTAGTTAGAAAAGGCTCCGAGGTGGTGTGAAGTGGGATGTGTAAGAAAAGGGAGAAACATTCCAGCTTTGCAATGAGTGTTTCAAAAGTCCATACACTGGTTTTTAAAAGCTTGAAATATGTATTTCCCACAAAAGCATTGCCTCAATGGTGGCTAGAATCCCAGGCTAGCCCACAAAGCCTCCTCCGTGAACTGCTACATGTAGACATGATCAGGAAAGGTCATGGAAGCGACAGATGCTTTTTTATCCACTACCCAAGGGTCACCACGGGGCTCTCAGCCGAGCAGGGACACCAAGTGAAACGCAGGTTCAGTGGGAACGGTGGATACAGAAAGGAGGCTGAAGTCTACACATGTGCTTTATGTGTTAAATAGAAATGCCTGAAGACCCCTCTTAATTTCCTTGGTTTTTCAGGCACATATGGATCTCAGCTTATCTTCATATCACATGTACCCATAGTTCTTTGCTCTGTAGTAGTCTTTCAAGTTCAATCATCATAGGAAAATAAATGCTCTTCCCCTTTTCCAGAAATCTGGGTTTTCAGTGTTGAAAGGGACCCTAGAGATCATTTTGTCAAACCTCCTGTCCGATGCAGGGATCCTTTCCACAGCATCCTGGCAGGCACACAACCTACGGCTCTGCTACAAAATTCTTCTTTATTTGTATTGACTCAAAGTCCATTTTCATGAAGTGACCTTCAGTGGTCTTAATTCTACCCTCTAAATAACCCGGAACAAGCGCAGGCCCTCCTCTGCAGAATCCAGCCTTTCCAATACTGGTGGACTATCTGTCCCCTGATCCTATCAAGTTCAAGTTTTCTCACCTCCAGAATACATTCCCCTTAACCTGGCCCTCCTGGTCACTGGCTGGTATCCCTGAAAAATGACATTTCCAAATGGGAAAGCATCCTTCAGTTGTGGTCTAACCAAACCAAAATCCAATGAAGTAATTACATCTCTGACCTGGACACCCTCCTTCCCTTCAGCCTGAAACAAAGTTAATGATTCTTAGCAGCCACGTCATAGCATCAGATCATATTAAACTGTGGTTAAATAAAACCCAAAGACCTTTTCACAGACTATGGCCAAGACAAACTTCTCCCATTATGAATATGGATAATTGATTTTTCATCCCAAATGTAGAACTTCATGTTTACTCCTACGTTTCTGCTTGGTTTGGGGCCCAGCATTCCAGCCTGTCAAGATAATTTTGAATCTTGATACTATCATCTATCATTCTTGCTATATTCTTCCCATTTTGTGTTTTCAGTACATTAATAAGGGTGACTTCTACATCCTTATCCAAGTTTTGATAAAAATCTTGAACAAGACAAGGCTAACGATGGAGTCCTATGGCCTAGTGCTCGTGATATTTTTCCAAGCAGGCAAAAAGCCATCAAATGACACTTTATGGGCCTGCTTGTTCAATGAGCTGGGTACTACCTAATTATACTATCATCTAATCCATCTTTCACCAACTCTATCTACAAGGATGTTTTGGCAAGAGTCCTGAAGAGGCCAATCATTTCCTCTTCTAGTCATTTTTTCCTACCTGTACCCCTATTACATAAAGCAGCCCCCTCCCCCAGATGCCCAGTTTGTGTAACCCCACGGCCCCCGAACTTGGTTGATTGGATCATAGGACAGAACCCTGGAAGCCTTAGGAATCACATAATAAGCCGTCCCAACCAGACCCTCTTCTCCTTGAAGTGTGGAAATGGTGACTTAACTCTAATTAATCTCCTTGGTTACCTGAAACGAGAAGTGGTGTAAAGCTAGGGCTGGGCAGCCATACACGGCCAATGTGCAGAGGAAGTCAGAGTGCTGAGAGGAAACTGGATCAGGCACGCCCCCAAGAATCCATGGGGCCCAAAAAGGACATCCATTCATTCCAAGTGGCCATTCAATAATTTTTAGAAAATTCAGCTCTGGGACACTTCTCCACTTCTCCACTTCTCCCTCACTTCTGAGGCCACCAGCAGAGGCTCCAGAAGAACTCTGCAGACACTGTCAGAACCCTAAGGTGGAAACTTTTTGGGCCTAGGAAAACACCATTATAGAGTTCAGGGGCAACCTCATTGTCTGATGATCATTAATTTCTTTTTATTTCATTGTTGTAAGAATACAACGTGAGAGCTACCCTCTTAAAAGTTTCAATGAACAATACAGTATTACTGACTGTAGGTGCAACATTGTACTACAGATCTCTAGAGATTATTCATCTTGTACAACTGAAACTTGATGCTTATTGATCAGTAACTCCCCATTCCTCCTGCCTTCAGCCTCCAACAGACCACCATTCCACTCTCTGATTCTATGGATTGGACTATTTTAAGTAACTCAGCTGAATAGAATCATGCAGTATTTGTTTCTGTGACTAGCTTATTTTACTTAAGGTTCATCCAAGTTGTCACATGTTGCAGAAATTCCTTCTTTTAAGACAGTATTCCATTGTATGCATATACCACATTTCCTTTACCTGTTCATCCATTAATAGACATTTAGGCTGTTTCTACATGTTGGCTATTGTGAATAATGCTACAGTAAACATGGGAATGCTAATATGTCTAAGATTCTGACATCAATTCTTCTTATAAATACTCAGAACTGGGGTTGTTGGATCATATGGTAGTTCTATTTTTAATTTTTTGAGGAACCACCATACTGTTTTCCACAGTGACTGAATCATTTTGCATTCCCACTAAAAGCAGGAGGGGGGGAAGGGCAGGCACCGATCGGTGATTCTCTCTCATCATTGATATTTCTATCTCTCCCCCTCTCCCTTCCTCTCTGAAATTTATATACATATATATATATATATATATATATATATATATATATCCTATCTAATAATAGACAAAGATGGTAATTGACCGTACCCCTTTGCTACGCCTATATTGGCTAATCAGCATGATATGCAAATTACCCACCAACAAAGATGGCAGCTAATTTGCATACTGCAGGCAGGGTGGGACAGCGCCATCCTGCCTGCCCCGCCGCCATCTGGGCCTGCTATCTGCGACCCGGGGCAGCGGGTGTCCATGTGCGACCCGACCCGGGGAAGCCAGGCAGGGCAGCAGCGATCGGCCAGCCCACCCGGGCCTCCCGTGTGCGACCCGCCCGGGGCATCCCATGTGCGACCCGACCCGGGGTGGCACCCCAACCCCTGATCGGCCCTGCCGTGTGCGCGACCCAGGAAGGCAGGGCAGGCACCGAGGGATCGGGCCTGCCATCTGCCACCCAGGGAGCAGGCCTAAGCCAACAGGTGGTTATCTCCCAAGGGGTCCCAGACTGTGAGAGGGCACAAGTGGGGCTGAGGGACACCCCCCCAACCTCCCCTCCCCCGCCAGCGCACAAATTTTTGTTCACCGCGCCTCTAGTATATGTGTGTGTGTGTGAGTGTGTGTGTAAAAAGGCAACCTACAGATTGGGAGGAAATATTTCCAAATCATATATCTGATAAGGGGTTACTCTCCAAAATATATAAGGAACTCCTATAGCTCCATAGCAAAAAGAATGACCTGATTTTAACCTGACCAGTGTAGCTCAGTGGTTGAGTGTTGACCCATGAATCCGGAAGTAAGAGTTCAACTCCCGGTCAGGGCATATGCCCAGGTTGCAGGCTCAATCCCCAATAGGGGGTGTGCAAGAGGTAGCCAATCAATGATTCTCTCCCATAATGAATGTTTCTATCTCCCTCTCCCTTCCTCTCTGAAATCAATAATAAATATTTTTTAAAAAAACGATTTTTTAAATGGGCCAAGGACTTGAACAGACACAGGTAAGTGAAAAAATATTCAATGTCACTAATCATCAGGGAAACACAAAACACCACCATAATGAGATACCACCTCATACCTGTCAGGATGGCTATTATCAAAAAACAAAACAAAAAATAGATGGGTCATGATTACTGGTTTTTTTAAGTTTAGAGATGTTAAAGAACCTGTACAAGTTCACAAAGCTTATAATGAATCAAAACCAGGACTCAATTCAAACACACTAACTCACTGCCCCATGCTCTTTCCCTGGTATCCCCATTTGAAGCAGGACAGAAGAACAAGGTATTCAACTAATTCTTTGCTTTTCATTTTGAGCTCATGTTCACAGATATTATGTACTCTTTTATTTGGAGAACAGAGTTGAAATACATCATACTTGAAAGAGAAAATGACCAGTTAAGGGGAAAAGTTTTGACTTTTCAAAATAATCATCACATAAAGGATAGTGTTCCTAAAAGTAAGTAACTGACCAGCACAGGCAGAAATTAACTTATCCCCGACATTATAAACTCAGTTTGTTAACATTAGAAATGAGAAACTTTTATATATTCTCAATATCCAAAATATATGGACATATTTGGCTAAGTGGTTAATTTGACAGCTATTTAGAAACTGCCCTTTCCTTTTAGAGAAACAATCATAGGTGCTTCATGGTTACTTTGAATGAGCCAGTAAATTTGACAATTGAACAGATGGTAGAGTATGCTAGGTAGTAAGAATGCCTTTAATCCCAGGTCATTAAGACTTGGAAAGCTCTAAACCAGTGGTTCTCAACCTGTGGATCACGACCCCTTTGGGGGTCAAACGACCCTTTCACAGGGGTCGCCTAAGACCATCGGAAAACACATATATAATTACATATTGTTTTTGTGATTAATCACTATGCTTTAATTATGTTCAATTTGTAACAATGAAAATACATCCTGCGTATCAGATATTTACATTACGATTCATAACAGTAGCAAAATTACAGTTATGAAGTAGCAACGAAAATAATTTTATGGTTGGGGGTCACCACAACATGAGGAACTGTATTAAAGGGCCACGGCATTAGGAAGGTTGAGAACCACTGCTCTAAACTGAACAGAAACATAACCTCATGTTTGTTTGTGTCCGTCTGAACTTGAGAAGTATAATCATTGCTGGACTCAAGTGTAGAGGCTCTGGGAGAGCCGAGGGCCTCCCAGCTGTGTGAAGAGCAGAGTAAGTCTTTAGGGGTCATCCCTATCCTCCACTTAACTAAGTCCCCAAGCACTTATTCATGTCACCCTGTTTTAATTATCTGCAGAGCATTTATGATTATCTGCCAGCTAGTAAACTAAATTAGGACTCTCGCCAACACTGCAAGCTCCTCATGAGAGCAGAGATCTTGTTCAGCCCTTTTAAGGCCTCACTGCCTAGAACAGACTGGCATCTTTGTATTTTACTTATTCAGTAACACTTACCTAGCCTTACCACGGACTGTTCTATTGGTTTACTTAATACTGACTCAATCCTCACAACAACCCTGTGAGCTGGGCTCTATTATCTCCATTTTACAGATAAGTACACTGAGGCACACAGGTTTGATTCTGGGCAAGGACACATGCCTGGGTTGTGGGCTCGATCCCCAGTAGGGGGCGTGCAGGAGGCAGCTGATCAATGATTCTCTCTCATCACTGATGTTTTTCTCTCTCTCCCTCTTTCTTCCTCTCTGAAATCAATAAAACATATTTTTTAAAGTATATTTTTTTAAAAAGAAAAATGTTAAGAATGGAATAAAAATGAGATACTTTTAAGGAAACATTAACAAACTACACATCCATTCAGAAGTTCTAATTGACTAACAGACTTAAGTTGGCCTAATTCGGATATTGTATATTTATTTTAACAGAAAAAAAGAGAAATGCTACTTCTTTTGGGAAGAAGTCTGTTTTATTATCTTATTTGCCTGCTCAAATTCAGAGTTCACATTCGGAGATATTTAAGGGTCCCCATGCAATGTGCCTCCATGGGGCTTCTGGCTCAAGCACTCATGTGGATGTGCTGTCTCCATGTCTCTAAGACCACTGGCAGCTGGTATGGGCCCCTGCAGCAGGTATTGACAACCCTGCCCCCAGCATAAGCTTTCCCTTCGGAGTTCACGTAAAATGCCAGGTCTCTGCTCCTCTCCCACCTAATCCTCACGCCTACCCTAAGAACAAGGTACTGTTACTATCTGTTTCACAGAAAGACTCAATGACTTGCACAAGTTCACACAGTTAAAATGTGGCCGAGCCAGGATCTGAAACGGGGCAGTCTGACTCTAGCCCTCACTTTCCTGATCACCCCAAGCATGCCATGTCCCCTCCTACAGTTCTCCCTGCTCCCCACTCCCACAGTGATCTCTTCCACCTCTGAAATCCAACATCACTTATTTTATTGGTCTCATTCATTTGAAGCTTAGTACCTTTCCCCCATGAGACATGTCCCCTATCCAAGTAAAATAAATCACCTGAAGGCCCGTCGAAAATATTTTAGTACCAGTGGAGGGAATGATGTTGAACCTTCCCAAGCAAGATACAATTAGAGCGGGGGTACTCTAAACTGATCAATTTGCAGACTATAAGATTTGGTAGATCATTTTAACTACAGTAATTTCAATCACTGCTAAGTTCTCTGTAGTTTTATAATATCCGAAATTTAATTATACACACTACCATACTCATTTTATTAGATGAAAGGCATATATGAACAATTGAACATTGATTCGTATATCACAAAAATGCAATCATTTTTAAGGAGATGTAACAACACAAAAAGTGCACAAATTCTACAACTATATTCAATGTTAAAGTGAAAGGGATTCTTTCTTTCCCTTGGCTTCTCTCTCTGGAATCTGCTAAAGATAAAAAGTCACCAGCAAGCATCTATTAAAAGCTGTGCTTTTTTTTTTTCTTAATCAGAATTTATGAAGTCAATTTTATTTAAATTAAAAACAAGAATTCTTCTTGAAACATGTAATATCAAACCAATTCCTCGATTTTTTTTCCTTCCTCTTAATTTGTAACAGAGACTCTAAGAAAATAAAATCGAAGGTTAAGGAAATTTCCATCAATGTGAAGAAAATATTTTCCAAAATTAAAATAACAAGTTCCTCCCTGGTTAACATAACTGATTTAAGTTGCAGATACATGGCTGCCCCTGAGATCACCTTCCTCCCCAAGCACGGTGAAGGGGCCAAATCCACATCCTTTTCAGCAATTTGCAAGTCCTCTATGGGACTACCTTTTTATGAAATGCTGTGCATACTACCAACGCTACATAAATATTTCATGATACATTAGCCAGTCCTGGAATTTCCTGCAAGATTGCACAAAGTCTTTAAAATAGTGCACTGCTAGCCGTAAAATAATCAGATATAAAAGTAAGCTATATCAATCCCTTGATTAACTGCTTTTTTTTTTCCACAAGAATTTCAAAAAGAGGGGGGGGGTTGTTGCTACATTTTAATCTCAGGAGAGAGATTTGCCACTTATATTACCTTATTAAAAGGCTTTTAGAGTCATACTTTTTTTTTACATCAGATACTATTGATCGATTGGACGAGAGCCTTCATATTGTAATCTGTAGTCAAAAATGGCCCCGTGTGACTAGAAAACAGACCACTGACTATAAATTGTAAGATCCAGCCCAGTGTCTGATACACAGGAGAAAAATGAAATTTAATTGATTGACCTAGATCGTGCCTGAATCTTAACAAAATGTGTTCCTGTACATTAAAATGAATCTCAATACTTTAATTTCCTTATCTGTAAAATAAAAGCACTAAAGGCCACTAAGATCCCTTTCAGCTTTAAAAGCTGATTAACATTTCACTTATCTACAGCTCCCCCAAAAACCTCTCCTCATTTCCAATTTAGTAATTTGGGACAAGAACAGCTCAGTAAACAGAAAACATCCCCAGGGAAAAATGGAGGCTAAGATTAAGGAATCAAATTTCCAAACTAAGTAATGCTTCCCATGTTGAGGGACCCCCCAGTAAGATAATAATATGTGAGAAAGTGCTTTTAAATTTTTCAAGACACTACAGAAATGTACAGTGGTATAATACTGAACACTGTGATGGGTGGCATTTTTCAGTAATAGGAAATGCTGGGGGTATTCAGATATAATTGGAAATATTATCCTCTCATACAAAAGTAGGGTCACTCCAAACCACCAACGTAGCTCTTCTGTCAAGATAACTAAGTGGTAGAGTTTGATTTTTTTTTTAAACTGCTCATTTTACCCTATTTCTACAACTCATGAATATTTTTGCTCATTGGCACCGATTGTATTGAAAAGGAGATAACATTTTTGGTAATAATTTCAAGTGCCAGATTTTGATTGTCAAGTGGAGTGTTGTTGTGGAGGGAGAGCCTTGAACTTGATACAGTAAAAAATGTCTGGTTTTTTAAAGCCAGCAAAGCTCATTAAAAAGTTTTATGAGTGGTTGGAATCTTTAGGTTCAGATACTTGAAACACCTTCACTTTGTAATCTGTGATCTACTCCTCAAGGTATACCACTTCCTGAGTTCTTCTGGGCCTTAAATACTGACTAATTGCTCATTTTCGAAAACTTAATAAGGTAAATCTATAAAGGATTAAACTAAAGGAAAATACAGAACTCCAAGGGTGTTTTGTGTTGTTTTTTCCATTTTAGGCTGGGCGGGTTTAAGAGAATTGGTTGGGGAAAGGCTGCCATCTTGTGGCCAAAAGTAAAAACTTGCCCCAGGAGCACTAAGGGTTCCCAGAGTGACAACTGCTCCTACAGAAAGAAGGAAGCCTTCCTATCCAAGCTCTCTGTGCATCCCCAGCGTCCCCACTAACAACAAAGTCTTCAAAATTAAAGTTGAAAAGACATTAAAGAACTCTTTGCTCAAACAAAGCTTTAGGACGGGGTGGGCAACCTTTTTGTGAGTACGTGCCAAAACCAGCAAAATCTGACTCAAAATTCTTCTGCGTGCCAACCCTAAATTTTTAAGAACATGTTACGCCTACTTGATATCTCTTAAGGTGTACTTATGTGAAGAACCTTGAAGAAATAAAATTCATTCGAGCGACAAAAACACAGTATATGATGATGAAAATACATTTATTTTTTAATGTATACATGTACACTGATAGTCCGACAGAAAACTTTATGACTCCGTTTGATATTATCAGTGGGACTTTTTGCTGCTGCATCACTGATGACAGAGATTTTACATCAGGTTTATATTTTGTAACCTTCAGAGATATGCACGAGCTACTACTTTCATCTGTCAGGCTACTCCTATTATGAGACTTAACAAAATTCATCACTGAGAACAAAGATTCACAAGCATATGTGGATGAAACCAAAGCACTGGTCAGATCTAGGAAGGCAGGGAGAGTTAAGGCAGAGGCATAGAAATTGCTCTTCCCCTCTCTCGTCAATCCATGTCTATGGTCTTTAAGATAACTTGTTATGTAAAATTATTTATTTATCTAAGATGCACCTACACTGACTTTATCTGAAAAATAAAAAAGTCGACATTAAGAAAAAAATTGTAAATGGAAGATTATAAGAGAGGGTTTCGCGTGCCAGCAAAAGTTACTGACGTTGCCAGGGGTTGCCCACCCCTGCTTTAGGAGAAAGATAAAGTGGATGATAAGAGAAAGAGATGTGGGCTTCCCTGCTTCCTTCCTTCCTTCCCTCCCTCCCTCCCTCCCTCTCTCCCTTCCTCCCTCTCTCCCTCCCTCCCTCTCTCCCTGACAGCCCAGGAGCCTCCATTAGTTTTCAGTTCATTGCAGGAACTGAAGCCCAGAGATCAACAGACTCACTCAGAAACCCCAAGTCTCCCCTCTCCCACTGCAGGGCTCTCTCTTCTGACAAGCAGACTTCCTTCACATGCTTTCCCTCAGGCTGAAAACGTCAAAAATCATCGACTTCTGGAACTTAGAAAACACCAATAAAATTCCTTTCATTCCATCCCAACCCACCTCAGAGCAGATCTGATTGGGGGGTGAGGACAACGAAGACTTCCAAATAATGAGACTCTCCATGAGTGTGACTTTCTGCAATGATGGAAATGTTCCCTGTCTGTACTGTCCAGTAGAGTAACCACCACACACACTGAACACTTGAAACGTGGCCAGTGTGACCAAGGAAGTAGCATTTCAATTTTTTTAATTTTAATTAATTTAGATAAATTTACCACCTGAGACTAGTGGCTACCCTACGGGACAGAACAGTTACAGATCTTGCCTCCCTAATCCATCCTGATATTATCACCTTCACAAACAAAAACCTATTCATTCAAAGAGATGCGTTTTGACTACTATATGGAGACCGGTGTGTATTCTGCAGCACACACACAAAAGCAGAAAACACAGCCTCTGCTTTCCAGTAGTGTACAATCAAATGGGGGCGAGAGAGCACGTAGACATGGAACTAGAGCCAAGAACACAGGGAGTGGGGAGCCCTCTGATGGGGAGCTACAGGGCTGGGCCAGTGGGAGATTTGTGACTGAAATGGGGCCTTAAAAGGACATGAAGCAGCAGAAGGAAGGAACACGGCCATTTTAGAGAAAGGGCAGCAAGGACAAGGAACAGAGCTGGGAGGTCATAAGGTTTGCTCAGGGGATCCCGGGAAGCCCAGTCTGACTTGAGGGGTAGTTGTATGTAAGGGACTCACGGGAAAGTCAGAAAGGCACGTTAGAACCAGTTTCCGAACATAAAACTGAGAGACCCAAGAAGGGACCAATGGAGATGGGGAGTGGAGGGGGGGGAAGGGACCAATTGAAAGATTTCAAAGGAGGAGGGGACCAGACTTTGGAAAAGAGTAAATGCTGGAGATGGGAAAAGATAAGAGATGACTCGAATCTTTAAACCCTGGGTAAGTGGAAGATTGTTGGCACCAATGAAGAGGCAGATAACTGGGGGAGTGGGACAGGTGAATGAAGGTTGTTGGTGTTGAGGTTAATGAGATAATCAGATGGATCAACAAGCACTTTCAGAAGTGAAATGAGAGTGAAAAATAAAAAGAGAGGCTGGTGGATGTGAGAGTCAAACCCAACTGTTGACTGAAACCACGGAGCAGAGGGGTAGACACAGGAGGAGGAGGTAGGAAAGGAGAAGAGGCCTGAGGACAGGCTCTGCCTCTGATGGCAAACAGCCCCTTTCCAGGGAGGAAAGAGGGGCAGAGTTGGGGGGAACATCCAGAGAAGTACACCTTTCTAAGGGGCGGGAGGGCGTCGCCTCACTGCATATGCCTGCACCCCTTAAACACGCGTCGCTGCCTTCCTCACTAGATTGTCAGCTGTGCAGAAATGGAGACGATGCCATGTACTTCCATCTCAATGCCTACAACAGTGCAAGGTAAACCCAGTCTGAATACCTCAAGGAGGCAGGAGATGATGCAAGGGGCCCCAGAGGAGGGTGAGCCTTCGAGGTTTTGCTAATTTGGAAAATTAGACTAAAAACACTGGTCCCACCTCACAAAACTTAAAAGCAAGACCCGTGTTTGTAATGTGAGCTGGTTCAGTGGGTCCCAGTCCTGGGAAGCGGTCAGAATCAGCTAAAGACTGGTGCTTGGCCCCACCCTCAGAGAGGATGATTTAACCACCTGGGCAACAGGGAGCAATTTAAAGCCCCCAGGTGACTCTCATGAGCAGCCAGGGTTGAGAACCTTCCAGAAATGGGCGAGGTTTCTAGCCCAGTATTGAGTGCCCTTTCGTTCTCCTAATGGCTGGTGCGAATTTTTATGTTCATGTAACACACTACAGTTAACAAGCAATGTTTGCAGATTTCAAGATGCTGGCATATATTAAACACAATCCATTAGCAGGAGTCCCACATACGTTAACTCATTTAATGCCTAGAGAATCCTGGAGAAGTTCAGTTGCCTGCCCAAAACCCCACAGTTGGTAACAGCCAGGGGAGCTGACCCCAGCGCCCACTCTCTGATCTGTTCCCAGACCAGCAGCTCCCAGATGTCCTGAAAAGCAGGTGGGGGGGCATCTCAGACACTGAGCTACAGGTGGGGAGCCAGCTACAGAACAGTGACAAAACCGAGGCCTTGTCCCTGGGACCACCTGCCTTTGCCCAGCTTCAGCCAGGCATGGTCCTCAAGGACAGCTGACCAGGAGACACACCTAGCAGGGCCAGGACAAGGAAGTGCAAAAATAATTTCTTTTCCTTACTCTCCTTCCACGCTGCGCCACTGTGGTAACAAGTTTTACAAACACCTTACACCTCTCTGACAACGGGGCAATCATTTCTGAGTAAGAAACTCTGTTGCAGTCAAGGAGTCCTCTTCCCCATCCCATCCCCTTCCAAAAGCCCAACAAAAGTAGCAAGACTCATCCCCCGCTGGCCAGGGGGTTCCTAGCCTCCTCCGCTACTTCCTGGGCTGCGGGAAGGGGCTGGGACCATTTGCAATCTGCGCACAGCTCTGGAGAGAGGAAGAGTGGGCAAGGCCTGACTGCACCTTCACCAGCCTGCTGAACGCGGTGCAGAACGCTGGCTGACAGCACCGCAGCCTAGAAAAGGTTGACAAGTGGATGAATCCACCGCGATGCTGCCTGGTGCAGCGGCACAGGGTTAGAGCTCAGCCTGGCTTCGGTGTCAGAAAACCCAGGCTCCAGGGTGCTTGGCCCGGAGGGACGCGGTCCCCTTACCCGCAGGAGCACAGGTCGCAGATGCACTTCCTCTTCATCGGGGCCATCGGGAGGCATGCCCCGCCGTCGCCGCCTCGGAGACCCCAACCGCCTCGACGGAGGGTGCACAAGGTCTCGAGGGCCTTGGCAACTGTTCTGAATATTTACGCCAAAGACAACTTAAATGGCCTTTTTGCAAAATCCGGTTGTCTGTTCCCCTTCCTGAGCTGGCCTCACGCGAGAGAAGCAGGGAGCGTGGGCAGCGCCAGCCCCGCGAGCTCCGTGCATGCACCTAGCCGCCGGCCTCTGCAGGCCCAACTGCGCCCGGAGCAGCTGGCCCGGCCCTGGAAGCCGCAGCACCGGACCCGCGGGGCCTCTGTGACGTCACCGGGGCCAGGAGGCTCGCCTCTGGTGGCCATGATGTCACAGGGGCCGTCTGTGAGGTCAGAAAGCTCCCGGCGCCTCACCTGGCAGGCCCAGGACAAAGGCTCATTGGAACTTGGAGAAACCTGAAATGAAAGGCGAGCCGACTTTGGAAAGCTCGTGGGTGAGCAGGTCAGCAAATGCCGTGGTCACTTGTGCAAAAGGGCTGTCACCACATCGGGTGGCATTTTCTAGCTCTAAGGACCATAGCGCCCTTTCTGATAGAAAGGCATCTCTTGACTTCCGGAAGGCTGGCCTTAAATACCGTTTCCAGGTCTTTCTTGCGGAAATCAATCCCTTTGGCTCCACCCGTAGACCTCGCACGCTTGAGAACAAAGCGTCTCAGGGCACCTGGCCTTTGCTCCTTGGGTAGGATGTTCAATCACTTCTCCAGGTGCTAACAATGCTGGGGCAGAGGGACCGTCGTTAAGTTTTGTGCATTAGAATCAGCTGGCTTGATACAAATAAGATTGCCAGGGCTCACCCCAGAGCCTCTGATTCAGTAGGTCTGGGGTGGGAGGAGAATTTTGTATCTAACAAGCTAACAAGGGCTATTGATGCTGCCGCGTGGAAAACCACACTTTTAGAAACACCGCTTTCAAGATTCTTTTGCCTTCTCTAAGGAGCCTTCCCCTGGTATAGTATGTCAGCTTACCTGGTCCTGAGAACCACCACAGATCCTGCCCAGATCTCTAGTCTGGGACCCTAGTTTACATGGCTCTGGTAGGTTGTGTGGAATTAAACATTGACTTCCTGGTTATAGGAAATGGGAGCTTAAAGTATTGATCATCCGCATGCTTATTTTTCTTTCCCACACTTCCTAACTCTCCCCCTTCGTTTAGTGAAAAGGTGTGTCAGTCAGTCAGAGGATTATTAGACTTGAGGATACTTAATATTCAGAGGTTATTTGGGGGGGTGGGGGGGAGTCTGCCATGGTAGGCTGCAGAACAGAGGTCAGCAAACTATTGCCTGCCGGCCAAATTCAGCTGGCCACCTGTTTTTTGTTTGGCCAGCAAGCTAATAATGGTTTTTATGTTTTTTAGTGGTTGGAAAGCATTAAAAGAATATAACATGACAAATGAAATAATAAAATTCAAATTTCAGTACCCATAAATAGAATTTTGTCAAGAATTTGTGAAAGTATTCCTGAATTTGCTTCCTGGCCCTCAAAAGCTAAAATGTTTACTATATGACTTTTTACAGAGAACGTTTACCAACCCCAACTGTAGAAAGTAAAAAAAGTGGATCAGAGGGGGAGCGAGCTGATTGTTCTTAAGAACAGTGGAGGGGCCCTGGCCGGTTTGGCTCAGTGTCGGCCTGCGGACTGAAAGGTCCCAGGTTCGATTCCAGTGAAGGGCACGTACCTCAGTTGCAGGATCCTCCCCTGCAGGCCCTGGTTGGGGCAGGCACAGGAGGCAACCAATCAATGTGTTTCTCTCACATCGATATTTCTCTCTGTCTTCCCTCTCCCACTCTCTCTAAAAATCAATGAAAAAATATCCTCGGATGAGGATTTTAAAAAAAGAAAAGAAGAACAGTGGAGAGTGAAGCTGCTCCTTGCCTTCCTGGTAGGAGGTCAGGGTCCTAAAGGGGAGGATGGAAACCTGGTGGACAAGATGGCGAGGTGGGAGCTAGTGGACGGCAAGGCAAAGCATGAATGCAATCCCTACCACTGACAGGGAACATCAATCACATGGCTCTTACAGAGGAACTACAGCACTGAACACCAGCCTTCTCTTGGCAGCTGACTAAACATTCTCCAGGAATCTTCCAGAAGGATGTCCTATTCATGCCCCTGGACTTTGATGAGAACCACCCCCAAGCAAACTGCTCTTGTGGATAGCAGCCTTGTCAACAACCCATGGCACTCCCAATTTCTCCCATCCCTGCCCTCACAGAGGGTGGAGATTTTGAAAGACAAAGGTGGTGCGGACAAATAAGCCTCAACACTAATTTACCATGGGCATTTCTGGAGAGCTGGTGCTAGGCAGGACAACTTCCCCTGCCACCCTTGTTACACTTACTGCCCATGTTTTTTTTAGTTCCAGCCAACTCTAACTCATTTAAGCACCTCTCTCTGTTCCAAAATATCCTTCCCTATAAAAAATTTACTGTCATTGCTATGTATTATATACTCTGCTACTTTCCCATAAGCTCTCTTAAAATTAACATAAATCTATCAGACCCATATTACAAATAAGAACACTGAACCTAGGAGGTAAACTCACTCAAGATGACATATCTAGCCCTGCCCAGTGTTCTCAGTGGTTAGAGTGGGTTAGAGTGTTGGCCCATGCACCGAAGGTCTTGGGTTCAATTCCCAGTCAAGGGCACATACCTGAGTTTCAGGTTCGATCCCCAGCCCCAGTTGGGGCTTGTGCAGGAGGCAACCAATTGATGTGTCTCTCTCACATCAATGTTTCTTTCTCTCTCTTTCTGCCCTCCCCCCCCCCCCACACACACACACACTCCTTTCCACTGTCTCTTAAAAAATCAATGGGAAAAAATATTCTTGGATGAGAATTAAAAAAGCAAAACAGAAAAAAAGATGATATAGCTATTAAGTATGAAAGCTGGGATTCAGACTTTCCCAGGTCTTTCTTTTCAAACTGTTCCACCCAAGAAAAAGAGAAAGAATGAATAAGGTAAGCTGGAGATCTTAGAGACCACTACAAATGGTATTTGATCTTAAAATTTTACATTTACTTCTCTATATTATTTAATATTTTCCCCAAAGTCTTTTCATAATATTTATACTCTGTGAAACTACACAAATTTTATTCTGTGGCCTTATAACCTACCCAACCCCAAACTCATTGCTATATACTATCTGAAAATCTACTCTTTGTAGAAAATTGTTGAAAATCTATAGTTACTCCTCTCAGCATAAAGCACTTTAGCAAAACACTGTCTTTTTAGCATCCTTAACTATTTTAGATTGCCAACCTTCATTGGCACCAACCTAAGACTAGCCCATCATAATACACAAACTGGACCTCTACCATTTGACCATTCATTTATTCCACAAACACTTACCCTCAGATGAGCCAGGGTACTGAAGGATGGAGACAAGGACAGTACCCTCATGCAACTTAATCTAGAGAGAGAAGCAGATGACCAAAATATTGCCAAAGTGTATCATTATAAACTATTGTATCAAGAAGGAAAAATAAGGAATAAGTGAATCCTATCAAATATTTGAGGAATAAATAACACCAATCCTATGCATACTCTTTTAGAAAATAGAGAAGGAAAACTTCTCAGTTCATCCTATGAGGCCAGAATAAATTCCAAAACCAGACAAAATTGTCACACAAAAACTACAGATCAATATCTCTCATGAATATAAATATAAAAATCCTTTTTAAATACTAGCAAACTGAAACCAGTAACATATAAGAAGGATTATATGCCATGACCAAGAGAAGTTTATCCCAGGAATACAAGGTTGTTTTGACATTGGAAAATCAATGAAGAATAAAGGACAACAGATATTTCATCTTCTCAATAGATATAGAAAAGGCATTTGACACTATCCAGTGCTCATTCTTGATAAAAATCCTCAAGAAATTAATAAAAGAAGGGAATTTCCTCAACCTGAAAAAGGCATTTACAAAAAAACTACAATTGCCATCATGCTTAGTAATAAGACTGAAGGCTTCTCCCCTGATGTAATTAACTAGACCAGATGTCTGTTCTCACCACTTCTATTCAGCACCCTACTGGAGATTATCACCAGTGGAGTAAAAAAACAAAAATTAAAGTCATCCAGATTGAAAAAGAAAAAATAAAACTGCATTTACAGATAACATAACCCTCTATGTAGAAAATACTAAACTGTATTTGCAGATGACATGATCTTATATGTAGAAAATCCTAAAAATTCTATTTTAAAAAAACTACAAGAAACAAGTTAAGCAAGGCTGCAGGAGATAAGATCAATTACAAAAGATCAATGGAATTTCTATATACTAGCAATAAACAATCCAAAAGTTAAATTAATAAAACAATTTGATTCATAATAGCATCAAAATGACTAAAACATGTGGAAATAAATTTAACCCTATAAGTACAAGACTTTTATTGTGAAAGCTACAAACCATTGTTGAGGTAAATTCAGATCTAAGTGAATTGAGAGAGATATCATGTGCATAGATCAAAATATGCAATATTGTTAAGAAGGTGATTCTCCCCAAATTGATTTTTAGATTCAATGTGATACCTATCAAAATCCCAGCAAACGTTTTAAATAGAAATTGGCATGCTTATTCTAAAATTTTATATAGAAAGTCAAAGGACCTAGAATAGCCAGATAATTCTGAAAAAGAACAAAGAGGACTTAAACCCCCCAATTTCTGCACATTATCAAAATTATAACTAAGTTAATCAAGATGGTATGATATTGACTAAGGAAAGACATATAAATCAAGGAACAGAATGGAGAGTTCATAATTAAATTCTTACAGTTATGGTCTATTAATTTCAAAAAAAGGTGACAAGGCCATTCAATGAGGAAAGGATGTTCTTTCGATGATGCTGAGATGATTAGACATCCATATACAGGAAAAAAAGAAAACTTACACCATGACATCACTTCAGACAAAAATTAACTAAAAAATTCATCACACACTGCCCAGTGGGTGTGGCTCAGTGGTTGAGCATCAACCTATGAACCAGGATTTCACAGTTCCATTCCTAGTCAGGGCATGTGCCCAGGTTGAGAGTTCAATCCCCAGTAAGGGATATGCAGGAGGCAGATGATCAATGATTCTCATCATTGATGTTTTTATCTCTCTCTCTGAAAGAAGCAAAAACATTTTTTAAATGTTTCACACACTTAAGTATAAAACCTAAAATTATAAAATATTTAGATAAAAGCAAATAACTAAATCTTTGTGACCTTCAATTAGACATAATCCATAAAACTAATAATAATTTACTCTTCAAAAGACCCTGTTAAGAGAATGAAAAGATAAGTACAGACTGGGAGAAATACTTGCAAATCACTTACCTGATAAAGAACTTGTATCCAGAATATACAAAGAACTCTTACAGCTCGTAATAACACAATCCAATTAAAAAAGAGAAAGAGGTTTTAAGAGATTTCACCAAAGAAAATATATGAATGCCAATAAGCACATGAAAAGATGCTTGTGCAGAAAAGAGTTAACATAGCAAGCCTGAAACTGCTATCCTTGGAAAGTCCTGCTTGCAAGGATTGCCCTTGGCTAAGAACTTGGATTTGGGGAGAGTTCTCGCCATTCCCTGATAATAATGGCTCACTGTGCCTAAACTGTTCACAAGCAATGTGGTTTATACTGACCACCTACTTTCCTTCTGGGAACCTGGAATTCTGGTGCATGCTAGGTAAATGGTGCTGGTATGGCCAGCCCCCAATAAAAACCCTGGGTCATGAGTCCCTAATGAGATTTCCTTGTAGACATTTCACACGTGTTGTCACAACTCATTGCTTGGAAGAATTAAGCACATCCTGTGTGATTTCACTGGGAAAGAACTTTTGGAAACCTGTGCCTGATTTCCTCCAGACTTCACCCCATTTGCCTTTTCCCTTTGCTGCTTTTGCTATGAGTCCTTTCACTGTAATAAATCAAAGCCATTAGTATGACAACATACTGAGTCCTCTGAATCCTCCTAAAAAATCATTGAGCCTGGGGGTGGTCTTCAGGACCCCCAACAAAATGCATGACATTAATAATCATTAAAGGATCTGTAAATCACAACCATAATGAGACTCCCCTTCATATTCATTAGAATGCTATCAGTCAACATTGTTGCCAAGGATGTGAATAAAGTGGAACTCTCATACATTCCTGATAAGAGTGTAAATTGGTACAGCTGCTTTAGAAAATAGTTTGACAATTTCTTAAAAAGTTAAACATATACTTACCAGATTACCCAGCAATTCCACTCATAGGTATTTACCCAAAAGATATGAAACATATGTCCACACAAAAACTTTAACATGAACATTCATAGAAGCATTAGTCCTAAGAGCATAAAAACTGGAAATAATCCCAATTTCCATTAGCTGGTGAATGAACAAACGAAATACAGTAGTGTATGGAATACTATTCAGCAAAAATAATTGGAATTTTAATACATGCTACAATATGGATGAACCTCAAAAACTTTATGCTAAGAGAAAGAAGCAAAATTTTTTTAACTATATATTGTATGATTCCACTTACATGAAATTTCTAAAGAAGGCAATTGATAGAGACAGAAAGTAGAACAGTGACTGCCTAGGTCTCAGAGTGGGAGCAGAGACTGGTGGCAAACAAAGACAAGGGAACTTTTTTTATTTTTTAATATATTTTTATTGATTTCAGACAGGAAGGGAGAGGGACAGAGAGATAGGAAACAGAATCAGTGATCGGCTGCCTACATGCCCCATACTGGGAATCCAGCCGGCAACCCAGGTATGTGCCCCTGACCAGCATTGAAGCTGGGACCCTTCAGTTTGCAGGCCAATGCTCTATCCACTGAGCCAAACCAGCTAGGGCAGGAACTTTTGGGGGTGGCAGAAATAGTGTAAAACTGAGCTGTAGTAATGGAATATACACTTATATACATAGATGGATTTTATAGTGTGCAAATTATGCCTCAATAAAACATTTTTAAGTTAAAATTCCTTGCAAATAGTACCCCTCGGTATCATTATCAAAATATCATTTAGTTTGGAATAATTTAAGTCAAGATTTCTCTCATTTCCAAAAAAGGTGGTAGATTGAACACATGAATTTATCTTTCTCCAAAATTCCATTAAAATGAGAGTAATGGGATGAGAGTGTAAGGACAAAGTCAGGATATGAGATAATAACATCAAATTTGGGGAAGCAGAAGAGCACAAGAAAGAATGCTATTCACTTAGCTGACATAAGAAAGCTGAATCCTGAGCCAGCAGTAGGAAAGCCAGAAAGAAGCATTATTTTTGCTACAGAACCTCCAGAATATTTATGAATTGGCAACATCAGTGGCATAAAGATTGTTTGAAGGATTGTTTCAAACTGATTTTATGAGGCCAGCATCACCTTGATAGCAAAGCCAGATAGGTACCACAAAAAGAAAAGAAAAAAGGAAAGTAACAGATACAAAAGTCCATAATAAAATAGTAACAAACCAAACTTAACAACACACCAAAAAGATTATACACCACGACCAACTGCAATTTATCCCTAGAGTGCAATGTTGTTTTAATGTATTCAAATCAATGTGATTTACCACATTAACAGACTGAAAAATAAAAACCACAGGATCATCTCAATAGATACAGAAAAAAACATTTGACAAAGTTAATATCCACTCATGATAAAACTCTCAGCAAAATAGGTATAAAAGAAAATTTCCTCAAAACAATATAAGCCATTTATGAAAAACCACAGCTAACATCAATGGGTAAAAACTGAAAGCTTTTGCTCTAAGATCCAGTAGAATGAAGGTTGCCCATTCTTGTCACTCCTATTCAACATAGTACTGGAAGTACTAGCAAAAGCAATGAGACAAAAAGAATAAAAAGCATCCTAATTAGAAAGGAAAAGTAAAATTATCACTGTTTACAGATTACATGCTCCTATATGTAGAAAACTTTAAGCCATCCCCCTAAAATAATACTGTTAGAATTAAAAAACAAAATCAGTAATATTTCAGGATACAAAAAATCAACCTACAAAAATCAGTGTGCTTCTATGTGCCAACAACAATCTATCTGAAAAGGAACTCAAGAACACAATCCCATTCACGATCTTATAAAAAAGAATAAAATACTTAGGAATAAATTTAAGCAAGGAGGTGAAAGATCTGTACACTGAAAGCTATAAATTAATGATGAAAGAAACTGAAGACAAAACAAATGAATGGAAAGATATCCTATGTTCACGGATTAGAAGAATTAATATTGTCTAAATGTCCATATTACCCAAAACCATTTACCAATTAAATGCAATCCCTATCATAATGCTAATGACATTTTTCACAGAAATAGAAAAAAAAAACTCTAAAATCTGTATGGGACCTCAAAAGTCCCTGAATAGCCAAAGCAATCTTAAGAACAGAGTCGAAGGCATCATAGTTTCTTATCTCAAATTATACTGCAAAGCTATAGTAATCAAAAAAGTATGGTACTGGCATAAAAACAGACATATGGGACAGTATAGACAGTCCAAAAATAAAACCAAGTGTATATGATCAACTAATTTTCAACAGAGGCCAAGAATACACAATGGAGAAAGAGTAGTCTCTTTAATAAATAATGTTGAGAAAACTGGACAGCCACATGCAAAAGAATGAAATTGAACCTCTGCATTACACTATACACAAAATCAACTCAAGAAGAATTAAAGACTTGAACATAAGACCTAAAACCATAAAACTTCTGGAAGAAAGCATAAGAAATAAAGCTCCTCAATATTGGGAAATGTTTTCTGGATATGACACTAAAAGTACAAAATGAAAAATAAACAAGTGGGACTACATCAACCTAAAAAGCTTCTCACAGCAAAGGAAACCATCAACAAAATGAAAAAGCAACCTACTGAATGGGGGAAAATGTTTGCAAGTCATTTATGTGATAAGGACTAATATCCAAAATACATAACTCACTAGAAAAAATCAGATTAAAATATGGGCAGAGAAACTGAATAGACATTTTTACAATGGAGACACACAAATGGCCAACAGATACATGAAAAGATGTTCAACATCACTATCAGGGAAAGGCAAATCAAAACTACAATGATAGTGCTCACTTCAGCAACACATATACTAAAATTAGAATGACACAGAGAAGATTAGCATGGCTCCTGCAGAAGGATGACATGCAAATTCGTGAAGCGTTCCATATTTATAGAAAAAAAAACTACAATGATATATCACCTGTTAGAATGCCTATCATCAAAAAGACAAGAGAAAACATGTTGGTGAGGATGTGGATAAAAGCTAATCCTTGTGCACTGTTGGTAGGAATGTAAACTGGTGCAGCCTCTGTGACAAACAATATGGTGTTTCCTTAAAAAATTAAAAATATAGTGCAGTGAAGGTCTGGGGGTGAAGGGTCTAGTGTGGGGTGAAGAGAGTCAATGGGGAATAAAACAGGACATCTGAAATACTTTCGACAATAAAAACAACTTTTTTAAAAAATTCAAAATAGAACTACCATATGACTCAGCAATCCCACTTCTGGGCATATATTCAAAGAAAACAAAATCACTATCTTAAAAAGATATGTGTAACACCCTCCCCGCCCCCCCATAATCACTGCATCACTGCAGGATTATTTATAACTAGAGGCCCAGTGCACAAAATTCGTGCATGGGTAGGGTCCCTAGCAGCTGCTGACTGCTGGCCGGGGCCTCCCTTCCCTGGCTGCCAGGGCCTTTCTTCATTCTGCGCCTCCCCCTGGTGGTCAGTGCACGTCATAGCGAGCGATCGAACTCCTGGCTGGTTGAACTCCCGAGGAGACACTTTGCATATTAGGCTTTTATATAGAGAGACAGTCAAGATATGGAAACAATGCAAATGTTCATAGATGAATGGAGAAGAAAATGTGCCAGATAATTTTTCAGTCATAAAAAGGAAAGAAATCCTGCCATTAGTAACAATAGGGACGAATCTAGAAGGCATTATGCTAAGGAAATAAGTCAGACAGAGAAAGACAAATACTGTATGATCTCACTAATAGTGGAACCTAAGAAATAAAATAAAAAACTCATTAGCACAGAAAAAAGATTGGTGATTGCCAGAGGTAGAGGTTGGGGAGTGAGTAAAATGAGTGGAGATGGTCAAAAGGTACAAACTTCCACCCTGGCCAGTTTGACTCAGTGGGTAGTGTCGGCCTGCAGACCAAAGGGTCTTGAATTCAATTCCGGTCAAGGGCACGTACCTCGGTTGCAGGCTCCTCCACAGCCTGGGCCCTGCCAGGCCATGTGCAGGAGGCAACCAATCCATGTGTTTCTCTCATATCAGTGTTTCTCTCTGTCTTTCCCTCTCTCTCCCACTCTCTCTAAAAATCAATGGAAAAATATACTTGGGTGAGAATTAAAAAATAATAATAATATTAAAAGAAAAGGTATGAACTTCCACTTAAAGATAAGTTCTAAGAATGTAATGTACTACTTGGTGGTTATAGTTAACAATACTGCATTGTACATTTGAAATTTGCTAAGAGTAGACCTAAAAAATTCTCATCATAAGAAAAATTTTAAATATGTTGAGGTCAGGGGTGTTAACTAAACTTATTGTAGTAGTTATTTGGCTATATATAAAATCATTATGTTGTACACCTAAAATAAATGCAATGTTAAATGTCAACTGTATCTCAATAAAACTGGGGGGAAACATCACTATAATCCAACATAAATACTAGAGAATTTAAATAGCTCAAATGCTAAAAATAAAAAATGTTCAACCTATCCATGGGACAGCAGGAATTCTGCTATTGATATATTTTAGCTAAAATCTGTTAATATCTGATCTATTTTTAGAATATGGTGTTAAAGAATATTCTAGGTGACTTAGACTACAAGTGTATTAACTTTTAAACAGAAAGTAAGCTTTTTACATTAAAAGAGAAATGACGCTTTATATGAATAAATGTAATATTAATATTATTCAGCCTTTAAGGGAAGGTAGGGGAGGGTGGGGGTAAGGAGGAGAGATCAACCGAAGGACTTGTATGCATGCACATAAGCCTAACCAATGGACACAGACACCAGGGGGGTGGGGGGTCAGTGGGGGGATAAGGACACACATGTAATACCTTAATCAATTAATCAATAAAAAAAAATTAAATAAATAAAGGAGATCCTGCCATTTGCAACAATATGGATGAAACTGGAGGCCATTATGCTCAGTGAAATAAACCAGACACAGCAAGAAAAAGAAGCTTGCATGGCCTCACTTAAGGCAGAATCTTATATATATAGTAGCAGAGAGTAGACTGGTTAACGGGGGAAGGGAGGTGGGGAGAATGGGGGTTGCACGATGTAGGATGGAGAGCTAACCGAAAGCATGATGACTGTGGTTAATACTGTATTGCATACTGTAAATTTTCTACGAGTGGATTTCAGATACTCTCACCACAAAGGTATGTTCATTAGCTTGACTGTCGTAATCATTTCGCTGTATATTATCAAATCATGTTGTGCACCTTAAAGATATATTTGTTAAGTAAAATTGCATTTCACCACTTAATAGGTGTATAACTTGCCAATGTTACTTAACCCCCCTCCAAGCTTGGATTTACTCACTGGAAATCGGGTTATTTATTCACAGGGTCATTGTGAGGCTTGGGCTAATGCACAGGTTCCATATTAGTTCCTCGAGCTCTGGGAGGCTGACGGTAAATGCTAAAGTCTGAGCTGACCCGACAGACAGGTGTGAGGAAGGAACTTCCGAGTGGAAAAGGCACTAAGGGGGAGTCGGGATGTCGCCCGGTGCGGCGGGGGAGCCCTGGGCCGTCACTGAACTTCTCGAAGGCTCACTTTCCTCTTCGGTGCAGTGGTCGCTAGCCCCGCCCCGGTCCTCAGTAAACCGGGGACTCCGGGGAGGCCTGACCGGGCCGAGAGCTCCGCCCCCCGCGGCGTCACCGGCCTCGCTCCCCGGCCTAAACCACCCAGAATACCGCCCTCTTCCAGCCCCGCGTCACGGCTCAGGGTGGGCTGGCCGCGAGGTGGCAGCACTCTCCCAAAGGACCGCACGCGCACACCTTTGCACACCCTAAACCCAGCTGAAATAGAGGAACCGAACACTAGAATCCCGGGCTCCCCTTCCATTTTCTCGCTCCGGGGCCTCTGCTCGGTTTCATTAAAAGAGCAGTTGATCAAAGCTCCTGAGGCCCGGACGGCCGAGCGCGGCAGTTCTCGCGAGATCGCCGCCGGAAGTGGGCGGCCGCGGAGACGCAGCGGCTTTCCTCACCGGAAGGCGAGCGGTCGCCGGAGCTGTTGCAGCCGTTTGCTCCTCTCTCCCGCGCAGAGCTCACCCCGCCGGGCCTCGCCGCCCCCAGCTCGCTCTCCCGGCCTCCCCGCCTGCCCAGCCGCGCGGCCCAGCCTGCGGAGCCCCCGCGACGCCCGGCCGCTCCCTCCCTCCGCGCTGCAGTTAGGCCGCGCCCTGAGGCCCAGTCCGCGGCGGCTCCCGGCGGGTGATGCCCAATACAGCCATGAAGAAAAAGGTGCTGTTGATGGGGAAGAGCGGGTCGGGAAAGACCAGCATGAGGTCGATTATCTTTGCAAATTACATTGCTCGCGACACCCGGCGCCTGGGTGCCACCATCGATGTGGAGCACTCCCACGTCCGGTTTCTGGGCAACCTGGTGCTGAACCTGTGGGACTGTGGCGGGCAGGACACCTTCATGGAAAACTACTTCACCAGCCAGCGAGACAACATCTTCCGTAACGTCGAGGTGCTGATTTACGTGTTCGACGTGGAGAGCCGCGAACTGGAGAAGGACATGCATTACTACCAGTCGTGTCTGGAGGCCATCCTCCAGAACTCCCCTGATGCCAAAATCTTCTGCCTGGTGCACAAAATGGATCTGGTTCAGGAGGATCAGCGTGACCTGATTTTCAAGGAGCGAGAGGAAGACCTCAGGCGCTTGTCTCGCCCCCTGGAGTGCGCTTGTTTCCGAACCTCCATCTGGGACGAGACGCTCTACAAAGCCTGGTCCAGCATTGTCTATCAGCTGATTCCCAACGTCCAGCAGCTGGAGATGAACCTGAGGAATTTTGCCCAAATTATCGAGGCCGACGAAGTTCTGCTGTTCGAGAGAGCGACGTTCCTGGTCATTTCCCATTACCAGTGCAAAGAGCAGCGCGACGTGCACCGGTTTGAGAAGATCAGCAACATCATTAAGCAGTTCAAGCTGAGCTGCAGTAAATTGGCCGCTTCTTTCCAGAGCATGGAAGTTAGAAATTCCAACTTCGCCGCTTTCATCGACATCTTCACCTCAAACACGTACGTGATGGTGGTGATGTCGGATCCGTCGATCCCGTCTGCAGCCACGCTGATCAACATTCGCAATGCCAGGAAACACTTTGAGAAGCTGGAGAGAGTGGATGGGCCCAAGCACAGCCTCCTCATGCGTTGAATGTTGGCAAATGCTCTCTCTGAAGATGCTGAATTGCCTTCCCTCCCTCCCTCCCTCCCCCGCATCCTTTTAGTATTCATAATGTCGTGTGCTTCAAAGTGGGCTTTGAATTGTGTGCTGCTTACTACTTCCATCTCTTCCCTGCTCCCCATTCTTTAAATCTCGGACGCTCTTTCCTCAGCTATCCAGTAGAGCTTTAAGATGGCCTTTCTGAAAAGTTGGTATGGTGTAACACTAAAGTAGGTGGTGTGTGTGGTGTTGGTGTGTGTGTGTGTGTTCCGATTACCTGGTTGTAATAGATATACACATCAAAGCCTTTACAATATCTTCCTGTATTCCTTGCAAGATTGCAAAGGTGGAATGTTACTATTTTATCAGCAAGATATTAAAATGCATTTATAAATTCTTCTTGGCTTCAGTCATAAATAAACATTTGCTGTTAGCAATTTAAAATATGGTCTTATTTGAAATAATTTGAAGGGGTTAATATGTAAATCTAAAGCTTCTGCCTGCCCACAAGCATTGCTTTACTGGTAAATTTGATTTTGTGATCTTAGCTCCCCATCACCTGAGGGATGTTTCATAGCAACTGTAACAGTGATTGAACATTGAATCTGGAGCTAGACCACCTGAGCTGAGTTAGTATTCTTTCTAGTGCCTTCACTTACTAGCTCTGTAAACTGGGCAAGGTATTTAATTTTGCTGTTGGGTTTTCTCATTTATAAAATGTGGGTAAGAATAGCACTACAAAATAGGATTGTTAAAAGGATTAAATTAAAACCTAGAATGCATTTAGAATGGTGCTTGGCACATACTCAGTACTGTGTCAGCTAGCAATACCACCTACTAAGCCATTCTTTTTGCCCCAACCCCACACACATACTCCAAAATTACTGGACATGAAGCCTAGCAACATATTGAACCCTTACTAAATGCCAGGTATTCTTAAACACTTGATGTGCATTTTCTTATTACTCCTCACAACCTATGAAGTAAATTACTTTTATCTCTACTTTAATAAATGAGAAAACTGGTATGGCCTAATAGAGCTGAACCTAGGCAATAAGATTACAGATCCTCCCCCTTTCCTATTACATCCCACTACTATCCCACTGATAAGTGGTTAATCATAAAAATCCTAGCTTTTGAAGTGTACATTACTTCATATAATTCCCTTTATAGATGGAGGAAACTGAAGTCCAGTAAGTTAAATAATTTCAATAGTGGTTAGGTCACTTTTGGGCAAGATCACTTTCCCATCTGCATTTGTCTGGAAATTGGATAATACTGAATCAGATTCTTAGATTAACTACTTTGAGGGACGGATAAGATTCCTAATTTGGACTGGCAATGGGGTGTGGTGAAATCAGAAAACAGATCTAAAATGTCCCTTTCCAGCTACCTTAAAGATTAAAGCAATCTACATATTTTAGAGCCAAGAAACCTCTGATCAACTCCTCTCACCTCTCTTTTTACAAATGAGAATTAGCTCTGTATACAGATTAAATATAAGCAATACAACTTTACAGCTGTATGTGAATGACAAGGTCCCCTACCTGTGAAGAGCAAGAAGCTAACCAGATGCAAGTAATTACACTCATCTACTTGGAGCCTTTGGCAATAAGTTACTATAAAGGCTCCAGATGAAAAAAACTCTGAAGGTATAAATGTACTTTTTAAAGTACCACATTAGTGACTCTAAAAATTAAAATGGCAGTAACAAAATGCTTGTATCTGAATCTCACAAATTTTTGTTGATCAAGTTACTGGTTAACTATATGTGATCATTTTGTGGTTTGAAGGGCATGGTTCTTTTTTATATCTAGCAAGTTTCATAGCCAAGTGAACTAGAGCATGTAGAACATATTTACAAAGTCTCATAGGGGACCCACAAATATTTTAAATTTAGGATGTAGACTTGGCATTCACTAGGGAGAACTATGCATATGTAACATGTAAAAGAGAATTTTACTTTAGCATACACTTTCCTTGCATTGAGGAAAATGTCCTTAAACATATTTTAGTTTATTCAGAGTAGGAAAAAATAGGGTTTCCTTTTATACAGGTCTCAAGAATTCCTGTTTTTCCTTTAGATAAAATTGACTTTGCCCTGGTGGGGTGGCTCTGTTGGTTAGACTGGGGATTGAGCCCTCAACTTTAGCATATCAGGATGATGCTCTAACCAACTGAGCTAACTTGGCTAGGGTTAGCTCTTAAGCTTTTTAGTCTGATAATTACCAAGGAAGCATATTTAAAATGCAGATTCCTAATCCCCATTTTAGACCTATAGAATCTATGTATTGCAGATGATTCCCTGAGTCCATTTAACCCTTTGAGTGCCAACCAATATCCTAGGAACTATGCCAAAATTGCCAAGGCATTTTTGCTGATTTTACAGCAGTTTAGGGAAAAAATTATGAAAATAAGGCAGATAAATGCCAGTGGTTAATTTTAGAACTACAAACATTCGGCATCATAAGTAATCTGCACTTAGGTGCCATCTGTCAACAAAGAGTGAACTACTAGCATCTAATAGTGACACTGCAAGAGGAGCGGCACTTTTGGGGAAAGACAGGAGCGCGATCACGCTCCCCGGCACTCTAGAGGTTAAGACAAGTCATGTAAGCTCCCTGGCTTCAGCCCATCTGCAAAACAGGTATAATAATCACTATCTTAACAGTATAAGAATTAGATGAAATCATATATATTGACTAGTAATGGCTCTGGTACTTAGATGATGCCCTATCCTTCCTAACATTAAATTTTGGATTTACAGATACTGAGTTTTCTTAAGATAGAGAACTTAGTTTCCCAGTATACCTATAAAGTCCCTTATTTGTTGTATTAACTAATAAAGGAATATAGCACCTTAGGAGCTTTTTTTTTTTTCCACTGAAAATATGTGCTTTTTTCTGTCTTTCTCACTGGCCTCAAACTGGGATTGAACAAACAACTTAGAGAAGCCCAAAATGAGTGAAAGATAATTAAGCCCACCTACTTCCAGAACTCTCCCTTCCCCTTTTCTCCTCTCCCTGTCAGTTTCTTGGCAAGTGGACATGATTTTAATGGTTAAGAGTTGGGACAAGATAGAGGGGTACTGTTGGTGCTATGCCTTCCAGTGTGTATTCATTCCTCCTGATCCATGGAGAGCTATGGGATGTACTCACTTGATTCTAGAGACAAGCCCTTTTCTTGGCCAGAGACCATGACTGAGTGGGGCAGGGTTTTGTACAAGAGGCCTTACATCTGACTCCCATTTCTGAGCCATATCCTACTGTCCTGGCCTTTAGTTACTTGTGGTTTATTAAGGAAAGAAAATAGGGTCAAATCCTAGCTTTACCACTGACTTAGCTGTGTGACACTGAGCAAGTTATTTAACCCCAAATTCAGTTTTCTCAAGTTATTTTGAGACTGTTCTGTAGGCTTTGGGGAACTGAGGAAGAAAGCAATATAATCAAAATTAGCTCCTTTCCCACAAAACAGTGCCCTCACCGTCCCCCCTCCCCAATAAAAGAAAACACACAGACATTTTTTAATTTGCATTTTTTTCTGTTAAAATATAAAAGTAGGGTTAAGTTAAATTTTCATAGTCTAAATTAGACTAAATATAAATCTGCTATACAACCCAATGAATGGATTCAGTTTGATAGGATTCCTTAAAAGTGTCATCTTCTTCCATCTTTTTCCTTTTTTACTAAATTCATTCTGCTCCAGTCTTCACATACCACATGCACTTTATTCCATAAAATATCATTTTTCAGCATCAACCTACTTGAATAATCAATCATGAAACCTATTTAGAGCTTTCCAAACTTTGTCCTTTTGACTACACAGCTCAAAGCACTATTTTTCTCTTTTATTTTTTGTTAGTACCAGAATGTTTCATTAAGAAATAATAAAAGTTCTATATTTCCCTAAAATGAAAGATCAATGTATTCAATGGCTATTATCTTAACCATGTAATATCAAAAACTACTCATCCTTATGTTAGTTAACTGAAATTATAGTAAATTTAACTACTACTTTGCCATTTTCTTAATGCTTATAAGATTATTCAAGAAATCAAAATGGCTTCACATAACTTGATGTTTGCTTTCCAAATACTTCACATTTCAACTCCACTTACCTAAAAACATTAGAAGAGGCTAAAGGGAATTATTTAAGACTTTTTAGACCTTGAAAAATATCAGTTTTGGGGGGCTTTTAAATTTTTTTGGCTTTGTTTTTTTTTCATCACCATTTATCCCCCCTATAACTCCTCCACCTCCACCCACCCCTATAAGTCTGGGGTGTTTTTGTTTGTTTTTGTGTTGTTTTTATTTATTTTAGCGAGAGAAAAGGAGAGGGAGAGAAACACCAATGTGTGAAACATCAACCAGCTGCCTCCTGCACAATTCCTACAAGCCAGCAACCGGGGCATGTGCCCTGACCAGGAATCGAACCGGTGACTTCTCATTTCATGGGAGGATGCTCAACCTACTGAGCCACATCAGCTAGGGCTATAAGTCTATTTTTTAATCAACTTGCTTCAACTGAAGTGTGCAACGTAAGTAAATTATCTCTTCAATTCAGACGGCGATTCTTTTGCATCAAGGCTCTTATTCAAGATTTCTGCTTCTGCAAAATTGATTTTAAAAAAGAGAAAAGGATACGCAAACATTACCAAAAAAATCAAATAGCACAGACTCCAAGTAGTAGCAAATTTCAGTCTTCTTAAGGATAACGTTCACATATAGATATTTAACTATGATTAAATTACCATCATTCTCACTGAGGTATTCTCCAGAGAATATCAATATATCCCTCTTAGAATATTTTTTTAACCCTCTTAGAATACTTTTCAATATACCAATTTTTAATTATCATGGGCAAATCAGAGTGACATATAATGAATTATCACCAGACCCATATCTGTTCTAACATGCTTTAAGAGCAGTTTTTTTAACTCTATGTTTAAAATTTTCAAACATATATAAAAGAATTATGATTAACCTAACATAGTTTGCTTCAATAATTCAATAATTATTTAATACTAACTATTAATGAGTTAAATTGTGTCCCCCACACAGATATGTTGAAGTTTCCAATAAGGTCATTGCAGATATGATCAGTTAAGATGAGGTCATTGTAGAGTAGGACGGGCCCTTATAAGAAAGTGCAGAGACACATGGGGGAGAACGCCATGTGAAGAGGAAGGCAGAGCAAGTATAGAGTTTTGTTGCCACAAGCCAAAGAACACCTGAGGCTACCAGAAGAGGCAAGAAGGATCTTCCTCTAGTCTGGTGGCTTCAAGGAACATGGTTCTTGCCAACACCTTGAGGCTGGTTTCTAGCCTCCAAAACTTATTGTCTGCAGAGACAATAAATTTCAATTTAAGCCACTCATTTTGCTTTGGCAGACCTAGAAAACTAATACACTGACCTTGTTTTATCATCCCACCCACACCAAATTTATTTTAAAGCAAATCACAGATATTATATTACAAAAATGATATTTAACAGAGTTGTTTACAGCATTCTCGTGAGTTTCAACCTCACTCAACTACATGCACCCGAACTCTTATCACAAGCCACGTGGGGCTACGTGTTTGGACCATAGGTTCAAGCTTACAACCACAGCCGTTGGCTATGATTGTGCTGGGAGGGCCCTGCCCTCCAGCTGGGACTTGCACGTGGCAATGAGAGGACCCTGTCCTTTCATTAGTCCGAGGCTTAAACCTGGCCAAAACACCGTAACCGCGTCCCACATAACAGTGTTTCTCAACTTTTTTAGAACCATCTTCCAGTAGCCAAGAAGATTTTGATGAAATTTACCTTTATTAGTTTGTATTACAAAAGCAATAGGTTTCAAGTTTTTGGTTTGTTTTCAAACCATCCCAGACTAATTGTAAACTACATACACATCACTAGAGATTCTGAAAGTACCCATAATAGTGATGGGTACACTTTTCTCATCCTAGCCAAAAGAATGAGCATATTTTGTCACATTAACAAAGATCATGTAGCATTCATTGTGTACTATTTTTATGAGAAGTTGAGAGAAAACTTTAGCACGTTAACATGCACAGGTTTATTTAATCTTACCTTTTAAATAAGGTGAAAGTTCTCCAAGACTACATGGCCTCGTGGTCCCCAATCTTTGTTCCACTGGAGAAAACTTGATTAGTGGTGAAAGAGACCGTTTTCTTTCACCAAGGGGCATTCGTAAAGATGGTTTTGTATAGTCAGTATGCAAATCTTGAGTGTCCAGCAGGTTAAGCATATCATCTGTTTGCATGGCTTGAGGAGCAGGGCTCAATTCTTGTTTGTGTCTTTTAGGTATTTCAGAATTAAAGAGGTAAGTTTCTTCCTTTTTCTTGATAAGAGATTTTTTCAGAGCCTCATATCTACTGTAAATAGCCTGTACATGGGAGTCTGATTTTGGAGTAGTCTGTCTTTCTCCCACAACATCTTCTGGAAAAATGCTACTGTTCATAGGACTATTTGGTTCCAGTTTAAAATTGGCCTCTGTACTATTGGAGCTATTAAGACTTAAATGACCAACATCTTCTGGAAGAGTTTCATGTAATATGCCAAAATCAATATCCTTAAAACCTTCTCTAAGTTCAGTATCCATTTGAATTGATTCTGTACTTCTGTTATCTTCTATTTTAATAGCTTTTCTCCATGAGCTCCTAATATCACTGACTAATTAAAGGGGGAGAAAAAAACAAACACAATTTACCAATATTCCCAAACACAGCATGCAAATAAACATTTCATTTCTAGTGCTCAAGATAAAGCTACTGAGTATATGTTCCACAGATATGCTAGTTGAATGATAAGGCTCCACAATATACCAAAGCCCAACAAGATCAAAGAACTTATCTCCAACTAATCACACACAAATAACAAAACCTATTCCTGAAATGTACATATACTTTTGTACAGCACATACAAATTGTATGTATCAAAAAGCTATTTTGGACAGAGTTCAGCAAACCTTTTCTGTAAAAGGCCAGAGAGTAAGTAATATTTTAGGCTTTGCAGGCCATCTGGTCTATGTCAACTATTTAACTCTGCCACTGTAGCATGAAAGCATCCATAAACAATATGTTGACAAATGAGCAAGGGTGTGTTCAATATAACTTTGCAAAAACAGTGCGTTAGGCTTTGTGATTCAATTCAACCTGAAGTGATCAATTTAAATTTGAATATATTATTTCTAGCAGCAAAATGGAAATATTTAACCACTCAACCAGGATGATGTGCCTACATAAGGACAGTATCAGAACTTTATCTACACAAATTATAAGTTATTTAAAAAAATTTATTGGCCCCTAGCCGGTTTGGCTCAGTGGATAGAGTGTTGGCCTGCGGACTGAAGGGTCCCAGGTTCAATTCCAGTCAAGCGTACATGCCTGGGTTGTGGGCTCGATCCCCACTGGAGGGTGTGCAGGAGGCAGCCGATCAATGATTCTCTCTCATCATTGATGTTTCTATATCTCTCTCCCTCTCCCTTCCTCTCTGACATAAATAAAAACATATTTTTAAAAAATGTATTGGGCATTCTGGCTGGCTTAGGAGAGGTAGGAAAGATCTCTGAGCACACAGTTTTTGGCTGATGCTGCTGGTTACTGCCTGGGAGATCAAACCTCTATACTCTATAAATATTGATCACAGATCAGATGTGAAGGCAGAGGATTTTTTTTAAGTGATCAACTAAAATATTTTCCAGGAAAAAGTCAAGTAAAACAAAAAACAAAATTGTACAGTATCAGGGCAAAATAATTTTACTAAAGAGGACTGCCATATAAGTGAGAGTGCCCACATGTAATACTTCGATAAAAATCCCTTACGTCAAAACAAAAACCCATTGCCACTAAACTTAAGTAAAAGAGTTTTTGTTTTTTAATATATTTTTGTTGATTTCAGAGAGGAAGGGAGAAGGAGACAGAAACATCAATGATGAGAGAGAATCATTAATCGGCTGCCTCCTGCACACCCCCTACTGGGATTGAGTCCACAACCTGGGCATGTGCCCTTGACTGGAATTGAACACGGGACCCTTCAGTCCGAAGGCCAATGCTCTATCCACTGAGCCAAACCAGCTAGGGCAGTAAAAGAGTTTTAAAGTGAGCTTCCAAAAGATTTGTCAGACCATAGTTCTAATAATGGTAATGTATAAAAAAGAAAATAAGTGATAGAGAAAACATTATTAACTTACTCAAGTTTTCTGGAGTTCGGGGAATTTGTTTCCTAGTTAAGAATGGGTTAGAAACTAGAGAGTCAATCAGTTCCTCTAATTTTACTTCTTTTCCCGTAGAGAGCTGTGGTGAATCAGATAATACTGTCCTCACAACCTAAAACAGAAAAGAAAAGGTAAAGCAAAAATTACCTCCAAATTAAGCCCATTGATAGAATGCAAAAAAAGCCCTGATAATAACAGAAAGCACTTTAGTCAGCAGCCCTTCCACTGCAGATGGCATAAAAGTATACTCAACAGTGTAGCTCCCAGATACTCCCTACAGACTATCTAGGCACAATCCTACAAGGCAGCCATTTTCAATCTTTTTCATTTAATGGCACACATAAACTAATTACTAAAATTCTGCGCACATCAAAAAATATATTTTATGCCGATATGACAAAAATAATAAATATAATTTTTATTAGTTCACACCAGATGGCTATTATTGTACTAGCTGTTGTCATTTTTTTATTGACAATCTAAGAGAAAAGAGGTCAGTGGCCCTGACTAAATAGTCAGGTATTGCATGCTTTAAAAATTCTTGCGGCACCGGTTGAAAATTGCTGCTATAAGGTAACACAAAACAGTTTCCTCCCTTATTTTAAATGGATGTCCCATTATAAAGGAGAGAACAGATAAGACTCTTTATACTTAGGAAGATTTGGAGGTAGTTCTGACTACACAGTGACCTAAAACTAAACTACCATCTGCTACATCATTGAGCTTGACAACTCTATATCTGCTAAAATGATAGTTTTAAAGCAAGCAGATTCTTAATTATAAACCATTTGCACAGTAACACTTCTATTAATAAATAGAATACATTCTGACAACATATTTCTTTGCCAGAAATCTCATTATCAAATATAAATTAGTGAACAAGGCATAGATACTTTCTAAAATAAAAAAAAGTATACAAAATGAAAATAGCACTCTGTATTAATTAAAAGTGAATAAATCCAAAAAAAACACCTGACCCTTGAAATCCATAAAGAATAAATTTCCAACAACCATAATCAAATTGGCCTGCACTTACCCTCCCTTGTGAAAACAGGGCTTTTTAGAATTCAAATACTAAATATTCCTGTCACCAACACTATTAAATAAGATTCATTTCACTTTATTTTCAGAGCTTTTTGAGGTTTTGAGGGCTCTCCTTTTCCATCACATCCATTCCACTGCTACTATAAATACTTTTAACCAGAGAATGTGCCTTTCCTTCCATCGGGAAAGAAAAAAGACTGACCATCTTTTCTTTAGTGTAATCACCTAACAAAGAAAACAATAGGACTTTAGAAATTTAAAAATACTTAGAGCCCTAGCTGCTATGGGTCAGGTGGGTGGGCATTGTCCCGTGCACCAACATGTGGCCACAGTTCGATTCCCAGTTTGGGGCACAAACCCAGGTTTCAGCTGGATTACCCAGTAGGGTGCATGCAGGAAGCACCCCAAATCATTCTCAAATTGATGCTTCTCTCTCTCCCTTTCCCTTCCTCTCTCTCTAAAAATCAATAAAAATATTTTTAAGAACAATATTTAGAGACCATAAAACTGGCCCAACCTCCTCATGTTACAAACAAGAAAAATGCCTGACATCCAGCTCTCTTATTTGGACAATATTCATTTACTTATATCAAAATTGAGATAAAAGAGAGAACTCCAATACCTAAATCAATAGGTACTAAACTAGCCCTAGCTGGTTTGGCTCAGTGGATGGAGCATTGGCCATGGACTGAAGGGCCCCGGGTTCGATTCTGGCCAAAGGCATGTACCTGGGTTGCAGGTTCCCTAGCCCTAGGAGGGGGAGGAGGGGGGGGTGATGCAGGAGGCAACCAATTGATGTGTTTCTCTCACATCGATGTTTCTCTCTCTCTGTCTCTCCCCTTCCCTTCCACTCTCTCTAAAAATCAATGGAAAAATAAACTATATATATATATATATATTTATTATTATTTTTTTTAAAGAGTACTAAGCCAAATTTTTCTTTTAGTCTCTCAGGAGCTGATTTATTCTCTGAATGCTTATCTAAATTCAAACAATGCTAAGGGATGTTGTGGGAAACTGTAATAAAAATAACATTAGAAATGCTTGAGCATTTGTGTAAACTGAGTTCTGTAATACTACTGAGCAATAGTAATATTGTAGACACTTGTCAATAAAAAGTAGAACAGCATTAAGTTAGGAAAACCTAGATCATGAACAATGATGCACCTAATTATTTTGAAATACTTAGAAAGCAGGACAAAAACTTTGCTCAGTGATAATATTTTGTTCTAATATTCAAAAAGAGAGGAAGCTCAGCTAAGCAACAGACATCATTCATGACGTATTTTAATAGAGCATAACCATTGGGTATATTTACCCAACAACTGATATGTAATGGTTAACTCCAAAAAATAGCATACATGTTATTATTTTTATACTTTTGGATATTTATAGGATGGGACATGAGTTCTAAAGCATGGAAATAATCTTAACTAAGTTTATATGAAATCTATTTCTACTTTGGGGAGGAGCAATTTTGCTTTAACCATGACTTTTATATATTATCTGTGACCTCCTTCCCCAAATTTCCCCCAGTAAATCAATAATTAACTGTACTTCATTTTCAATCACAACACTATAGAGAAAATAACAGATATTTCAGTATACTTTTTACAATCTTTTTCTAACCTCTTCTGCCAGGTGATCTTGCTCTTTCTGGAATGGATCAATTTTTTTAACTGGCAGAGGGCCTCCTAATGCACTACTCTTTGTATTCTTTGCAATATATGATGATGGAAAGTCTTCCCCTTCATACTCTGGTGTTTTCTTAGAAATTGTTTCAGTTTCTTCTCTAGATGTTCCAAACTTCATGTCCTGAAGATGACAGACATAAGTTAAAATCTTAATAATTGTGCCTGATTTCCATTAGAGGTTCTTGAGTTATCATGAACCTATAAAAGTTTATTAACATTATTGTAAAATTATATGTTCACTGGCACAATTAAATAATTCCAATATTCCCCTGTAGAAGCAACAGGGAATTGTAAATCGAAATGGTACATAATGTGCAAATACTGGGAAATGTGAAAATAAAATTTTAATTTAATTGGGGTATCAACAAAAATAAATATTTTATACTAAATATAATCAGAATTAAAAATTGTTTTAAAATGTACCTTTTCAAATATTGTAACACTATTTCCATCTGATGATGAAACTGGCTGAAACAGGGAAGAAGCAGGGCTAAAAGGAAAAATAAAACAAAACAAATCCAAGTTATGAGGAGGAAAGAATCCCATACACTTTATATATCTGAATATTCTTAAAAAACTGTCTGCCCCGTATCTGTCCGTTACGATTTCTCTCAATTCGTCCCGGTCATCAAAAGGCAGTTTATTCTACGGAGGTATGGTGACAATTAGAGCAGTACTGCAGCTCAATTTGTGTATCTGCCTCCCAAATTATAAATATTTGCCTTACCTGCTATATATTTTAAGTCATCAGCATTTTTTACAAGGGTTAAATGATTTGATGAACACTCAAAAGCTTGAATAAAGGGTAAGAAGAAATTCAATTAATTAGACTGGCATTATTACAACATCCTAAATCTTTAGATCACAGAATTTCATTGTAACAGAGACTTTCAGATTCTTTTGATATTTCATGACCAAAATCAATATCTCTTATGCTGAATTTTGCTCTATAGAAATATGTTATACTAACAATAGTCCTAAGGTTATTCACTTTGTTTGTTGCATTCTACACATAGTATTCCTTAATCTCTTACATTCCCTTGCTCCTTTGAATAAACATAAAAACCTTATGTATCTTGCCCAGCCAGTGTGGCTCAGTGATTGAATGTTGACCCATGAAAAGGTCGCTGGTTCAATTCCCAGTCAGGGCATAAGCCCAGGTTGCGGGCTCAATCCCTGGTAGGGCGCATAGGAGGGAGCTGATAGATGATGTTGCTCTCTTGTTGATGTTTCTATCTCTCTATCTCTTTCCCTCCCTCTCTCTTTAAAAAAAAAAATCAATAAACATATTTTTTTTAAAAACCTTATATACATTTTCATTATAATTATAAAATAAATTATTAAATTTCTAAAGCCTTTAATTAAGCATTGACAACTTTATCTTCATCTTGAAAGAACTTTCAAATTCAATCATGTACTGGGTCTTCTTGTGGCCAAAAGCTTTTCTATTCTAGGTTATATGAAAGGCAGGATTACCAGAGACCACTTTTCAACATCAACCATGTCAGTGCACCCGGCTGGCATGGCTCAATGGTTGAGCAGAGACCTATAAACCAGGAGGTCAGGGTTCAATTCCCAGTCAGGGCATATGCTCAGGTTGCAGGCTCGATCCCCAGTGTGGGGCATGCAGAAGGTAGCCAAACAATGATTCTCTATCATTGATGTTTCTCTCTCTCTCTCCTCCTCTCCCTTCCTCTCTGAAATCAATACACACACACATATATATTTTTTAAATGTCAGTGCTTTACTTTCTGTTCAGAGCCAAAAATATAAAATTAACACTTTGCCAATATTTTATAAAATAGCAAATATGCTCCTTCCAAACAATTCAAAATCACTGAAATTGTTCATTTCAGCTTCTCCTAAACCGAATATAATCTACATATCAAAGGCAAAAAATTAACTATCTACTGCAATTTTATCTTAATTATTCCAAAAACTCAACATTAAAATGACCAAAAGCTCTGATGGAGAGCCAATAATCTATGCACCAAGGCCACTAAGATGCCATCACAAGATGGTGAGCTCCTTGAAGAAAAAGACTATTTCTTTCCAAAGGCTATTCCCAAGGGAGTATTTGATTGCTACTTAATAATGCTTAATTTTAATAAAAAAACAAATATATTCCCCAAGTATATTACATACATTTAGTTTAAAGATTTTGCTTATAACCCTAGCTGGTTTGGCTCAGTAGATAGAGAGGTGGCCTGTGGATTGAAGGGTTCTGGGTTCAATTCAGGTCAAGGGCACGTACCTCAGTTGCAGGCTCAATCCCTGGCCCTGGTTGGGACACGTGCAGGGGGCAACCAATCAATGTATCTCTCTCTGTCTCTCCCCATCCCTTTCACTCTCTCTAAAAATAATGGAAAAATATCCTCAGGTGAGGATTTAAAAAAAAAAAAATTCTTTTCTCATATAATCTGGCATCAGTTTTATGGGCCAAAAAGGGGTAACAGAAAAAAACAGGCAATAAAAATATAAGAATACGCCTTAAATTACAACAAATTAAGTAGGTTCAGTTTTTCATATATTAAATTATGGGATTTAAATGAACCAGAAGCCTTTCTTTGTTTAAAAGAATGAACTTTTTATCAAATGGCATATAAAAACCCCAACATATAATAGAGATAAAAGAGCAAACTGCTCAGGTTTAAGTGGGAAAGGTGGGACTGCCAAGAGGCTGAATTAGATTCAATTCACAGAACCAGAGGATGCTGCAGAATACAGGCTGAAAACTACAAAGTGGATGATCTCAAAGGTTCCTAAACTCTTGGGTTTAGTCAAAAGCTATGGTGATTTCAAAGAAGTTCACAGACAGAAACAACAAGAATTCAAATTCCCAAACTTGCATTAGATTATCTCCATATATGTGTTTTTCATAAAAAATGAGAAGATTCCCATGAATCCCAACATTTTTATAAAAAAGAAAAAAATATGCCCATGTATCAGAAATGTTGAATCTTTCCTGAAAATATAGACTCGCAGTGGAAAAATACTGTCTAAGAGAAGAAAATTATGGACTCTCCCACATTAAAAAAGCTTGGAAACTGGCTAAAGATGGGACTATTATTAACAAAGGGGGAAGAAAATCAATATGAAAATCAATTTTGTTTTACCTGTTGGTTAGATCATATACAGTTCCCAGTACATCACTAGCTCTTCTACAATCATTTTCCCGGTTATGCTGTTTAGGTGTATCTAAAAGAACAGAAAAATTAATTACTCTTTAGATTTTTCCATTCTAATATGTTTTTAAATTTTAAGGAAAGCCATTGCTAGATGACAGAGGATGATATTCCAGGGGCTCCTCTTCTTTCAACACGTTAGATTCTGAAAGACTATTATACACGTATCCCAAGTATCATGTACACTAATAAGAGAAACATGCAAATTGGTGTCACTCCACTACGCCCGCCAGCCAATCAGAGTGACTATGCAAATTAACCCAACAAAGATGGTAGTTAATTTGCATACGCAGGCGCGGAGCGAAGACTGAAGGCTTTGGCTGGAGTGAAGACCAAAGACTGAAGACTGAAGACTGAAGAGGCTTGGCTTCTCCACTGTAACCACAGTGGAGAAGCCAAGCCTCGCTGCGGCCAGACCAAAGGCCTGGGTCCCAGGTGCCGGAGGAAAACCGGTGCCAGCAGCCAGGGGAAGGAAGGCCTATTGTGCGAATCTTCGTGCAACGGGCTTCTAGTATATAATAAAGAGGTAATATGCAAATTGACCATCACTCCAACACACAAGATGGCCGCCCCCATGTGGCCACAAGATGGCCTGCAGGGGAGGGCAGTTGTGGGCGATCAGGCCAGTAGGGGAAGGCAGTTGTGGGTGACCAGGCCAGCAGGGGAGGGCTGTTGGGGGCAACTGAACCAGTAGGGGAGGGCAGTTGGGGGCGACTGGGACGGTAGGGGAGTGGTTAGGGGTAATCAGGCTGGCAGGCAGAAGCGGTTAGGGGCAATCAGCCATGCAAGCAGTTGGGAGCCAGCAGTCCTGGATTGTGAGAGGGATGTCTGACTGCCTGTTTAAACCCGATCCCTCGAGGGGTTCCAGATTAGACAGGGTGCAGACTGGGCTGAGAGCGCGCCCCCCCCCCCCCCCCAGTGCACGAATTTCATGCACCAGGCTTCTAGTTACTATATAAGAAACCAATGTACACTATGTAAAGTTTTCCTTTTAATTCATCATAATAGTATACCAACTTATAACACTTTCAATCTCTATGCTTTTGCAGCTAATTATAATGAAATTACTGAGATTTATATATTATTCCAAAAATGAGCACAAATACAAATATACCACAAACTTACCAGACAACCATAAACTAAAATGATTATGCACAACTATAAACAACATCTGATGGAGGTAGACACTGTTGAAATACATTTGTTGTGGTATATAACAAAGTTTGTAAGGTAAAAGTTGCTAAGTAAAAAAGCATCTAGAGCCCTAGCCCAAGCATGTCAAACTTGTGGCCCATGGGCCACATGCCTCATTTATTTGGCCCGTGTTAGCCTTTGAGTTTGACATGCTTGCCCTAGCTGGTTTGGCTCAGTGGATAGAGCATTGGCCTGCAGACTGAAGGGTCCCAGGTTCATTTCCAGTCAAGGGCACATGCCCTGGTTGCACGCTCAATTCCCAGTAGAGGGAATGCAGGAGGCAACGATCACTGATTCTCTCTCATCATTGATGTTTCTATCTCTCTCTCCCTCTCCCTTCCTCTCTGAAATCAATAAAAATATTTTTTTTTTATAAAAAGCATCTGGAACTTTGTTCTTTATTTTTTTCCTAAAGGTGATGGATGATAGGAAGCTACTGATGTGTATTACACCAGGAGATGAAAAGGATCATATTTACACCACAGAAAGACCACTGAGAGCCATTTGTAATATGGAATAGATAGAACACTGGAGGCTGAGTAGTTAGAACACAATTATAGGCATTGTGTTGTCACTTCAGCTTGGAACAGTTATCATAGTGAGAAATATTGAGAGGGAAATTTAAAAGAGAAAAAATAACCAACCTGGAAGCGAAGCAGGATACTGCAAAAGAATACTTCTTGCATATACTTCTTCTGAGGCAGGATCAAATGAAAGAGGAGACATAGGTGGTAAAAGATCCACAGCCTTAAAACAGAGAATTCATAATTTGAAATATACACATTTTACTCACTACCACACAACAATATTAAGTTAATCTATGACTGGTTGATTCCAACAAAGACAGAATTACTATGCATATAAATTATCCTATAATTATTTTTAAAACAAGGAGTACTAAAAAAATAAAAAAACAAGGAGTACTATATTAGGAACAAGGACACTACTTTGCCTTCAGCTATATCTCAAATGTAATAGTACTTGTAACATCAAGAGGAACATCTCATTTTTTAATACAATTCTCTAATTCTAAAAATAGTAACTATAAATCACAAAAGCCACTTTATTAATACTCTAATATGTATTTAGAAGAATTACAAAAACAAAACATTTGATCTTTAGGAGCAAATGCAAAATGACAAACATAAACACACACAGCATTTCTAAGTCATTCTGTAACATGATAAATCAAGAGATTGCCTTATATTAAACTACTCTCCAAAAGGCAAGTCAATCCCAGACAAGAAAAGGATAAAGGAGTTCATCACTTCCAAACCAGTATTACAAGAAATGTTTAAGAGTTTTTTTTGAGAGAAAAAAAAAAGACTATGAATAATAAAATGACAATAACTACATATCTATCAATAAGTACTTTAAACGTAAATGGGTTAAATACTCCAATCAAAAGACATAGGGCAGTTGAATGGATAAGAAAAAAAAGACCCTTACCTATGCTGCCTACAAGAGACTCACTTCAGATAGAAAGACACACACAGACTGAAAGTAAAGGGATGGAAAAGATACTTCATGAAAATAAAAACAAAAACAAAACAGCTGAGGTATCAATACTTATACAAGACAAAATAGACTTTAAAACAAAGGCTATAGCCCTAGCCGGTTTTGCTCAGTGGATAGAGCGTCGACCTGCGGACTAAAGGGTCCCAGATTCGATTCCGCTCAAGGGCACATGCCCAGGTTGCGGGCTTGATCCCCAGTGGGGGGCATGCAGGAGGCAGCCAATCAATGACTCTCTCATCCCTGATGTTTCTCTCTCTCTCTCTCCCTCTTCCTTCCTCTCTGAAACTAATAAAAATATATTTAAAAAATAAATAAATAAAAAATAAAAGAAAGTCCATAACAAAACACATCTGGGTATTTGTCCAAAGAAGCCCAAAACACTAATTCAAAAAGACAGATGTATCCATATGTTCACTGCAGCTTTACTTACAATAGCCAAGATACGGAAGCAACTTAAGTGTCCATCAATAGGTGAATGGAAAGTAGAGCAGCACTAGCCAGTTTGGCTTAGTGCAGTGGTTCTCAACCTTCTGGCCCTTTAAATACAGTTCCTCAGGTTGTGACCCAACCATAAAATTATTTTCGTTGCTACTTCATAACTGTAATGTTGCTACTGTTATGAATCGTAATGTAAATATCTGATATGCAGGATGGTCTTAGGCGACCCCTGTGAAAGGGTCGTTCGACCGCCAAAGGGGTCGCGACCCACAGGTTGAGAACCGCTGGCTTAGTGGATAGAGCGCCAGCTTGTAGACTGAAAAGTCCCAGGTTCGATTCTGGTCAAGGGCACATGCCCTGGTTGTGGGCTAAATCCCCAATAGGGGGCGTGCAGGATGATGCTGATCAATGATTCTCATCATTGATGTTTCTATCTATCTCTCTCCCTCTCCCTTCCTTTCTGAAATCAATTTAAAAAAAAAAGTAGTGCATATATGACTCAGCCATAAAAAAGAATGAAATCTTGACATCTGTAACAACATGGATGGACCTAAAGGGTACTGTGCTAAGTGAAGTAAGTCAGATAGAAAAAGATAAATGCCATATGATTTCACTTACATGTGGTATCTAAAAACCAAATGAACAAACAAAACAGAAACAAACTCATAGATACAGAGAACAGTTTGATGGTAACCAGATGGGAGGGGGAGTTGGAGGGATGGGTGAAAAAGGGGAAGAAATTAAGAATTACAAATTGGTAGTTACAAAATTGTCATGGGGATATAAAAGACATCATAGAGAATACAGTCAATAATATTATAATAACTATGTGCAGTGTCAGATAGGTACGAGATTTATCAAGGTGATCACCTCATAGGTCATATAAATGTATAAACACTATGTGTATACCTGAAACTAATATACTGTATGCCAACTATAACAGAAAAATTAAAAACAAAACAAAACACAGCAAAAGAAAACATCAACAAAACAACAAGAAAGCCCAATGCATGGAAGAACATATTTGCCAATGTTATCACTAATAAGAGTTTAATCTCCAACATTTACAGGGAACTCATACAACTTAACAAAAGGAAGATAAACAACCCAATCAAAAAATGGGCAATGGACTTAGATACTTTTCGAAAGAGGACATAAGGAAGGCCAAGAGACATATGAAAACATGCTCAAAGTCAGTAACCATCCAAGAGATGCAAATCAAAACAACAATGCAGTACCATCTCACACCTGTCAGAATGGCTATCATCAACAAATCAACAAACAACAAGTGCTGGCAAGGATGCAGAGAAAAAGGGACCCTCATGCACTGCTGGTGGGAATGCAGACTGGTGCAGTCACTGTGGAGAACAGTACGGAGTTTCCTCAAAAAACTAAAAATGGAACTCCCATTTGACCCAGTGATCCCACTTCTAGGAATATATCCCAAGAAACTAGAAACACCAATCAGAAAGAATATATGCACCCCTATGTTCATAGCAGCACAATTTACCACAGCTAAGATTAGGAAACAGCCTAAGTGCCCATCAACAGATGAGTCGATTAAAAAACGGTGGTACATCTACACAATGGAGTACTACGCCGCTATAAAAGAGAAGGAATTCTTACCATTTACAACAGCATGGATGGAACTGGAGAGCATTATGCTAAGCGAAATAAGCCAGTCAGAGAAAGATAAATATCACATGATCTCATTCATTTGTGGAATATAATGAACAACATAAACTGATGAACAAAAACAGATCCAGAGATAGAGAAGCATCTATCAGACCATCAAACCTCAGATGGAAGGTAGGGGAGGGTGGGAGGAAGGGGGAGAGATCAACCAAAGGACTTGTATGCATGCATATAAGCCTAACCAATGGACACAGACACCAGGGGGGTGAGGGCATGAGTGGGATGGGTGGGGGGGCAATAAGGGGGTAAGGACACATATGTAATACCTTAATCAATAAAGAAAACAAACAAACAAATAACAAAAACTGATTATAAAAACAATCCCATTTACCATCGCACCAAAAAAATTAATATACCTAGGAATAAACTTAACTAAAGAGGTAAAAGACCTCTACTCAGAAAACTACAGGACGTTGAAAAAAGAGATAGAGGAAGACATAAAGAGATGGAAGAACATACCATGTTCTTGGATTGGTAGAATCAGCATCATCAAAATGTCCATACTACCCAAAGCAATCTATAAATTCAACGCACGTCCCATTAAAATACCAATGGCCTACTTCAAAGATCTAGAACGAACTCTCCAAAAATTCATCTGGAATAAAAAAAGACCCCGAATAGCTGCAGCGATCCTGAGAAAGAACAAAGTAGGTGGGATCTCAATGCCAGATATCAAGCTGTATTACAAAGCCACTGTTCTCAAAACTGCCTGGTACTGGCACAAGAACAGACATATAGATCAGTGGAATAGAATAGAGAGTCCAGAAATTAGCCCGAACCAATATGCTCAATTAATATTTGACAAAGGAGGCAAGAACATACAATGGAGCCAAGATAGTCTCTTCAATAAATGGTGTTGGGAAAATTGGACAGATATATGCAAGAAAATGAAACTAGACCACCAACTTACACCATACACAAGAATAAACTCAAAATGGATAAAGGACTTAAATGTACGACAGGAAACCATAAAAATTCTAGAAGAATACAAAGGCAACAAAATCTCAGACATATGCCAAAGCAATTTCTTCACTGATACAGCTCCTAGGGCAGTTGAAACTAAAGAGAAAATGAACAAATGGGACTACATCAAAATAAAAAGCTTCTGCACAGCAAAAGAAACCATCAACAAAACAACAAGAAAACCCACTGCGTGGGAAAACATATTTACCAACGTCATATCTGATAAGGGCCTAATCTCCAAAATTTATAGGGAACTCATACAACTTAACAAAAAGAAGATAAACAATCCAATCAAAAAATGGGCAAAGGATCTAAATAGACACCTTTCAAAAGAGGACATTCAGAAAGCCAAGAGACATATGAAAACATGCTCAAAGTCGCTAATCATCCGAGAGATGCAAATCCAAACAACAATGAGGTACCATCTCACACCTGTCAGAATGGCTATCATCAACAAATCAACAAACGACAAGTGCTGGAGAGGATGTGGAGAAAAAGGAACACTTGTGCACTGCTGGTGGGAATGCAGACTGGTGCAGCCACTATGGAAGACAGTATGGAGTTTCCTCAAAAAGCTGGAAATGGAACTCCCATTTGACCCTGTGATCCCACTTCTAGGAATATATCCCAAGAAACCAGAAACACCAATCAGAAAGGATATGTGCACCCATATGTTCATAGCAGCACAATTCACCATAGCTAAGATCTGGAAACAGCCTAAGTGCCCATCAGTAGATGAATGGATTAGAAAACTGTGGTACATCTACACGATGGAATACTATGCTGCTGTAAAAAAGAAGGAACTCTTACCATTTGCAACAGCATGGATGGAACTGGAGAGCATTATGCTAAGTGAAATAAGCCAGTCAATGAAGGAATAATACCACATGATCTCACTCATTCATGGATAATAAAGACCATCACAAACTTTTGAACAATAATAGATACAGAGGCAGAGCTGCCTCAAACTGATTGTCAAACTGCAGTGGGAAGGCCAGAGAGGGTTGGGGGGCAGAAGGGAGGGGAGTAAGAGATCAACCGAAGGACTTGTATGCATGCATATAAGCATAACTAATGGACATAAGACACTGGGGGGTAAGGGAGGGCAGGGGATTGTCAAGGGCGGGGGGTGGGGGAAGGACACATATGTAATACCCTTTGTAATACTTATTATAATATTTTTTTAAAAAGAATAAAAAAAAAAAAGAAAACAAAAACAAAAAAACAAAAAAAACTGAAAAAGGCAAAAGGCAAGTCAATATTACTTACTGGAGTCCAACCTTTAATTAGATTAAAAGGAGACAATCCAAGAAATTCTTTCCACTTTTTATGCCATTTTCCTTGTTTTTCAACAATAGAATGTGTTATAGTTGTAAGATCTTCTTCTAATTTATGCCTATAATAGCATAAAATAATTATTCAAAACACGAATATATAATAAAATTATTGAGTAAAATTTAAGAAGTTTGTAGAAAAAGGAAAGAAATAAAGTCAATACAGCACATATAAGTTGAATAAACTCTCATAATAAACTCTCAGAACCTAAAATACCTTTATTCCTTTTAAGACTAGAAAACAACTGGAGTGGCTCAGTGGATAGAGCATCATCCCATGGACGAAGAGGTTCTGAGTTCGATTTCCAGTCAGGGCACATGCCTGGGTTGTAGGATCCATTGAAGACTCCATTTAATAACTGAGTAACTGTTAGGGGCAGCCGATCGATGTTTCTATCTCTCATCAATGTTTCTATCTCTCTTTTCCTCTCCCTCTCTATCTAAAAATAAATATGGACACAGACAATGGGGTGGTGAGGGCCTGGGATGGGAGGAGGGCAGGAGCAGGCCAAAAGAAGTTATTGAAGGGGCAGGGGAGGAGGACCTATGTAATACTTTCAAAAATAAAGATTTTAAAAAATAAAATAAAAACAAAACAAATAAATAAAAAAGAAAGCAATAATACACCTATTACTCCATTTATCTTTAAAATACAATTTTTTTCAGCCTTGGGTAGTGTGGCTCAGTTGGTTGAGCATAGTCCCATGCACTGAAAGGTCACTGGTTCCATTCCTGGTCAGGACACATGCAGAGGTTGTGGGATCAATCCCCAGTCTGGGTGTGTACAGAAGGCAACTGATCGATGTTTCTCTCTCACACCCATGTTTCTCTCTCTCTCTCCCTCTCCCTCTCCTTCTCCCTTCATTTCAGAGAGAGAGAAAGAGAGGAGAGAGAAACATCAATGAAGAGAGAGAATCATTGATCAGCTGTCTCCCACACACCCCCTACTAGGGATTGAACCCGCAATCTGGGCATGTGCCCTGACCAGGAATTGAAAGATGACCTCCTGGTTCATAGGTCAGCACTCAACCATTGAGCCACAATGGCCAGGCAAAAACATATCAATAAAAAAATAAAATACAATTTATTTCCTGGTTCTGAACTCAAATCAAAATTCTACTCCCCTTATCTGTCCTGTCCATGCCTAAAGACAGCCCATACCTCTCAGTCACTCTGCTCAAATAAAAAACTTTTCTGAGCCCTAGTTTTGTTTTGTTTTTTAATTTAATTTCTCTAGATCCTTTTTTTAAAAAATTGATTTCAGGAAGGAAGGGAGACGGAGAGATAGAAACATCAATGATGAGAGAGAATCACCGACTGGCTGCCTCCTACACACACCTTACTGGGGATCGAGCCCGCAACCTGGGCATGTGCCCTGGACTGGAATCGAACCTGGGACCCTTCAGTCCGCAGGCCTATCCACTGAGCCAAACCAGCTAGGGCCTGAAGCCTAGTTTTATTAGTAGATCCCACAAAAGAAAAGCAATAGAAAAGTTAAAATTATTTCATAAAGAATTATCACTCACAGCAAATAATATATTCCAGACATAAAAAAAATTACATTAATTTTCCTTTCTACTTCATGTGTCTCTCTGAAAGCTAATGACAGGTTTTTGAGTAGTAGTAAAATGTTCACACTTGTTTGCCAAAGCTAAAGAGTTGTTAAACTACATGAGTTGTGCTGAGAATTTATTAAAACCATTCTACTCCTCACCCAATAAAATAACAGAGAATCTTACTAGTGTACCTCATATGCTGCAGATCCAATAATCTTTCTCTCTGTAATTTGGCCTCTTTTTCAAGGAAGCGAAGGTCTATTGTCAGTTTTGCTTGGTCAGCCTGACAACATTCATATTTCATTATTTTCAAGACTTCATTTAATAACTGAATAACTGTCAACAGGTTCAATTTCCCAGCCTCATAAACATTTCCTATGTGCAACTAAGGGTTCAAAGGGGGGGAAAAAAGTAGTAAACTATAAGTTCTTAACATAATAAACTACTATATAAACATACTTATATGTTTTACTATTATAATAAAAGGTTACCTTAAAGAATAAAAAAAAAAAAGTTAAATGTCTACCCCAAAATAACACTATGTAAATAATTTTGGTCCAAAGAAAACTGTTGTGGAACAATTAACATGCCATACTACAGTTTTGTTATGTAAAAAGTTGAAAACTGGAATAAAAGAAATGCAAATAAATGAAAGCAAAATAAAGATTAAGGAAAAAAGAGCAGAATTGGAGAAAGATTATGAATTCATGTCTTGTTTTGTTCCTGCAGCCTATCGGCTGAGGCCAGGCAATGGTTCAAGCCAGTTTGCTCTGGCATGGGGCACTATGAAAGACCCAAGGGGATGGGCCTGCCATAAATCCAAACCCATGTATGATAAATCATGTTTTAACAAAAGCTGCAAATTGATGGTACCTACAGGCTAAATCCAAACTTAGACATGATTTTTGACCTACATAGTTCCAGTGTTTTAAAATCATTTGGCCCTAGCCTGTATGGCTCAGTGGATAGAGCATCGGCCTGCGGGCCAAAGGGTCCCAGGTTTTATTTCAGTCAAGGGCATGTACCTTGGTTGCAGGCTCCTTTCTCCCTGGCTCTGTTCAGGGCTTGTGCAAGAGGCAACCAATCGATGTGTTTCTCTCACTTCCATGTTTCTCTCTGTCATTCCCTCTCTTTTCCACTCTCCCTAAAAATCAATGGAAAAATATCCTTGGGGGAGAATTAACAAGAAAAAAATCATTTTAATTAGTTGCCAATATTTTTAATCATAGATTTCACATAAAAATTACTATTTCTCTACCCAAAGCACGGAGGCATAGAACAGACTGACATTCTCAATGTAGGGTTGGGGGGATGAGAAGAGAGAAACCAAAAAACTTATATACATAGCCCATGGACATGGGCAATAGGGTAGTGAAGACCTACGGGGGGGTTGGGGGGGGGTACTGGCTGGGAGGAGGAGGTTAAGGGGTGGGGATGGGGGTGGGAAATACTGTAATACTATCAACAATAAAAAATATATTTAACAAGATTTATAAAAATTACTTCTCCAAAGACCTCATCACTTCCCACTTTATCCTATTACACACAATTAGTGTACTTCATTTATACACATTACCTGCCTAGTCCCTCTAGGACTCTCAGATCCTCATTTTTATGTGCTCTGAATGTGAAGTGCCTGTCATGTTACCTATGAAAGCTCTTCAGGGTCACAATATTTTATCTTTGTATCCCCTGTACTATAATCAATACCTGGCATATAGTAAATTATTATAAATTGTAAGTTTAATTTTTTTTAAAGTAGATGGAAGTGTCTCATAAGCAAGTGGAAATAATTTCTTTTAACTTTTTTAAATCCTCACCCAAGGATTATGTTCATTGATTTGAGAGAGAGGAGAAGGGGGGAAACATCAATTGGTTGCCTCCTGTACCCACCCACCAGGGATCAAACCCACAACCTAGATATGCAGCCTGACCATAAATTGAATCTGCCACCTTTTGGTGTACGGGATGGACTATGCTCCAACCGAGCCACTCAGCCAAAGAGCAAGTGGAAATAATTTGATGTAGCCTGGGTTAAAGGAGAGAGGCTGGAAATACCAATTTGAGAATCTATACTAATAAAAGAGTAATATGCTAATTAGACCAGACCTGCTGGAGACCTTCCGGACATCCTTCCGGACAAAGCCTGGGGCTTGGCCAGCCTGCAAACTGCCCCCAAACAGCCCTCAGCCCCTCATCCAGGCCAGCCATGCCCCCCAGCAGGGATCCTCACCCCGATGGGGGCGTGGCTGGCCTGCAAACCACCCCAGGCCCCTCGCCCAGGCTGGCCCCACACCCCAAGGGGACCCCAACCTGATCCAGGACCCCCTTCAGGGCAGACCAGCCAGCCCCCACCCATGCACCAGGCCTCTATAAAAGAATAATATGCTAATTAGACTGGGAGACGTTCTGGAAATCTTCTGGACGTCCTTCCAGACAAAGCCATGGTGGCAGGGCCGAGTCAGAGGCGATTAGAGGCAATCAGGCCAGCAGGGGAGGGCAGTTGGGGGCAATCAGTCCAGCAGGGGTGGGCAGCTAGGGGTGCTCAGGCCAGAAGGGGAGGGGGGCAGTTGGAGTTGATCAGGCCGGCAGGCAGAGTGGTTAGGGGTGATCAGGCAGGCAGGTAGGTGAGTGGTTAGGAGCCAGCGGTCCTGGATTGCGAGAGGAATGTCCAACTGCCGGCAGTTGGACATCCCCTGAGGAGTCCCAGATTGGAGATGGAGGCCAGGCTAAGGGACACACACCCCCATGCAAGAATTTTATGCACCAGGCCACTAGTATTAATATATAGGAAGCTGATAAAGCCATAGAATTGGTTAAGAAAATATACATGAATTTATAATGTGGGAAAGAAAGAAGGACATTAAAGGAACCATGGGAGCACTTTCATGTAAAAGTCAAGCAGAGAAAAAGGAATCAGTGAAAATACTGAGAACAGCAAACTGAAAAATCAGAGGAGAGCAGAGAAATTGAAGTCACAAAAGCTAAAGGAAGAAAACACTCTGAAATATTAATAGCATCAAGATGAAAGAGAAAGCAGAGAGGATAGAGCCTTTTTAAGAAGACTTTTTAAGATAGAGCCTTTTTAATTTAGCAATCAGGAGATCATTGTTGTTCTATTAGAGAATTTATGAAGAACTAAAAGTACCATATCATCTTCCTAAATAACTTCCTACTCTCTACACTATATATGATATAACACCATACAAGGTAGGGACAATTAATAAAAGTTGATGGATATAAAGACACACAGCCTTGCCTTAATTGGTTTGGCTCAGTGGATAGAGTGTTGGCCTGTGGATTGCAGGGTCCCAGGTTCAATTCAGGTCAAGAGCACATACTTAGGTTACAGGCTCAATCCTTGGCCCTGGTCAGAGTGCAGGTGGGGAGCAACCAATCAATGTGTCTCTCACATCAATGTTTCTCTCTGTCTCTCCCCCTTTCTTCCACTCCCTAAAAAATCAATGGAAAAATATCCTCAAGTGAGGATTAACAAAAAATAAATAAAATAAAAAATAATCAATAAAAAGATACACAGCTTTATCAGAACCCCTGTGTATAAAAGTTTTACTAGATATACTCAAAAATAAATTTGGAAAACACTGTAAGGAAAACATGTACTATATAAAATAACTGCATGAAGGGAGTCATCTCAAAAGCTTCTTTAATATCAAATGCTTACCTGACACATTTGTTTCTCAATTTTGTCAAGTAAGAGCCTTGGAACATCAATAGCAACGTTAGTTCCATCTAAAGTATACTGGTCAGCGAGACTGAGGACTGAACTAACAATTTCTCTCTCTTCTTCCAAAAACAGGAGAGTTTCATTCACTGAAGCCCACAAAGACCGAACCTTTGAAAACAGACAAACAAAACATATAAAGTCTACATGTAATCTGTACATACATGAAAGAAATGTAAAACACAACTTTACGCTTACTCCTAAGAACAAATGAAGTATTCCTGGAATGGCTTCTGGTGAGGAAATTAGCTAACTATATTTTACTTTTTTAAAAAAACTGTATTTTTAATAGTCTAAAATCACTGGTAGTATTTCCAATGGGGATTTTTTTATTTACATAGGAAAATACTTATAGAACTTTAATAAGTTATGTGCACACAGCTTTTAGAAAAGATTGCATTTTGTAATGAATATATATTTAGATATCTTGGAGTTGTATTTTTTTATGCTGACCCTTAAATTGTCATCGTTTTTCAAGAACAAGAGGTTTAAGACTCTTATAAATTGTAAACCAGAAAATGTTTACTAACCATTATCGCCAAGCATCTCAAAGAAGAGGAAGAGGGAATTCAACATGGACATATTTCAGGCAAAATGCCCCAAAAATTCAACAAAGTAAAATTAATAAAATTATTTAAAAATCTGATCCCCTAATTAAATTAGTTTCTTCTATTTATTCTTTTTAACATTCTCAAAGGGTTGTCAATAAACACTCTAAATATCTCTGAAGCTGTTTTAATGGTTTACTTGTTTTATTACAATCCTAAAATCCCAAGATGCATGCAATACAGCATGTAGCTGGTATCTTTTCTTGAGGTAAATTCAAGTATTTTGGCAAACTAATAAAGTTTAATAATAATAATAATCTCCAGCAGGGCTTTAAAACTAAAGAATTTCTCAGGAGAATCTAGCCCACTATGATTTTCAAAACAAATCTAAGAAGCCTTATACTACCAAGATGCAAGTAGTATTTCCTGTACTCTGACATGCTAGCAATCTAAGGAAGATTTTTCAGGAAGAAATAATAAAATATTTTCATGAGAAAACAAAAACAAGAATACTACACATTGCCCTGACCGCTTTGGCTCAGTGGATAGAGCATAGGCCTGCGGACTCAAGGGTCCCAGGTTCGATTCCGGTCAAGGGCATGTACCTTGGTTGCAGGCACATCCCCAGTAGGAGATGTGCGGGAGGCAGCTGATTGATGTTTCTCTCTCATCGGTCTGACTCTCTATCCCTCTCCCTTCCTCTCTGTAAAAAATCAATAAAATATTTTAAAAAAAAAAAGAATACTACACATTAATCATAAGTCATTCAAGTTTCAAAAAGTTAAAAGGTTTGAAAACCATGCTTTTTTTAAAATATATTTTTATTGATTTTCAGAGAGGAACGGAGAGGGAAAGACAGGTAGAAACATCAATGATGAGAGAATCATTGATCGGCTGCCTCCTGCACGCCCCGCACTGGGGATCGAACCCGCAACCCGAGCATGTGCCCTTGACCAAAATCGAACCTGGGACCCTTCAGTCCGCAGCCAGACGCTCTATCCTCTGAGCCAAATTGGCTAGAGCAACCATGCTTCTTTAAAAACAAGAATACTACACATTGCCCTGACCGCTTTGGCTCAGTGGATAGAGCATAGGCCTGCGGACTCAAGGGTCCCAGGTTCGATTCCAGTTAAGGGCACATGCCCAGGTTGCTGGCTTGATCCCCAGTAGGGGGCATGCAGGAGGCAGCCAATCAATGACTATCTCTCATCATTGATGTTTCTATTTCTCTCCCTCTCCCTTCCTCTCTGAAATCAATAAAAAATATATGTGTGTGTTTTTTAAAAAGATGCTGCGTTCAATAAGAATATTCACATGCACTAAACTGGAAGCTCCATGAGAAAAGTGACTTTGCCTGTTTTTGTCATTCCTATAGCAGCTGTAATATCTAGAAGAAAGCATAGCAAATGGCAGATGATCAATTACTCACTAAATGAACAATTATTTCCTGAGGATGGCACTCACCTTTTCCAGGGACAAAGTGCCTGAGCAGCCAAATTAATACCCAAAGAAGCATGATGGCCACAGAATCAGAACAACGATCTTGAAGACAGATGTCATCTGAACACAGAAGCCTAAGAAAACACTCCTACCCCACATCAAAGTCAACCTCTAAAGCAAGCACGTCAAACTCAAAGGCTAACACGGGCCAAATAAACAAGGTTTAAGTTTATGTGGGCCGCAAAAAAACAAAAGCTCCAATTTTCATAAAAACGTAGGTTTATTTCAATAGAGACATGCTGAATACAAAGGGCTGAAATAAATGAGTAATCGTTAACATAAAATAGAACATTTTAATAAAAATTAATAATTTTTTCTTGAACATTAACTTACCAGACACTGAACAACTGCACAAATAAGCGTAACGCAAATAAACCTATTTTTCTTGTTCTCTGAAAGCAAAATATTTCCTGTTGCTTACACCAAACAAGTCAGTACAAGAGTAATGACGAGCCCTGACCGGTTTGGCTCAGTGGATAGAGCGTCGGCCTGCGGAGTCAAGGGTCCCGGGTTCGATTCTGATCAAGGGCATGTAACTTGGTTGCAGGCACATACCCAGTGGGGAGTGTGCAGGAGGCAGCTGATCAATGTTTCTAACTCTCTATCCCTCTCCCTTCCTCTCTGTAAAAAATCAATAAAATATATTTTAAAATATATATATATATATTTTAAAAAAAAGAGTAATGACGAGGCAATCGGCTGCTAAAATATTTGCTGCTAGTATTAGTGGAGAGAAATGGTGAGCCCGAATGTAGGGCGCATAAGGGAAAGGAATGCAACACGATTATAGTAATCAGTCATCAGCGAATATTGTCATTCGTTATTAATAATTATGTATAGCCGAAGCCGGTTTGGCTCAGTGGATAGAGCGTCGGCCTGCGGACTGAAGGGTCCCGGGTTCGATTCCGGTCAAGGGCATGTACCTGGGTTGCGGGCACATCCCCAGTGGGGGGTGTGCAGGAGGCAGCTGATGTTTCTCTCTCATCGATGTTTCTGACTCTCTATCTCTCTCCCTTCCTCTCTGTAAAAAATCAATAAAATATATTTTAAAAAAAATAATAATAATTATGTATAACAAGATATTGTAAAAATTAAGTTACAAAATTTTTATTAAAATGTTTCTTACATACCGTTATATTGGCTGGACGGCAAAAATATTCATTGTGGGACGCATGCAACCCGAGGGCCATGAGCTTGACATGCTTGCTCTAAAGCCTTCGACCATTTATGTCTGCCAGATTACTCTCTATTACCAACCAGCTTCAATTTTGCTTCTCATTTTTCTTCCATACTTAACATCTCCTTTCCGTTAATATATTTTATTTTGATAACTACTACTGATTAAGTTACAATCAAACCAAACTTTTCTTGCTGGCATGACTTTAACCATATTTAAAGCTGCTTCTGTTTTTTCCCAACATATTCAAACATTTTAGAGGCACCCTTGTTGATACCTTTACATATATAACACTTATAATAAGAATAAATACTATCACAAAAAATACTATCACAAAAGTAAGAAAGATTACATTTCTCTCTTCAAAAGCTGTCTCACCTTTTGAATTTTTTCTTGTATATCACTTTGGTCATCATAAGGTTCCATGCTAGTTAAAAATTAATCTCATTAGTCATATTTTTAAACTTTATTTTTATTGTTGACACTATTACAGATGTCCCCATTTCCCCCGTAATTTTTCCCCTGCTTCCCCTTCCCTCTGGTCATCAATCACACTGTTGTCTGTGTCTATGGGTTATGCATATATGTTCTTTGGCTTCTTTCATCCAGTCCTCCCCTCCCCGCTTCCCTGACAGCTGTCAGTCTGTTCCAGTATCCATGCTTCTGTTTCTATTTTGTTCAGTAAATTTCACATGTAAGTGAGATCATATGGTATTTGTCTCTCTGACTGGCTTATTTCACTCAGCATAACAATCTCCAGGCCCATTAGTCATTTTAAAAATCACATGGTAGCCCTAGCTGGTTTGGCTGAGTGGATAGAGCATCAGCCTGCAGACTAACAGGTCCTGGGTTCGATACCAGTCAAGGGCACGTACTTCAGTTGCAGGCTGCCTCCAGCCCTCGTCAGGGTACATGCGGGAGAAAAACCAATTGATGTATCTCTCTCATATCAATTTTTCTCTCTCTGTCTCTCTCTCCCCCTCCCTTCCACTCTCTCTAAAAATCAATGGAAAAATATCCTCAGATGAAGATTTAAAAAAAAAAAATCACGTTAATTTACCATCCAAAGAGTTAACTGATCAGCAAAACCACCCACTAACAATCATTCCATTTAAAACAAAAATAAAATTCTAGCTCAAAGCAATAATTTATTAGAAGAACTGGACTAGGAATCAGAATTATATTCTATACCTATCATCATCTAACTATTGCTATTATTTATGTTTCTGAGACTCTCAGTTTCTCACCTGTAAAATGCAATAGCTAAACTAATATATAAAGCAACTTCCAGCTCTACAAGTCACTTACTTTTTCATTTGGTTTTGTAGTCCTATATATTCTGATCTCAAATTTCGTACTTCTTCATCTAATAATCTGTAAGAAAATGTATAAAATGACAACTCTACATATGCTCCTCAACTTATGATGGGGTTACATCCTGATAAGCCCATCACAAGTTGAAAATATCGTAAGTCAAAAATCTATTTCATACACCTAACCTACTGAACATTATAGCTTAGCATAGTCTACCTTAAATGTGCTCAGAACACTTACTTAGCCTACACTTGGGCAATTCTCTTGAGTTTTATCTTAAGAGTAATTGCCTTACCCTTCTGCTTACCAGAAACAAGAGGCACAAATGGGCATTTTGTTGACATGATGGGATGTGAAAACTTAAAACACAATATCCAAAAAACGCTGGCAACAGAGTTAAGTGCAGAGTATCCGTTATTTACCCTGTGATGTGTGCCTGTGTAAGAGCTGTGGCTCGCTACCACTGCCCTCGCAAAAGAGTATCATACCACATACCATCAGCCCAGGAGCAATCAAAATTCAAAATTCCAAGTACAGTTTCTAGTGAGTGCATATCACTTTCACACCATCATAAAGTCACCATATCTTAAGTCTAGCCACTGTAAGTCAGGATCCACCTATAATTCCATTATAATTAAACAGTAGAGTTACTTTAATATTTTCCCCCTTCCATATGTTTGCTCAAGGCTTCTTCCAAATATACCCCGCAACCAGCTAACAGACTCTACACTCCCTTCTAGAGTCCCAGGATTTAACATACAGGCTGCTATTGAGATGGACCAAGGACTTTTTGACTCATGTACTCTCTGACTTCACGTAAAAATGTTGGACGTCAATAAAATTACTCTGCCCTCTTATCCTTGTCTCACATTCCTAGGGGATAAATTTTAATATTATCTAAGACAGTCAAGCAATATTGCAGCTTTGAGATAGTATCAAAAGATTTTGTATACTGATTTGGCTCAGTGGAGAGCATCTGCCTGCGGACTGAAGGATCCCAGATTTGATTCCGGTCAAGGGCACATGCCCAGGTTGCAGGCTTGATCCCCAGTAGGGGGTGTGCAGGAGGCAGCCAATCAATGATTCTCTTTCATGATTGATGTTTCTCTCTCTCCCCTTCTCCCTTACTCTCTGAAAGTCAATAAAAATATATTTTAAAAAAATAATTTTGCCCCTGGCAATGGGCAAGGAGACACCTGATTGGTGGTGTTGCTCTTACATCAGTCAGGGGCAAAGCAGATGTACAGTCCTTAGTTCATCCTAGCTTGATACCTCTGTCGGTGGCTAGAGCTGTTTCAAGTCTGAGGCACATAAAATGATAATTACTAGGTCTTGGAGGGGAAAAGATCAGAAACACTGGTCTCATAAGTAAATTACTAATATTAACAGGCTTAGGGGTGTAGTTTTAAAGTTTGTGGAGCTGTGATTGCTCTAGTAACCTGTAGATTAACAGTAAGCAGGTAGTTCTAGTACAACTCCATTAAGAGTGAACATGCCACCTAACAGTTTTAGTGGATATATGTTATTCTGCACATAAAACTGGGTGCTATGAGAATAATAAGTGGGTCACTATTTGCTTTCAGAAAATTGGGTGGGGATCTAGTATGGTAATATTGGAATTATTTCAGAGGGCAATTACTGTGAATCATGTATTCTCAGGAGCCAGAATGTTCAAATCCTGAGTCTCTGCCATTTAACTGTCAGTGTGATCTTAGATGCATTTAACCTGCCTGTTTCTCGCCTAAAAAGTGAGTTTTAGTAATAGTGCATATAAGTTGGAAAAAAATAAAACATGAGAAGCACTTAAAATGGAGCCTGGCACAGTTGTAGCTAATAATAATATATGAGCATCTGTCTTTTTCTGGGTTCAGAAAAAATAAAAATAAAAAAATAATAATTTTGTAGCTTTAATGATAACACAGCATTTTAAAAGGTATCTTATCAGAAGAAGAAAAAAGGTATCTTACTGAAGTTGTTAATAATTGTAAAACTTAGACACAAACTATTTTGAGACTAAGAACCTTGCCTATCTTGTTTAACACAAACCTAAAAACAAATCTGCTGAAGAGATAACCCTAAACATAAAATAGTATAAAATGGTTAAAGAAACTATGGAATACCTACTTAAAGGAATATCTACTTAATAGATACTCAGCAAACTATTAAATGGTCATTAAAAATAATAACTATGGAAATATGGAAAAATTTACAGAATGAAATATTAAGATAAAAAAGGATACAAAATAGAATGAACAGTATACATCTTAAAAACATATCTCCAAGTTAAAAGAAAAAACTCCTAAGAAATTAAAATTTTAAACTAAAGTGACCTTTTCCTTTTCTCTAAACTTTCATTTACAGTTTACCTAAAGTTTAAAACATTTTATTCAGAAGTTATCTGGCTTTCAAATGGAAAGATAACAGCACAGAGTTTTGAAGTAAACATGGATTACTACCACTGAAGGCATACTAATGACATTTATACAAAAAGAAAAGAATTTTCCATTTCTAACTATCAAAGTATTACTTACTGTGCATTTTCTTGATACTTCTGGAAAACAAAATCTTGTCTTTGTAAAATCTGTAAAAATCTGTTACGTGCTACATGGGACCTGGCAATGCACATGTGCAAATCTTGTGGCTTTAAATTAAATGTCTCTGCAACATGTTTGAATGAATCTATATGGAACACAAGATCATAGAAAACTTAGACTTATAAGCTAATAAATATTAAAACTGCTGGCTTTTATTAATTATAATTTACTTATTATTTATTTTTTATTTTTAAAGAGATTAACAGCCTCATATAACAACTCCTTAAAAGCTGGCATACCACATACACAAATATTACCTATTCAAAATAATTAAAACCCAGAAATATATATATGTATACTACAAATAAAAAACTAAAAGAAAATAAACCAAAACGTCAACAATGGTAATCTCTAGAAATTGGAAGATGGGTACGGTTTACTGAATCAACTTTTCTGTATTTTCCTGTCCATGTTTTATTAGCATAAACCAAATAAACAGAGTATATTTAATATGCTACAAGTAGCATTCTAAGTCTCAGATTAAAAATCCAATATGTATTTTGTTTCTATGAATTTGCAAATAGATCAAATCCCTTTAAAACTGCAACTTGTAACAAAAAATTCCCACACATTACCAGTAGCCAAAATAAATCTCCCACACATTCAACACAACATTTAATACAGTGTATTAGAGGCAAGCTATAATTTGCAGGTCTTATTTGGTCCACTGGCTGTTTTTCTGAGGTCAGCAACAAGCAAGGAATACTTTCCACATTTTTAAAGGGTTGTATTAAAATTTTTTAAAAAGTAGGCCCGGTGGATCAGTGACTAAGCGCTGACCTATGAACCAGAAGGTCACGGCTCAATTCCCGGTCGGGGCCCATGTCCAGGTTGCAGGCTAGATCCCCAGTGTGGGGCGTGCAGAAGGCAGCCAATCAATGATTCTCTCTCATCACTGATGTTTCTGTTTCCCTCTCCCTTCCTCTCTGAAATCAATAAAACTATTTTTTAAATTAAATTAAAATTAAAAAATAAAACACAGAGAGGTATATATGACAGAGACCCTGTATGGTCCACAAAGTCAAAAATATTTACTATCTGGCCTTATATAGAAAATATTTCCCAACCTCTGTATTAGAACATACTAAAATAATTTGAATTTTTACTTATATCCATTATTTCAAACTATAATTCTAATAGAACATTAACTATTAGCCTTCTGTGGTTACTTAATATTTTTATCTTATCATTGATGATTTGCAAACTGCAAAGAATAAATACGTAAGAAACAAAACAAAAAGAATTCCTACTATAAGTTTAACTTACTTTTGGAATGTGTTTTTATATATTTTATTGCAACAAATCTTGCAAAATGATACATTAGGTGAATAAACTTAGGACCACCAGGAGAAAGAAATAGTGAACCAACAACTTGAGGAAAGTTATTTCCACATTCCACCTAGGAAAAAATAAATAATTTGAAGTACTTATCAACAATAACCTTTATATTCACATCAAACTTTTGAAGCATAATAGAATTGATGAGGATTATTCCATTTGAATCCAAAGTTTAATATTGGAATCATTCTAAAATTTTGGTGGACTTGTCACAAAAAGGTAATTACAATATAACCCTACAATTATTGACACTATTTGGGGACACAAGTTAAAATAATCTATAATCAAAAAAATTTTCTTTAAATAAAAACTGACTCCAAGGAATCAAAAACCTATTTCCAATGCACCTAGCCAGCAAAAGTGGTTTTTTAGAAATATACAGAAATCCCATTCAAAAACCATAAAAAGTATTATTCTAATTAATCTTGCTTATACGTTTGCATAAAAGCATTAAAAATATTTCACCTCTAGGCCCTGCTGATGTAGCTCAGTGGTTGAGCATCGACCCATGAACCAGGAGGTCATGTTTGGATTCCCAGACAGGTCACATGCCTAGGTTGCCAGTTCCATCCCCAGTAGGGGGCATGCAGGAGGCAGCCAATTTATTTTTTTTTTTCATCATTGAAATTTCTATCTCTATCTCCTTCTCCCTTCCTCTCTCTGAAATCAATTTTAAAAAAAGAAAACACAATATATTTTTTTCACCTCTAAAAAAGATACAATTATACCTCAAGAAAGCCAGAAAAAAAACTAATGTATTTTTTAACCTCTTAAAGTTTTCATTTTCCAGAAAGAGAATACTTACAGAAATTTTTTTTAACCAGTCACAGCAAAGTTTCCGGAATTCAGTATCACTTTTTTGGTCAAATGGAGGCCAACAAACTCTTAAAAACAAAAATAAAATCATTAGAATTACGAACAAAAAGACAACTCAACAAAAATTTCTCTCCCATACTAAAAACAATAATGTTAAACGAATCAAGGCTAGCATTCATAGATTTCAACTAAGGAGAGACACCAACCTGTGAGAAAGTGGGTCTTTTTCTTTATAAATATCTATGGGGTTGAGTTCAGTTTCGTGTGAATAACCAATAAATATATATATATATTAAATGAAGGAATTAATCACTCTTATTATTACTAAAAATCAGCTAAAGATGAGAATACTCTCAATGGATTACTGGACTAACACATAAAGAAGGTATAAGTAAGTTAGTATGTTAAGCCTAGAAACAAAAGAGAAATATCAATGGTTACACGTGAAGACCACATGAGAAGAAATGCCATGAGAGTTTCTGACTCCAAAAGATAATCTATATTACAGTCAGTGGGTACTACTGTTTTGTGGATAAAAAAGATATAAAATTATTAAAAAAAGAAAAGCTTTGCCAGTGTTTTAGTTAAAAACTAACAGACTTAAATTTACCTACTGCTTTCCCCTAACAATCAATTTTATCTAAATTTTTATTCTGAGGTATTTTAGGACCCCATGTTTGTTTGTTTTTTTAATTTCTATAGCATATCATACGTTCTATATTAATAGAAAAAATTAGTATGCATAGAAAAAAGATTGGAAGGCTGAAATGTCAACAGGTATTCTCTGGTTGGTGGGTTTAGGAATAATTTCTACATCCTTCATTACATTTTTCTGTATTTTCTGAATTGTTTAAAATGAGTTTTATTTTGTTTATAATTGGAGGGAGGAATCAGAAAGTCTGTTTTGAACAGAGGAAGCCCTATATCGTAATGATAAAAATTTCCAAAAAAATGTTTCAAATATATCTGTTCTCCTGATCATTCATAACCTTAACTGAAGGCAAAATATTAAGAAAAAATTATCAAAAATGAAACAATGCCCTAAACAATATACTTACTTATTGCTTTTTCATGTTGAGGATGATGACAGAATATAAACACTGAAACAAACGTGAACACTTTTTCTGACAAAAGAAACCTAAATCACATGCAAAATAACTTGGAACCAAGGCTAGTGGGTATTCACATTTTAATCTCCTTCCTAAACTATTTAATATTCAACACTATATAACAAGTAGAGGCCCAGTGCATGGATTTGTGCACCAGTGGTTTCCCTGAGGGGTCCCGGATTGCAAAAGGGCACAGACCAGGCCAAGGGGCCTCTAGTATGCATATAAGATCTTCGATTAATCTCTTCCCGCCCTCCCCCCAGACCCTTCCTTCTGAGATTCATCAGTATGTTCCATGTTTCCATGCCTGTGCATTGAGCGTCTGCCCCTGGTGGTCAGTGTGCATCATAGCTACCAGTTCAATGGTCAAACACTTAGCATATTAGCCTTTTATATATAGAGATAGGCTAAACTTAATAGAAATTATTTTTGCTTATAGCACTTGACACTCTAATATATATATATATCAGTAATAAAAATAATAAGGATTTACAGAAACCTGGAAAGTAAAAATAGACAAAGCAAATAACAGTGCCTACAATAAAAGGAATAAGGCAGGGGGTAATTAACAAAAAGAAAAAAGTAAGCAAAACTGAGTATATAGAGAGGGCAAGATATTGAAAACCTATTTGAAGAAATAATGACAGAAAACTTCCCCTACCTGGTGAAAGAAATAGACTTACAAGTCCAGGAAGCGCAGAGAACCCCAAACAAAAGGAATCCCAAGAGGACCACACCAAGACACATCATAATTAAAATGCCAAGAGCAAAAGACAAAGAGAGAATCTTAAAAGCAGCAAGAGAAAAAAAGTCAGTTACCTACAAGGGAGTACCCATACGACTGTCAGCTGATTTCTCAACAGAAACTATGCAGGCCAGAAGAGAGTGGCAAGAAATATTCAAAGTGATGAATAGCAAGAACCTACAACCAAGATTACTTTATCCAGCAAAGCTATCATTCAGAAGTGAAGGTCAGATAAAGAGCTTCACAGGTAAGAAAAAGCTAAAGGAGTTCATCACCACCAAACCAGTATTATATGAAATGCTGAAAGGTATTCTTTAAGAAGAGGAAGAAGAAAAAGGTAAAGATAAAAATTATGAACAACAAATACACATCTATCAACAAGTGAATCTAAAAATCAAGTGAATAAATAATCTGATGAACAGTATGAACTGGTGATTATAATAGAATCAGGGACATAGAAAGGGAATGGACTGACTATTCTTGGGGGTGGGGGGAAGGGTGTGGGGGGTGCGGGAAGAGATTGGACAATAATCATGCACCTATGGATTAGGACAGTGGGTGGGGAGTGAGGGCAGAGGGTGGGGTGGGAACTGGGTGGAGGGGAGGTATGGTGGGAAAAAAGAGGAACCAATGTAATAATCTGAACAATAAAGACTTAATAAAATAAAATAAAAAACTGAGTATATAAATTCGTACCAGTTCATTGTTTTGCCTAATAATTAAGATTATGAAGCCCTAGCCAGTTTGATTCAGTGGATAGAGTGTCAGCCTGCAAACTGAAAAGTCCCAGGTTCAATTCCGGTCAAGGGCACATGCCTGGGTTGTGGGCTCAATCCCCAATGGGGGACTTGTGGGAGGCAGCTGATCCATGATTCTCTCTCTCCCTCTTTCTTCCTCTCTGAAGTCAATAAAAATATATTTTTTAAAAAAAAGATTATAAAGAATGTTAGGAACCAATTTTATAAAACAAAATCTAACTTACCTATGAAGTATATGATTTTTAAGATTAGTACCAAACAAAGATTACTCAGGTTTATAAAGGATAAGCACCAAATTTATACGACTCAAACCTGATTTATCAATTCAAAATAATACTGAAAGGCCAAAGTTGAAATCCTAGCTTTTATCAAGACATAGTCCCTTTTCAAATTTGAGAATGACTAGTTACCAAAAAAAAAAAAAAAAAGTTTTTTTTTTTTTTTTAAGGTTTTACTCACTTGAAAACTTCTTTGGTCAGAGACTGGTCCAGCGTTTGAAACAAGAAATAAGACACTATTTGAAAGGCATCACGGTTTGGCTTGTCGAACATGTTCCTAATTGTTTAAAAAGAAATAAAAGCAGGGGACAAAAAGAAAAATGGTTAATAAAACTAAATATCATCAAAAGCTTTATAAGAGTTTGACACAATTAATATTTTTAATTCTCTTCAAGAGATCAAGGCAAACTAACTTTTCTCATTCATGTACATTTTTACAACAAGTTAAGAAAAACAGCCCTAACTGGTTTGGCTCAGTGGATAGAGCGTCGGCCTGCGGACTCAAGGGTCCCAGGTTCGATTCCAGTCAAGGGCATGTACCTTGGTTGCTGGCACATACCCAGTAGGGAGTGTGCAGGAGGCAGCTAATCAGTGTTTCTCATCGATGTTTCTAACTCTATATCCCTCTCCCTTCCTCTCTGTAAAAAGTCAATAAAATATATTTTTAAAAAAACAAAAAAAAATACAAGTTTTATTTCTGATTCTGAAAGAACAGATCAAATAAAAGAAAACTTAGAGTGAGAACACTCAAAAAAAAAAAAGGAAAGGCTAATTAGGTGGAGAATACCATGCATGGACTATGATACAAGGAAGCTAATGATACCAACCAACATTTACTGAATAACAATAAAAAAACAGCTAATATTTATTGAATTTATTATTTCCAAATATTACCTTAAGCCTTTTATAGGTAGTAACTTATCTAATTTTTAACACGATCATATGAGGTTAAGTACTGTGCCAATTGCTTTAACATGGATTATTTTATTTAATCTTAATGATAGTAAAAAGTAGTTGGATTATATCCATTAAACAGATGAAGAAATGTAAACTTTAGAGAGAATAGACAATTTGCCCAAAATTACATGACAGGAATGGAAAAGCAGTGATTTGCAGTATGTTACCTGACCCCAGAGTCTAGGGTCTTTACTATTACATTTTATTCCTAGAACCATCCTTATAATGTAATTCTAGCAATCCCCTTAAGAGTTTTTATTGTACTGATTTCCCTAACTAATCAAGACAAAAACTTAAAAAAAAAAAATACAGTATGTAAAAAACAAAACAAAACCTAAGCCTTGTAAGAAATGTCACACAGTATCAACCGAAGGACTTACATGCATGCATATAAGCATAACCAATGGACAAAAGACACTGGGGGGTAGGGGAGGCCCGGGGAATGTCAAGGGCAGGGGAAAAAGGAGATATATGTAATACCCTTTATAATACTTTAAGCAATAAAACAATTAAAAAAAAATGTCACACAGGTATTAGGCAACCTCTAGGTCAGGGTCATGAGCTACTGCTCTATGGTCCATGTCCCCTCCTCACACCCCTCCGGGGACCCCAGCTGTGGAGGTGTCTGGTAGGAGTGGGAAATTCAGGCTTTGGGGACTACCCAGGCTAGGAGGAAGAGTTTTCTGAACTTCTTCTGGGGCAGAGAAGACCCACCTCGGAAACCATGCTCTGCTGCATAGCCCGCCTGGAGGATTTTAAGCTTGACTTTGACAATTCCCAAGGCAAAACAACTCAAAATTGGCATGGAGGGAGAGCCACCACTTTTCAAAGTCTTGCCAGTGAAGTGTGGGTAGTAGTATGGAAAATTAACAAAAGCATTTTAAGATCTCTGGATAAGCAAGGGATAAAAAAGGAACATATATCCTAATAGAAGTTAATGCTTACATCAAAGAAGGAAAGAACCTGTGGAAGTTACAGATAAAAAATTACGAGTGCTCCCCCATTAACCTATTATGAAAAGGTCATTTGCCCCCCCCCCCAAAAAAAGTAATTTACATGGATACAACTCCAGTATCAAGAGAAGTTAAAAGCAATAAAATCAAATAACTATAAAGGAAAGGTCTCAGAAGAAACCGAAGCCATTATAATAAAGAAGGAAACTCATTAGAACATAATAAAATATATGTAAGGGAATTCTATGTGCTATTATAAAATAGTTTTAACATTTGGAATAGAAACCCGAGATATTTTCATGTTTAATACATTTTCAACAATGACCTGAAGGAATATCTCACTTGGTAATTCCTTGTTTTCAGACTCTAAAAATAAACTGGATTAGGAGTTAGGCAATTAAAAAATGGGCTGTGAGTTACTAGAATGAATGACAAATAGATGTGAGTATTCCTTCTATGAATACATAAAGCTATTATCTTGAGATTTTAAAAAATAGAGTTAATGTTAAAGTTCCCATGCTATAACCATGTACAGTGACAAATGGTTACTAGATTTATTGTGTTGATCTCTTTGTAAGGTATGTTAATATTGAATCACTATGTTGTACACCTAAAACTAATATAATACTACATGTCAACTATAATTATAAGTAAATTAATTTTTTAAATCAAGAGAAAACATTTTTTTAAGTTTCCATACTTACATGTCAAACAACTTTGTCCTTGAAATGTTTGTACTCAGCACAAATCTTACCTCCTTATTATCTCACACTTATTTTTATTTACAAAGTATCCTGCTTCTTCTCTTTGACACTTATTTTAATTTTTAATAATATCTGTTGAAGACATTTGTTCACCCACTAGACTAAAACTCTACAAGGTAAGTTTGTCTATTCTGTTCACTACTGTATTCTGTTCAGCCAGTTCCAATACTGTGTTCAAGTAGTATTTGTTGAATTAACAAATGAATAAATCACCTTTTCTTTCCATTCCCACTGCTACCTTGGTTTAGGCCTACCTAACTCCAATGCCCTGAGTCCCACTTTAATCCATTCTCTGTAATGCAACCAGAATGATTTTTCCAAAATGCAAATCTTTTGGGCAAATACATAGCAATGAAATGGCTGTATTATATATTAAGCGTATTTTTAACTTTATAAGTGGCTACACAACTACATACTCACAGAAACTAGAAACTGACAAAACTGCACACCAAAAAAATGTATTTTACCATATATGAATATAAATGAACTAGTGACCCGGTGCACAGATTTGGGCACATTGAAATGGAAATTAATTAGAAGGTGGCCAGCGGGGCTGGCCTGGGCAAGACAGGCCCTGGAGCCCACCTAGGGTGGCACCGTGGCTCGAAGGGTGTCTGTGGAGTGAGCGGGGTCCCTCCGGCAGGTGGGGTCCCTCGGCCTGGCCTGCAGGGATCGGGCCAAACCGGCTCTCAGACATCCCCCAAGGGGTCCCGGAGTGGGAGAGGGCCCTCTGTAAAGTTGCTGTCGTACAGGGTGTGGAACGCAAACACGAGTGTGCAGTAAACCAGATTCGGGCAGACAGCGCCCCAGCAACAATATAACCCACAGCCGATGGTGGAATCCCCTGACCCCGTGAAAAATCAGGCTCCCTCCTCTCTGGTTTTGGGGTGCGCCACCCGAGAACCACCACTGCCAAGTTACTGCGGCTCAGCAGCTCCTGTGTTGAGCGTCTGCCCCCTGGTGGTCAGTGCGCATCATAGCTACCGGTCAGACAGATATTTAGCATATTAGCCTTTTATATAAAAAGATAAAAATATGTTTCAAAATAATTTGATGCCACATTCATGCTTAAAGCATTTCAAATGGGACATCTATTTCCAAATAACCCACTGAAATTATTCTAAAGACTTGGGGGAGGGGGAGGAATCAATGACAGTGTTGGAAAAAGAAAGAAAAACTGCCATCACTGGACCAGACTTGACAGATTTTACTAAATTTCAAAGGCAAAAGCAGATTACAATGGAACAAACCAGAGCAGAGAAAACTAAGATTGCTAAACACTGGAGAGAAGGATGTAGTGGCAATGAGAACCATTCTCAGTGGAGGCCTGGAGAAGCTCTAAGCATCTTTGACAGTACAGAGAAAATGAGTCTGTGCCGTGGGGCATCAAATCATGCAAAATAAATGAAGTACTTTCTAATACATAATCATAACCTGATAAATGCTATCCACTACTATCAATTTTTAAAATAGACTCCTAAACAAAACACTTCTACATGGAAATAGCAGTAACTTCTAAACAAATAGTTACCAAACAAAACTTAATCACATCTCTAAGCCTTAAGGGAGAAGGCAGAGCGGGGCAGGGAAGTGTAGGTGAGCTAATTATCTTATGGATAATAGCTTCCTTCCTGGTGAAATTACACAGTGGAGAATCAAGAGACATTTTTTAGATTGATAGATCAAGAAACAGAGGTCTAGAGAACCAAGATGGTGGCATAAGGTATAAACCTGTACGTACTGCCCCCCACAACCACATTAAAACTACAACTAAAAGACAAAACAACTATCATCCAGAACCACAGGAAAGCTGGTTGAGTGGAAGTTCTACAACTAGAAGAAAAGAAAAAAGTGCATTGAGACTGGGTAGGAGATGCAGAAGCAACAAGAGCAGAGGAACTTTGCAGGCCAGAAGGGAGTGGCAAGAAATATTCAAGAACCTACAACCAAGATTACTCTCCCCTGCAAAGCTATCATGTAGAATTGAAGGTCAGATAAAGAGCTTCACAGATAAGAAAAAGCTAAAGGAGTTCATCACCACCAAACCAGGATTATATGAAATGCTGAAGGATATTCTTTAAGAAGAGGAAGAAAAAAAAGGTAAAGATAAAAATTATGAACAACAAAGTGACAACAAATAAATATCTATCAACAAGTGAATCTAAAAATTAAGTGAATAAAAAATCTGATGAACAGAATAAACTGGTGAATATAATAGAAGTAGGGGCATAGAAAGGGAGTGGACTGACAATTCGCGGGGAGAGGGGGGTGTGGGAGGTGAGGGAAGAGACTGGACAAAAAATAGCAGTATGAGGACAGTGGCAGGAGGTAAGGGCATGGGGTGGGGTGGGAACCAGGTGGAGGAGAACTATGGCGGGGGGGAGAGGAACATCTGTAATAATCTGAATAAAGATTTATTTTAAAAAAAGAAATAGAGGTCTAAACACATGCTAAAACACTGCCACTAGAAGAACTGAAATAACATAATTAAATCAGGAAGATTTGAGAACAGGGGGTGGCCAATGTACCCCAAATTTCTCTTGGCCGATAGTGGGAAAATCAGATATTGTCTAAAATTGGTAAATTATGCCGAAACCGGTTTGGCTCAGTGGATAGAGCGTCGGCCTGCGGACTGAAGGGTCCCGGGTTCGATTCCGGTCAAGGGCATGTACGTTGGTTGCGGGCACACCCCCAGTGGGAGATGTGCAGGAGGCAGCTGGTCGATGTTTCTCTCTCATCGATGTTTCTAACTCTCTATCCCTCTCTCTCTTCCTCTCTGTAAAAAAATCAATAAAATATATTTTTTAAAAAAAATAATAATAAAATAAAATAAAATTGGTAAATTAAGCCCTCGCCAGTTTGGCTCAGTGGACAGAGCATCCGCCTGTGGACTAAAGGGTCCCTGTTAGATTCTGGTCAAGGGCACATGCTCAGGTAGCGATCCCCGTGGGGGCAGGGCGTGCAGGAAGCGGCGAATCCATGATTCTCTCTCATCATTTCTGTTTCGCTCTCTCTCTTTCCCTCTCCCTTCCTCTCTGAAATTAATAAAAACATATTTTAAAAAGTAAAAAACAAAACTGATAAGTTAAGACACAAAAATATAAACAAAATATTTAGATGCATAATCATAACCATAACATTAGTGGCAAAGTAGGGAAGAGGCTTTTACTTTTCATCTTAATCCCTTCTGTTTTTTTGCTAAGTGTGGCATGCCTGTTTGCTAATTCAAACGTAAAAATTACAAACTAAACAGCAACCCGCTCGAAAGGCTCCTTTGAGCGCTCCAGGCGTGTTATATACTGTTCACAGGTCCCTGCACTACCGGCTTGCACACACACACACACACACACACACACCCACTCCGAGCGCACAGACCGCGCAGCTTTACCACCAAAGCAGCAGGAAGGTGCCCCTCCAGCCGTGCCCCAGACGCAGAGTCTATTCCCCTACGAAGCTCCCGGCACGGCTGCCTGACAGATGGTCTCAGCCACTAGGCGGGCAGCCACCGGGGGCAGAGGCTGTGGAGCCGGTGCCGGAAGGCAGGACACTACCAGCCTAGACTCATCAGGCAGCGGGTCCGCGCCAGGGCGGGTCATCCGCCCGCCGGGCTCAGGCCCCCAGCCCGCCCCGCCCCGCCCCGCCGCCGGCCTCCTTACACTCCGAGGTGCGCGTGTGATGCCACCTTCCCGCAGGCCGTGGCGGCTGGGCCTGGCTCGAAGCCGAGCGTCTGCAGATACATCCAAAGATGCTCCTTCTTGAAAGAGGGGCCGCGGGAGAAGCTCATCTTCGGAGTCGGCACTGTCACTACCAAGGAAGAAAGCAAAGGCCCACACGACTCCGAGCGCCCTCAGGCTCCTTCCCTGCAGGCAGCCTGGGGTCGCGGCGGCCCCCGCATTACCACCGCCTGGGCCTCTCTAGTCCGGGGCCATTTCGCCTCGCAGGGCCGTGAAGTCCCAGGGAAGCGGAACGCTCTCTAACTGTAGCTCAGCACAGCTGCCCAAGCCGCCGCAAACCGAGACTCCCGCGCTTCCAGCCGAGCGGTCCGCGCGCGCTGCCTGGCTTCCGGGGGAGGAGGGAATTCCGCCGACTCTAACTCCCGCCATGCAATGCGCTCTTCCCTCGGTCCCTTCCCGCGAGGCCCAGCGGAGAAACTACAAGACCCACAGGGCATTGCGTGGCCAGCGAACTTTTTTGCGCTTGCGCAATCGCAATAGGTCGCTTAAGCGGCTTTGCCGCTTAGGGCTTTGTGAATGCTAGGCTTTGGGCTCCTTTTGTTCCTATAGACCAGTGGTTCTCAACCTTCCTAATGCCGCGACCCTTTAATATAGTTCCTCATGTTGTGGTGACCCCTAACCATAAAGTTATTTTCGTTGCTACTTCATAACTGTAATGTTGCTACTGTTATGAATCGTAATGTAAATATCTGACATGCAGGATGTATTTTCATTGTTGCAAATTGAACATAATTAAAGCATAGTGATTAATCACAAAAACAATGTGTAATTATATATTCAATATGTGTTGTCCGATGGTCTTAGGCGACCCCTGTGAAAGGGTCATTCGACCCCCAAAGGGATCGGGACCCACAGGTTGAGAACCGCTGCTATAGACCTAGTTCCTCAGATAAAAGCTGTAGGTGCTGGACTGTGGCTCCGTGTAGTGGAAAAAGCGCTGGGTTCCATCCTCAGCTATTCTCACTGGCTGTGTGACCCTGAACAAGTCACCTAACCTCTGAATCTAGGTCTATGGTAGGTTAGCACACCTTTAAAATGCCACTTTTTCCGACGCCCTCAGAAATGCAATTCCCATGGAGAGCACATATCTTAACTATCCAGTAATCCAGTCATAGTGATTTCCCTGCCTTACTTTTCCCCACCTTCATGTAATCTTCTTTAGGTTCCCTCCTTAATTCCAGATAAAAGTAACTGCAACACGGTCATTCTCCTCAGTATCTGAGATCTTGCTTTCCAGCAATGTCATCAGTGTATCTCAAACTCATAAAAAGTCTCTCCAGGTTTGGACATTTCTTATGTTGACAAAGTAAAACTCCAGCCAGTCCCTCTGCCAAAAAGCAACCACCGTTGTCAGTTTTGTAGGAATCACTTACTTTCCTTGTCTTGTAGTTTTACCGTCCAAGTGTGCTTCCCTACACACTATAATTTGGTCTCGCCCTTTTTATATTCATCTTGGCTTTTTTTGTCTTTCCAAGGTTTGTTGGTTTGTTTTAACAATATAATTTAACATACAGAGAGCATCCTCACAGTGCAGTTCAACATGTTCCACTCGCTCTGTCCTCCAAATTTTCAAATTGGCAGCTGGATCCAGAGGTTGCTCAAACTCATGTATGATCCCTTTGGCAAGATTGGGTGATGGTGCAATCCCCATCAAAATCCCATTGACACCCTAGCTGGTTTGGCTCAGTGGATAGAGCGTCAGCCTGCAGACTGAAGGGTCCCGGGTTAGATTCCCGTCAGGGCACATGCAGTAGGGGGCGTGCAAGAGGCAGCCGATCAATGATTCTCTCTCATCATTGATGTTTCTCTCTCTCCCTCTCCCTTCCTCTCTGAAATCAATAAAAAATATATTTTTAAAATAAATAAATACCTTTAATTCACTGGGACTTGCAAAATGATGCAGTTCTAATTTATAATTTTGTCATGGACTGCATACTTGTGCCCATGTCCCAAATTTGTTTGTTTAAAACCCGAATGTGATTGTATTAAAAGTTGGGAGGTAATTAGGATTAGATGAAGTCACAAGGGTGGAACCCTCATTAATGGGATTACTGCCCTCATAAGAGTCACAAGAGAGTGTCCTTCATTACTTTTTCCACCTTGTGAGGCTAGAAAGAGAAGTTGACTTTCTGCACCCTGGAAAGGGACCCTCACCAAAACCCGACCATCCTGGCACCCTGATCTCAAGCTTCCAGCCTCCAGAACTGTGAGCAATAAATGTTTTTTGTTTAAACCACTCAGTCTAAGGTAATTTGTTGTAGCACCTCAAACTGACTAAGGTATCGTTTATTTTTCATTTGTTAGTGGGAATACTTTTATGAGAGAAATTTTCCCTCATTTACCATTTGTTTACCTAGTGGTAAATATATAAGGAAGGCTAAATTCTTTTTCTTTATTTACCAGTTTTCAAGATAAAGAATTGGTTTGCTATCATCCCCTGAAGGTGACCAATTAGGTTGTATATTTGAAGATTGTGTGGGGTTCACATTTGATGGGGTTCAATCTATTGAAATTATTATCTTTATTGAAGTTCAAGATTGCCCATCTTTGGTCAATGGGAATCTCTTCAACTTGGCTTCCTTGCTATCTGCAATAACAAAAAGCTCAAAGTTCACTTTATACGATTCTTCAGACCTGGAATCAGCCATTTGTCCAGTAAGCCCTGATTTCTGTTAGTGGGAAAAGGTATTTCGAAACTACAACCTGGCCTGACTGATGTGGCTCAGTGGTTGAGCATCGAGCTATGAACCAAGAGGTTACCAGTTCAATCCCAGTCAGTGCACATGCCTGGGTTGTGGGCTTGTTCCCCAGTAGGGGCCATGCAGGGGGTAGTGGATCAATGTCTCTATCCCTCTCCTTTCTCTCTCTAAAAAATCAATAAAAACGTATTTTTTAAAAACTATAACCTGGACACTAGGGATGCTTATTGCTCCTTGGTTGGCCATTGTTTCTACAATTTACTTAACTAATATTTAAATAATGCTGCTTTATGTCGGCCATTGCTCTGAGCTTTTTACAAATTTCAATTGATTTTTTATTCTTTAGGACAAACCTGTCAGGGCCAGCCTGACAGGTTGAGCCAGGCTGAGGAGGGAGGTGGGAATTGAGAAAAGAAAGAAAGACAGGAGAGCAGGATTGGGAGGACTACAGCTCATCGAGGAACTGCAGCAAGTTTATTAACCACATAATGCTTTTTATACACAAGACACTGAATAGGAGGTCTGTCAAGAGGAATGTATTCTTTGTTCCTCTTAATCTCTAAGGGAGAGACAGAGCAGAAGGACAAATTCTCAGTACAGCAAATCTCAGTAAATAGTTACAGACTTCTTGGTAAGCCATGAAAGGCTGTTCTCATTCTACAAAGGTTGCTCTCATTCTACTGATAACCGCCATCCAAACAAGTCTGGGAAAACTGTGTGGGTAAGGGTCCCAGCCTTGCTAGCCCCTACAGGTGCAAGGACCTTGTCAGCTTACACCCGGTCTCCAACACAAACCTACTATTATCCCCATTTTACAGATGAGGAAATTGAGGTACACAGAAATTAAGTAACTTGTTTAAGGTCACACAGCTAGTAAGTGGCAGAGCCAAGATTAGAGCCCAGAGTCTAATGAAGAGCTCATAAATCTTTACCAATCATAATATGCTTTCTCCCAGTTGATCTGTTTTCAGTCATGTGCCCACACCTAGGCTAGGGAAAAGCAAAAACCCTTGACTGAGACACCCTCCCCCGACCCAAAAGGTACAAAGATTCTGGCCTGGCCATAATGGCTCCGTTGGTTGGGCATCATCCTGTGCACCTAGAGTCATATGTTTGATTCCTAGTCAGGGTACATGCCCAGGTTGCAGGCTCGATCCCCAGTGGGGTGCGTGCAGGAAGCAGCCGATCAATGTTTCTCTCACTTTCTCTCTCTCTAAAATCAATAAAAAACATTTTTTTTAAAGACACAAAAGTTCTGGTACCACAAGAAGCAAAAATGAATCCTGGGAGGCAAAACAAAACACACACACACACACACAAACACACACACACACACACACACACACACCTTCACTCTATTAATAAACACACGCAACAATTCACAATTATACAGACCAATTTTTATTACAGGCATTTCAATGGTTAAACTTCGGAGGATTCTATTAAATGCTATATGATACAGAACTAGGATCTCTTATAAAAGTTTAGATCCAAGTTTCATTACAATTAAGCCCTGTAATAAAAAAAATAGACTAACCCCAAAAAGATTAATCTCCAAAGCCACAGGAATACACACATGCACAAACATGAAGTTTAATATGACACAAATTTTGTTTTCAGACAAAGAAATATTTTCTTGTTAGTTTTTCAACATTTCTCCCTGAGAGGACTCAGGGTTATTAGCGTGTGAATGATTTGATCCATCCTCTTCTTCCAAAGCTATAATATCTGGAATTTCATCAGTCTCCGATGTCAAGTCTATGAGCGTGAAATCAAATACCTGTAAAAGAAGAACGTTGGATAGTAAAACAAACACTAATGAAGTAAGCTGTTAGGTTCCGGTGAGTTCATGGAGACATCACTTACTGCATGTGGGTAAATCTTACTTTGTCCATAGTTGTGCTTTCTGACAAGGTGTTGTAGTCTTATTTCCCAAATTCATTCATATTATAAAAGTACTTAGGAAACTTCTCTTTAAAGGAAATTGACCAGTAGTGGACTTATGAAGTGGAAGCTTTTTTGAAAATATGAGATATAAAGCATTTTTGGTTATTCATCTATCTATTAATCTATTATTCTTTTTAAAAATATATCTTTTATTGATTTCAGAGACGAAGGAAGAAGGAGAGAGAGAGATAGAAACATCAATGATGAGAGAGAATCATTGATCGGCTGCCTCCTGTACACCTCCTACTGGGGATCAAGCCTGCAAACTGGGCATGTGCCCTGATCAGGAATCAAACTGTGACCTTCTAATTCATAGATTGATGCTCAATCACTGAGCAACACCGGCTGGGCAAAAATGGTAAATTTGATGCTATGCATCAAAATAGTGAAAAAAATTACAATTTCTAAAATAGTAAACACACACACACACACACACACACACACACACACGACACACGAGGAATCTTGCTTTGGTCATTGGGACCCCTTATCAGGCTGTGGCCTTTATTGCACTTTTCCCTAAGAACCAGGTGCTCAAAGGATTGTCTGGTCTGAGGTACAAAGGTCCACCATTTGTTCCTGAGGCTTGTACTTTGAGAGAGCAAACTGCATTCTAACTACTCATGAATGTTCACTTTGCAAAGATGATATCCAGCCCAACACCCACAAAAGCCAGCAATATTTATACAAATGCATCCAGCCAGGCAGGTCAATAACTTTAATTTTAGACTTTTTAGGTTAAAAGCTCTCTAGTAAATGTATATTTCAACATCCAATATCACTTCATTTGTTTTTAAATAAATGCAAAATACAACAGGAAGCTACAACACAAGAAGCTATGAACCGAGGGATTTTCTGGGCTCCAGACAAGAAAACAAGCTGCGGTTTTCTCCTAGCAAAGGCCTAGAGGCTAGGATAGAAAAAATACACACACCCTAAGACATTGTGCTAAATCCCCACCCTGCCTCGTATCTCTTTTCTACCTCTTTCCACACCTCTCAAGTGAGGAAAATACCTAATTGAGTGGGTTGCAGGTGAATAAAGGTACTATGAACCTAGCTTACAAAAGGTGTTCAGTAAACACTAGCTTTTCTCATAAATTCCTTGACTACCACCACACATACAAACCTTCACAGTCACCTATAGGCCAAGTAACTGTTGGCCTAAAGTAGAGTTCTGCAATTGCAAAGGTTGGAAATTCCACACTTAAAGTTTTAGGAGAAAAGTTTCCATCACCACCACCACAAAAAATGTACCTCCAGTCCCTGAAATGATTTAGGAGAGACATATGAATAATTCGCCTTCCATGTGATCAGAATGATTCAAAGTGTCTCATTTCCCTTAAATTCAAAGCCAGTGGAGGAAATAGGGGAAGGCGGAGCAGCTGAGAGGGAGCCACAGCCTACCAAGTTTCCAAGGTTAAGTTTAAAACGTAGCGGCTGTGCCTGACAATCGTCATGGGGTTTTTAGAAATGTGGCAGAAATCCTCTCACAGATTTATAAAATGGATCCCTTTTTCATTGGCCTGAACCAATATCAAAGGAGTGTAGAAGTCTCTTGCTGTGAAATGCCCATCACTGATGCGAGGCCAAACTCAGAACCAGATGCTTATTATGAAACTAATGAGATAATCATAGTCCCTCTGTGAAAAAGGACAGAAAACCAGCAATACGTTCTTTTCAAGAAAATCAAGTGACCTTGCTAGGACTCCCTGGTCCCTGTGTACATTTTGCAGGTTGTTCACCATACAACCACAGTGGGCACCTTTTCTGTCATAGACTCCTTTGATTCGCATATTTATTATGACTTTCCAGAAGGTGGCACTACATGCATGAGGATAAGAGACCATATTTTAATTTGCATAAAGTTAAGCTAGTGGTGTCCTGGGGCCCTGGATTGGTGAGGCTATTACAGAAATAAAAACTCCATTTTTGGAATTTAACTTGCTAGTTAAGGTGATGTGCATGCAATGCTGGTAACATGACACAGAATGACGATTTATTTTGAAATAAAAAACAATTATAGAAGAAATAATGAAGAGAAAAGAAAAAGTAAGCCCTAGCCAGTTTGGTTCAGTGGATAGAGCGTCGGATTGAAGGGTCCCAGGTTCGATTCTAGCCAAGGGCACATGCCCAGGTTGCGGGCTTGATCTCCAATAGGGGGCATGCAGGAGGCAGCTAATCAATTATTCTCTCTCATCATTGATGTTTCAATATCTCTCTCCCTCTCCCTTCCTCTCTGAAATCAATAAAAATATATTTTAAAAAATAAAGAAAAAATAAAATTTTTGTTTGTTTGTATAAAAAGAATTCCTATGGCCCTGGCTGGGGAAGCTCAGTTGGTTAGAGTGTATCCCTATACACCAAGATTGTGGGTTCAATCCCAGGTCAGGGCACATACAGAAAGCAACCAATGAATGCATAAATAAGTAGAACAACAAAAGTTTCCCTCTCTCCCTCTCCCCCCTTCTTCTTTCTCTCTCTCATCAATAAATAAAAATTTAAAATAAAATAAACGGAATTCCTATGTATAGGTCCATAAAAGGATCGTGCAAGAGGTAGTGATTAGCTCTAACACCAAATAGGTAAGACTAATCCTGTTGAGGGTTTGATTTTAACAGAATCCTCTCCCCCTTCATAATAGTTTGCATATACAGCTTGATTATGTGCCTGCAGTTGGAGGGTCAGTAGCATCTTGGTTCTGCTTTACTCTCTTTACCCTTTACTTGAACAAGTTGGTACAGTTTGAGAGAGGGCACACCCTCTGCCCTACAGTAGGAACACCCTCTTATACCAGTGTTTTATCATTGGCTGAAAAGAGTCTGTGGAAGTAGTTAGAACTCTCAGCCTAGGAAAAAGGTTGTCACTTACCACAACACAATGCAAGTGATTCTTGCTACCCATTGAATAGCAATGAACTAGTCAATGCTGGCACCTGTGTATTTGAATCATTTACTATAAGCAGATACATCAACAGCAGGTCTTTTAAAATATTTTATGGGGCCCACAGTGAGGGTCTTGTTTGAGGAGAGGGTACTATAGGTAACCCTATCCTTGTTTTTGTTTCAGGTTAAAATCGTTTGTTTCCTATTTCCTTTGCTTCTCAAAGTGGATCCCCTGCAATAGAATCACTAGGGATGATTGGGGAGGAGGGTGAGGGGGGATGCTTTTTGAAAGTGGAGATGCCTGATACTACCTGAAGACCTACTAACCAGATTCTCTGGTGGTGGAACCCAGGAACCTGCATTTTATCAGAATTCCCGGTTAATAGCCCCTGGCATAGACAGAGAGGGTAGGGGAAGATGATGTGGTTCTATCTATGCTGAAAGCTCACTAGGGCACTTTATATAAGGGAGTCAATCTGATAGCTACACTAGCTACCTCCATAGCCGAGTTTTCTTTGCTCTAACCTGTGTAGACAATGAAATAGGAACAGTGCATGATTCACACTATTCAACATCTAGTCTTATTCGTTTATAATTTAAATGGTTAGTTAGAATCAAAAAGTCAAATAACAACTATTGGTGAAGATATGGTGAAATCAGAACCCTCATACCCTGCTGGTGAGAATGCAAATGCTGCAGCCACTTTGGAAAATAGTCTGACAGTTCCTCAAACAAATGTAGAGTGACCATATGACCCATGAGCAATTCCACTCCTAGGTATATACCCAAGATAAATAAAAATTTAAATGGTAACCATTTTTCATCACTGATACACAAAAGAACCATTTAATCTACTCATTACTTTTGTAAAATGTCAATTAATAACACTCTTCACTACTTTCTTAAGTTCTAGAAGACATCAGACCTTTTTGCCCCTCAGAGGAGCTATAACTTAAATTAGTGTTCTCTTTCACTTTGGTGAATAAAACTTAAAACTCAAATTGTTGCTCTGTACAGCCTTATTCTAATATGTCATATTTTGCAGGTTAGTTTTGTAATAAAGGTAGGGAATTTAAAAATTAGCAACCTGGAGCCATTAAAGGTGAAGGATAAAGACTGCAGTGATTCTCAACCTTGGCTGCACATTAGAATCACCTGGGAGTCTTTTTAAAATCCTGATTTCTGCTAAGGTTGAGAACCACTGCCATACACCAAAAGGTTGTGGGTTCAATCCCCGGTCAGGGCATGTATGGGAAGCAATGGATTGATGTTTCTCTCTCACACTGATGTTTCCCTTTCTCTCTCTAAAATCAATGAAGAACATGTCCTCAGCAGCATGGGGGGGCCTGGAGACTATTACGCTAAACAAAATAAGCCAGTCAGAGAAAGACAAGGGTCACATGACCTCACTTATATGTGGAATCTAACCAACAAAATAAACTGATGAATAAAATAGATCCAGAGACATGGAAGCATGGAATACAATGACAAATCTCAGAGGGAACTGGGGTGGGGGTGGGAAGGGTGGGGAGACAGGAAAGATTAACCAAAGAACTTATATGCATAACTCATGGACACAGACACTAGTGTGGTGAAGGCCTGGGGCGGGGTGGGGAGGAGCAGGGAGAGAGAGTCAATGGGGGGAAAAAAGGAGGGTATCTATAATACTTTCAACAATAAAGATAAATTTTTAAAAAATACCCTCAGGTGAGGATTAAAAAAAAAAAAAAAAGGCTTCATCCAAGAAAGAAAAAAAGATTAAAAAAAAAACAAAACAGCCCTAGTTGGTTTGGCTCAGTGGATAGATCTTCGGCCTGCAAACTGAAAGGTCCCAGGTTCGATTCCGGTCAAGGACACATGCCTAGGTTGTGGGCTCAATTCCCAATGGGGTGGCTTGCAGGAGGCAGCCGATCAATGATTCTCTCTCATCATTGATGTTTCTATCTCTCTCTCCCTCTTCCTTCCTCTCTAAAATCAATAAAAAATACATTAAAAAAATCAAAAAACAGAAAAAGGCAATTTAAAAAAAAAGAAGAAGGCTTCATCCCTCACCAGCCATAAAAATATGACCTGGGCCTATCCCAGTTGACAGCATTACTTTCAGGAATTAGTAACTTCTAAAACACAGGAGAATGACATCAGAATTTCAAAAGGTAAGCAAGGAGAGCAGGGAAGACACCATAAAACATGTCTTTGGCTTACGCTGACCTTATGCTTGAAGACACTTCTTGTCTCTGAACAGTTGCTATTACCTTTTAGACTAGGAACTTAGATACTCAACAGTGGGATGATTCAGTGTCTTTTCCTCACCATATGGTTACTGTGGAAATATAGGATACCTGCTGGGAAGGTGGACACCTAGAGCATGAGCCCTGAGACATAAGCAACAAGTACTTTAGTTGATAGAGCAGGGATATCTTACAAGACCATCACCCATGCAGGCCTCAGTGCTGGGTCACTCCTGAGACTGGATAAGGCCCCACTGACCCAAGCCCAAGTCCATGAGCCAGAAGAGGCCCTCCTTGCCATCCCCCACACCTGATAGGTATATGCACAGGTATCTACCCTGCTTTCTCCCTTCCCTCACTACCACCTCCATGAGCTGAATGAAACTCAAAGAGATATCTCGGGCAAACCAAACTTTAGCTTTCCCCTTTACATTTTTTTAGTCTTTCAATATAATGACTTAACAAAGTGGAAATATCTGACTAATCATGACCTCATAGTATATCTCACACCCGAACTAGCAAGTTGAAGATATTACATGTCACTGTCCCACAGATGGTGTCCCCATGCCTTCAGTGCAAAAACAGAAAAAGACAGCCCATCTTCAAACACTTCACTTCCATCTGGTGAGGCATCACTAATTTTATGACAGATGAGAAAACTAAGGCTAAGAGATTAATGACTAGTAAATGGGCAAATGAAGGCAACTCTCACCCAGTAAAACTCTTATATGCCCATTAGCTTTTCACTTGTTTAAAACCTGTCATCGAACATTCCATTTTTGACATTAGTCATCTAATGTTATCATACTGCCAAATTCCCTCTAACAGGCCAACTGGAATTCATGTATGTGTATTAATAACCCTGTCATGCAGGCCAAGCTGCTCTGTGAAAGCAACATACAAAGCACATGGAACACACAGCATAAAACTGATCTGTTGTGCAGTGAATTTTATTGAACTCACAGGAGGCATTCCTTTATGAAAAATTTTTAAAAAAACCAAAGTTGTACAAGCATGCATTATGAGACACAACAATGATGAGGCCTGCGCAGATCAAACGGGAGCAGACGCCAGTTCGCACGACAACCCACACGAAGGTGTTTTTATTCAGTACAGACAGGCAGCAACAGTGGCAACAGAATGAGACCATAAATGCAGTGTAACTTTTTGTGACCTCTGACTAGGCTCTGACCAGTCTATCATTCTTTTCTTACCAGCCAGGTAAACAAAATGACTCCTCTGCTAAGGCCAGAAACTTTAAAGATCTTAATCCAGTAGGAAATGACTACAATGAAGGGGCCCTTTTTTTCTAGCTCGCTGTTTCCCCAAGTCAGAGTTGTCTAGCAGGTTAATTGCAACATAACAGAAGATGTCATCTGGCTGGCTGCACCATGCACTGGTGACAGGGACAGAATCACTGTGTTTTGGGCTCAGGCTGCTGGGCCTGCTGGCTGGTTGTGTCCTTCTCTGCAACACAGTGCTGAGCATTCTGAGACTCGATTATCTGAGGATGAAAGGGACCTACCAGCCAGTTGAGGGGTGTGTTGTTAACAAGATAATCCATCACATTATCTAAAGACTCCTTCATTTTCTGCAGCTGACCCTTGCTAGAAGTGAGGAAGCCGTCGGACACTTCTTTAAAGGAGGAAGCATTGCGGAACACTGCGTAGATGTCGCCAGCCATCACCCCCACGTGACTGGCCTGATCTTGAATGTTCTGTGGTAACCCTTGGACGTTAGACAGGAGGGTGGAGCACGTGGTCTGCAGCTGCTGAGTCAGGTTTCGGGCAATAGCAAGAGTGCGTGACTCAATGTGCTAAAAATAAAACAAGTTTAAAATTAGCAGTGGGCTCAACAGTGCTATGTAGGAATTTGTTCAATTACAGTCAGTTGGTTACGTGTCACTGCACATGTGTGTATTCCTCAACTTTTTAAAATCCTCATAACAACCCTGAATGCAGCAGTGTTTTTATTCACATTTCTACACATGCATACTAGCTTTTGGAACCTAAAGAACCACTTTTTAAGTATTGCAATGTGCTCTTTCTTCTGTCTGGAACAGTAGTCCCCTCACTGCCCTTTCACCTAGTTTATTCTCCCATTCAGTCCCAGCTTAGCACGCACCTCCTCCAGAAAGTCATCTGACTCACCCATCCTACTAAGACCAACTTAGGTACTTTTCTTATATAGTCTCATAGTTCCTGTTTCTATGCTGTCAAAAAAACCACCACATAAAAATGCCTGCGTCCCCTGTTAGTCTGTACTGAGGTTAAGGCCCATGTTCTTTAGCTGTATCCCACCAGGGGCAATAGCGGTAGGTTATTCAAGTTACTGCAGTTCTGCTTTTCTGTCATGTAACTTTGCTTTTCTGTTCAAACTTTTGCTGGAGAAGAGTGTTCTAAGAGGAATCACGGGAAAATTTAAATAATAAAAGTCTGGTAGAACTTCTTAAGCAGTCATGGATGACTGTGTCCTAGTCATCTCACCTCAGCACAGTGGGATTCATCGGTGTCGTCGTAGCCGATGCTTCTCTTCCACTCCACCCAGGAGAGGTAGAGCTTATCCTGAGCATCCTGAATTTTCTGGTTGGCACTGTGCACATTCTCCCTGGCAAATTCAATCTAGAGCACATGGAAATAAAACAGAGGAACTAGTCAGACATTCGTGTCAGTCTGTTCTCGGATCTATGATGTAAATCATAGAACATAAAAACCAGGAATATCCATAAGAGTTGAAGGACAGCAATCCCTGCCATCATCGTTATTTGTTATCAAGTAATCGAACTTCTTTGCTGCCTCTACTTAAGCTATTAAGCCACTGTCTCCATATTTACTTCCAGTTTAGCATAGGTAAGGCAACTGAAATTTAACATTTATGTGTGAAGTATACGAGAAAATTACAAAAAAGGAATTCAAACTTCCTCTTCCCTGTTGTCATTTCCCCTCCCAAGAATGGCAATACAGTACATACTGTTCTGTAACTTGGCAATCTTCAATGGCTACACAATGCTCTTTTGTGATATATCAATTTAATTAGTTCCTTATTAGTTGCCATGCAGTGTTTATAACCTTCAGCAACCCTAAACATACATAGCTGTGGGGTAAATTTCTACAAGTAAAACTGCCGAGGAATAGGTGTGCTTATACCCTTCTGAGAACTGCCCCCCAAATCCTCCAGAAGTCCACAAGTACACCCCTTTCTCTACACCACTGCCCACAGCATCACACTTCACCAGTGTGCTCAGAAAAGATAGGCATCTGTAATTTGACCCCTTGGAGTGAGATTAGCATCGCTTCAGATATTTCAGCTATTTATACTTCCTTTTCTGTGAGTTTCTGTATACTCTTTGCCCATTTTTCTATTGGGTTGTTCATAAGGTAAAGTTAAAATTCTTGGATTTCATGATTACATTAACTATCATCCCTTTAGATAAATAAACTCACTTCAGCTACCTTTATTTATTTATTTTTTTAAGTTTCTTTATTGATTAAGGTATTACATATGTGTCCTTATCCCCCCATTACCCCCTCCCCTCACCCCTCCCCCGCTCATGCCCTCACCCCCCTGTTGTCTGTGTCCATTGGTTAGGCTTATATGCATGTATACAAGTCCTTTGGTTGATCTCTCTTTAGCTAACTTTAAATGAGCTTTCACTCACCAGGTTCACAGTGGAATGGAGCTGGGAAATGGTCTCCTGGCTTTTTTGCTTAGCTTCTTTCACCCTGCCGAGAGCCTGCTGGTAGGCACGTGAGCGGAGCTTGGTCGACAGCGATCCCAGCCGAATATAATAACTTGGCTTCTGAACAGTCTCAAATCCTTCCACCTTTTTTGCTTCTTTTTCTGAAGTTAGAAAGAAGGGACAAAAAAGAAAACATAAGGGATCACAGCTCTAAGTGACAAGGCCTGGACTCTAACCTGGATCTTGATTTTGGTGCTTCTACCCACCCACCAGCAATTATGCACTCATTTTCCCAAGACAATTCATGTCTACTGCTGGGCTTGACTACCCAGAACATATCACTGCATCTGAAGGTTCATCTACAGATGTCTCTTCCCATTAGAGTGAGCTTCTTGGGCAACATAGTACCTGGCATACAGTAGCCACTAAGTGTTTAATGATTCTGTAAAGCAGCCCATTAAAGACTATCCATTTGTAGAAAATATTTCTCTAGGCTAATATCTCTTAAAATTTCAAAACTTACTATATACAATTCAATGTGAAACTTAATATTGTCTTAAGAAAGAATGTCTATAAAGACTAAAAGAGTAATGGTTATCTGAGGGAGATAATGGAGATTCAGGCATGCGGATCTTTTAGGATGATAGAAATTTTCTAAAACTAAACTGAGGTGATGGTTGTGCAACCGTAAATTTAATATGAAAAAGGTGAATTTTTTGGTGTATAAAGTATATCTCAATGAAGCTGATTTAAGATATGCAACATTATTTCAAGACCCAAAAAAACACTTACCTAGTTCTTCCTCAGTGAGAGGGAGGTACTGGTCTACCAGCAGCTCTGATGTGCTGAGCGCATTTTCCACTCCACTGCTCACCAGCTGCATCATCCGACTGCCCATGACTGTGTTAATGCTGTCGTTGACCACAGACTTGGTCTTCTCCACACTGCCTGTCACGGCTTCTTTGGTCTTGTCCACCACCCCAGTGATCGTGCTGGTCACGGAATCCTTGGCTCCAGTCACAGTCGTCGTCACTGCATCTTTCGCCCCAGTCACCGCACCTTTGGCATTGGCAACAACCTACAAGCAGAAAAGGAGAGCGCTTGGCTGGTGAGAAACAAGGGCATGAATAGATATTTAAGGTCTTAACTAAGGTAGCATAGTTGAAGAGTAGGGGACCAGCCAATGTGGCTCAGTGGTTGAATGTTGACCTATGAACCAGGAGTTCGTGGTTTGATTCCCAGTCAGGGAACATGCCCTCGTTGCAGGCTCAATTCCCGGTAGGGGGTATGCAGGAGGTATCCGATCAATGAGTCTCTTTCATCATTGATGTTTTTTATCTCTCCCTCCCTCTCCCTTCCTCTCTAAAATATATATATATATATATATATATATATAATTATCAACTAATTTGGACAGAGAGTCAGCCTGTGGACTGAAGGGTCCTGGGTTCGATTCTGGTCAAGGGCACATGCCTGGGTTTCGGGCTCGGTCCCCAGTAGGGGGCCTGCAGGAGGCAGCCGATCAATGATTCTCTCTCATCATTGATGTTTCTATCTCTCTCTCCCCCTCCCTTCCTCTCTGAAATCAATAAAAATATATTTAAAAAAAGAAACTAAAAGCAAAGTTTAAAAAAAAATTTGTCAGCATGTTATAGGCAGACATGCCTGTTTCTCCATCTTACTGGATGTGCGCTCAGACACCAAGTGAGAAAGCTTCTATATACCACCTGTGCATTTACCGAACACCACTGGGAACCAGTTATGCTAAACAAATAGAACATGAAAATATGAGATGGAAAGCCTCAACACTTTTGTCCCAAGCTCACCTGCTTTGTTGGCTGATTCAGAATAGGCAGTTTCTCCTCAATCCTGTCTAGCCCCATACAGGCATAGTTATTGGCAACAGCAACTAAAAAAAATCACAAATGGGGAAAATGTTAATACTGTATGTATAGAATGCATACATATTATTATACCATAAACATTTAGTTATAGAAACAGCAAAATCACTGATCTTCATTTATCACACTATGCATTGCCAACTTCTCCAGCTCAGACAGCGAAGAGGCTCAGCTGGCAAGTTCTTCTACTGACAGGGAAATAGGGGGTGGGAGAGCAGCAGGCAAGCCAGGTAGGAAGCTGGCTAAGAAGTTTCTTCCTCAGCCCCTGGCTCCTGAGGTTAAAGCTAAGAGGAGCCAGGCTTCACCTGAACCCTCATTCTGAGAACTCTCAAAATTAGCATTTCCATGCTGGTTTAACCCCTACCTACACTTAATTCAGTATGTGGCAATGGGGAATGGTATGCTAACAGCACTCTGGACCTCCCTAATAAGGCCTAGATTTTAGTCCAACCTTCCCCCTAATGATGACCAAGCCAAGCACTAGTCCTAAACTCATTTGGGAAGTAACAGAGATGGAAAACTGGTCTCTAAAGGTTCCTTATACTCCAGAAAGCTCATGACTTAACCATTTGGGGGAATGATTTAACCCTTCATTAAAAAGGGTTCATGTGGAAAATCTTGATATACTACTAGTGGGAATGTAAGATTATAAGCCACTTTGGAAAACAGCCTGGCAGTTCCTCAAAAGCTGAAATAGCTATTATATGACCTAGCAATACCACTCCCAGGTATATTGATGTGCCCACCCAAAAACTTAGACACAAATGTTCACAGTAGCATTCATTATTCTTATTGCCAAAAAGCAAAAGCACCCAAATGTCCATTGACTGATGAATAAAAAAATATGATCTAATCACACAATGGAATATTATTCCACAATAAAAAGGAATGAAACACTAATATGTTGTGCAACTATCATACCTATCATTCCCAGAACTTTTTCATCATCCAAACAGAAACTGGTATAAGGTTCCTTTTTGGGGTGGTAAAAATGTTCTAAAATTTATGGTGGTGATGCTTACATAACTCTGTAAATATACTAAAAAAAAAAAACCAACATTGACAGTACATGTTGAGTGGGTGAATTGTATGGTGGTTAATTATACCTCAGTAAAGATGTTGTTTATTTTTAAAACAGTTCATGTACACTGTCTGATCCTAAGGAAGTTAATTTCAGTTGACACACTGGCTCCCCTTGTGACCTGTTGCCAACACAGAAACATCTGTGGGAGATTTTTTTTTAATATTTATTTTTATTGATTTTAGAGAGGAAGGGAGAGGGAGAGATAGAAACATCAATGATGAGAGAGAATCATTGATCGGCTGCCTCCTGCACACCCCCTACTGGGGTTGGTGCCCGCAACCCAGGACCCTTCAGTCCGCAGGCCAACACTCTATCCACTGAGCCAAACCGGCTAAGGCAGTGGGGGATTTTTTTTAAAGTTATCATGAGCCCTGAACAGTTTTGCTCAGTGGATAGAGCGTCAGCCTGCAGACTGAAGGGTCCCCGGTTCGATTCTGGTCAAGGGCACATGACTGGGTTTCGGGATCAATCTCCAGTGGGGACGTGCAGGAAGCAGCCAATCAATGATTCTCTCTCATCATTGATGTTTCTCTCTCTCTCTCCCTTCCTCTCTGCAATCAATAAAAATATATTTTATAAATAAAGTTACCATGAACATCTGCCATTGCTATGAAGAAGCTTTCTATAACAATGAGGGTCACCTGGCAGCTTATGGACAAAGGCAGTAGGTGCCTCAGGAAAGGCTGCAGACTCCCTGTGTGCTTGGACACGAGGCTGGCATTCGCCATATTCAAACCAGCTCCAGGCTCGCTCCTAACAGGCCCCTTGGACTAAATGTGGAGTGGGAATCAGAACTCACTTTGTGGCTCCAGCTTCTGGATGATGGGCTGAGCACTCATCACTGCCACAGATGTGATGGTCTTCACGCCCTTCTCCGCCATCTCACACACAGACTTCAGGCAAGGATACTGATCCTTTGTAGTGACGTAAGCCGAGGAGACGAGGTCATAGGTGGAGCTCACCAAGGGTAGGTTGGCCACCCTGGTCACCACACTCTGCAATCAAGAAGGGGAAGGGGATTAACTTCCCAAAACACAAGGGGAGGGAAAGGAATCAAGAAATAGCTGTTCAAAATTCATACCGGTTGTGGATCAACTGCAACAGAAGCCATTTTTCTTCCCAGGGAAAGGAGAGATCTGTGGAAGAGAAACTTATTTCAGATCACTCCGATAAGACTCTCCCAGATCAATTCCCCAACTCAAGCAAATGCTCATTTCAAGCGGAGAAAAATTCAAGATGAGGTAAGCATAGTCTTCTGCGCTTTTTCCCACCCTCTAGCTCTGAGAGCTCTCCCCTGGCAAACACCTGGGGCAAAGTTTCAGAGGTCCTGTGTAAACTTTCAATAGGAAACAGGCTCTGCAAGGAAAAGTTGCTGATATTTTTGTCTCGTTTCTTCACCAGGAAACTAAAAATGCCTTTTGAAGGGGGGATATCTGTTCACAAAAACGCTAACCAAGTTAAAATACATGTTAAGGCCAGCCGGTGTGCCTCAGTGGTTGAGCACCTACCTATGAACCAGGTCAGGGCGGTCAGGGCACATGCCCGGGGAGGGGGCGTGCAGGAGGCAGCTGATCTATGATTATCTCGCATCATTGATGTTTCTATCTCTCTCTTCCACGGTGAAATTAAAAATATATATATATATAATTTAAATCCATGTTAAGCCCTAGCTGGTTTGGCTCAGCGGATAGAGCGACGACCTGCAGACTGAAGGGTCCCCGGTTCGATTCCGATCAAGGGCACATGACCGGGTTTCGGGCTCGATCCCCAGTGGAGGCCGTGCAGGAGGCAGCCGATCAATGATTCTCTCTCATCATTGATGTTTCTCTCTCTCTCCCTCTTCCTTCCTCTCTGACATTAATAAAAATATATTTTAAAAAATAAAATAAAAACTTGAGCATGCTAATCACTTAAAAAATAAAATAAATAAAAACCCATGTTAAAACTAAGGAGAGATTTCAAGCAGAAGGCATCTCGGACAGTCAGGACTGTGTGGGAGCACTTTGGCGGGGATCCATTCCTTCCCTGTCAAAAAGAACTAGTTTGGTGGTGACTAAGCGGAGGAGGAAGGAGGTGCTCCCCAGAACTGAGAAACGTTTCAGGAGCTTTAAATTTCGTGTTCCCAACGACCCACACCCACACAAAATTGCCTCACTGCTCAGCAGCAGAGCTGGGAAGTTACAAGAAGCTGCTCAGCTCGCTGCCCACGACCTCGGGGCCCATCAGTTCACCCTCCGCCGCCAAGGGTCCCAATTCAACAAGGAAGGAGTAAGAGCCGCGCTGAAGGCGGAAGGCAGGCGCCAGCATCGACTGCCCCGCACCCACGGCGCACCCCATAAAACTCTGTTTTAAGACGAAGTTCCAACGCATTCCTTTTAAATACTGTCCTTTCTGGACAAATGGAAAAATGTTACCCCGCAACCAAGCCAAGAAGGTACTAGAGTGGCTGGCAGAAAAGAAGACTGAAGGAACAAAAGCAAGTGTGGAAGGCGCAGGCCCAGGAGCCCGACCCCTCCCAGCCAGGGCCCACGCGTGGGGAGACCCCGTCGGCGTCCACCCCGCCGCCCAGCCCAGAGCCCGCGGGGGGCCGGCCAGCTCGCAGGTCACAGAGGGGCGCAAACCCACCGACCGACAGCAGGCAGGAGGCGAAGATCGGACGAGTCGTGCACACTCGGCTCCAGCGAAAGCTACGGCGTTGGGAGAGCAGGGCGCGGACGCCCCATTAAATACCCGCCGGCCCCGCCCCGCCCCGCCCCGCGACACGTGACCCGCAGCCGGAGGGGGGGCCGTGCCTAGGTGAGGGGTGCTCTGCGGGGGTGGGGTGGCTCAGCCCGAGCAGACACGTAGCCTGCGACGCTGGGCTTTTTGCAAAAGGCTACGGAGGAATCACATGAACAAATAAACACTAACCTGATTACCACTGGCCCTCAAAATAGAAGTTTGTTTTTTAACAAAATGGAAACAATGATTCTAGACTTATTTTTAGCAAACAAAAACGTAAAGTTTTGTAAAATTGTAACCCGAATTGTGACAGACCTACAGAGATTTGGTTCACTGTTCTTTGGACTTGGAAGTCAATTCCTCATACATGTTTCTATCTTATTTTATTTTTTAAAAATATTTTTTTATTGATTTCAGAGAGGAAGAGAGAGACAAAAACCTCAATAAATGAGAGAGAATCACTAATCGGCTGCCTCTTGCACACACACCCCACCCCCACTAGGATGGAGCCCACAACCTGGGCATGTGCCCTCCACTGGAATCTAACCCGGGACCCTTCAGTCCTCAGGCCAGCGCTCTAGCCACTGAGCAAACCAGCTAGGGCATATGTTTCTATTTTAAAGTTGAATTGGAATTTCCAAAAGGGGCCTTGAATACTTTAGGTTGGTCCCCATTTTGTTTTTGTCTTTTTTTTTTCTCAGCAAGATACCCCCAACAGCTACCTATGTTTGTTATGCAAGATGATTAATTTTTTTTAAGTTGTGGGTTATGAATTATTTTATTTTTAAAAAGAAACGTAAGTCAACATCTGAGTCTCAGGATTTTTCTTGTGTAAAATTCCTGACTTCAACCTGATTATTTGAGCAAACAGGTTGTGCAACCGGCCCAGGGCGGGGCAGGTGTTCCGGGACTTCTCCCCCAGTGAGTGACTCTCCAGGTGACTTGGCCGCAGGTGTCTCTCTGACACCCGGGGTGGCCGCCAGGTCCTCCGCCTCCAGAATGGAGAGCCAGGGGAGGCAGCGAATTGTGAAAAGCTCAATTACTCAACTAATGTTCCATGCACATAGATACTGTTTATCATATTTAAAGCTCCAAACTGACCATTAAAAATGTGTCAGATTACATCTGCAGGCCCTCAGCAAAGAAAAACAACTATGGTATTTCTCTTCCTCCCTCCCCATGTAACTCAAGATTAAATACGAGACTAAACTATAAAATAAATGTGAGGAAGTCCAAAAAACTTGTTACCCGCATCTCCCCCGTGTGACTGATAGCTTCAATGCTTTAAGCAAATTATCACTTGTTTCTTTTCTTCCCGGTGCTCTGGCTTTATTGATGCTCTAAGCCAGTGGTTCTCAACCTTCTGGCCCTTTAAATACAGTTCCTCATGTGGTAACCCAACCATAAAATTATTTTCGTTGCTACTTCATAACTGTAATGGTGCTACTGTTATGAATCGTAATGGAAATATCTGATATGCAGGATGGTCTTAGGTGACCCCTGTGAAAGGGTCGCTCGACCGCCAAAGGGGTCTCGACCCACAGGTTGAGAACTGCTGCTCTAAGCAGATGTTTGGTGTGCCTTTTGCTTTTCTGTTACATCACAGGGGATGAAGCCCCAAATTCTGAACCTACAACTCTCATCTTCATGAGTCTGTGAGAAGGTGGAGCTGGTGGCAAGAATGGTACCTAAATCCTCAGGGTGATTTTGATAGTCTCAGAACAGCGATTTTCAGCCTTTTCACCTCATGGTACATGTACACTTGACTACTAAAATTCTGTGGCACACCAAAAAAAAATTATATTTTTTGCCAATCTGACAAAAAAAAAGAGGTATAATTTTGATTCATTCATACTGGACAGCTATTGTGTGGCTGTTGTCATTTTTTTAAATCATTTCTATCCATCCCATGCTAATCTAGGGACCATCATCTGGTCTGCTGGCCAATATAATGCACTTTTGTTGTTAATCCTCACCTGAGGATATTTTTTCCATTGATTTTTAGAAAGAGTGGAAAGGAGGGAAGAAAGTTGTGGCCCCTTTCATCCACACCTACAGTTTTATGACTAAGCAGCAGCTAGGCAAGACTAGATAGATCCCAGGGGTATGACCCGGGCTGGATACCTAATTTCTCTTTGCCTTAGTTCCCTCATCTATAAAATGGAATAATAATATTCCTTCATGTTCTAGGTAAAGTGTATTTGTGCTAGGGGCAAAAATAGAATATTGGGGACTAGCTATGGTTATGGGAAATATTAATCATGCTCTGTTAACCATGACTGCCTTGTATTGGTTAAAGAAATAACATTCTGCCCTGGCTGGTTTGGCTCGGTGGATAGAGCGTCGGCTGCGGACTGAAGGGTCCCAGGTTTGATTCCGGTCAAGGGCATGTACCTTGGTTGCAGGCACATCCCCGGTAGGGGGTGTGCAGGAAGCAGCTGATCGATGTTTCTCTCTCATCGATGTTTCTAACTCTCTATTCCTCCCCTTCCTCTCTGTAAAAAATCAATAAAATATATTTAGAAAAAAAGAAAGAAAGAACATTCTGACCTGACTGGCAGTTGTACACCTGGGACCTGGGAGTCAACCTTGGAATGTGGTCCATTCTCATTCAAGAACAACTTTGTTGACCAAACAATGGAGTCCCACCCCAGCCTCCTACTTCCCCATGTTTATAATTTCTACTTCCCCATGTAATCCTTGTCCTACCCTATATAAGTAGCTGATTTATGGGGGACTGCAGAGCAGATTTTTGTGGATGACCTACTTTTCTCCCATACTGCTGTTAATATTGGAATAAACGCTCATATGACTCAACCCTGTCTCTGACTAATTAGCTCAAGTAGTGACAGGCAGCACGGACCCACTGATTGTCTGGTTACATTTGGGCATTCACTGTACTATTTTTCAACTTTTATGGGGCTTAAAATATTTCAAAATAAAAGGTTGAGGATATTATATAGCAACTAGAGGCCCGGTGCACGAGTTCATGCACTGGTGGGGTCCCTCGGCCTGGCCAGTGATCGGGGCCAAGTGGCTGTCTCTCCCAGTCCCTATTGGGGCCAATTGGGGCTGGTTGGTTGAGAGGAGGGGGTGAGGGACCACAGGAGGTTGGCCAGCTGAGGGAGGTTGGCTGTGGGAGCACACTGACCACTGGGGGCAACTCCTGCATTGAGCATCTGCCCCCTGGTGGTCAGTGCACATCATAGCGACAGGCTGACCAGTCGTTTGGTCGCTTAGGCTTTTATATATAGAGATAAGAGAATGAACACACCTATAACTACATGGAGTGTAATGTAAGTGAAAGAGCTATATTCAAATAAGACTGTATGAGACTAGCAAACTAAGCTCTGCTATCAAAAGTAAGGATAGTAGTTGCTTTGGGGGATGGGAAGTGACTAGATGGGCCTTGAGGGGCCTTTTCAGTGCTGATAATTTTCTTTCTCTTGTTGTGGGAGCTAGCTACATGTGTGTGCTCTTTTTGTAAAAAATTATTAAACTGTACACTTACATATAGGTTTTTATTTTTGATATTTTTTTTTTATTGATTTCAGAGAGGAAGGGAGAGGGAGAGAGAGATGGGACATCAATGATGAGAGAGAATCATTGATTGTGTGCCTCCTGCACGCACCCTACTGGGGATCAAGCCCACAACCCGAGCATGTTCCCTTGACCAGAATCGAACCTGTGACCTTTCAGTCCTCCTCCAGGGAGATTTCTTTAAATGAGGGCCAGCTGATTGGGCCCCCGTTCTTACTCCTCAGCGATACCTGCCGTGGAGGCTCCCCCACAGGATGCAGCCCTCCAGCTCGGCCCAGGAGTTTGTCAACAGCCACCTCAAGCCTGGGAGGATGGTGGTGTTCATGAAGCCCACCTGCCCCTTCTGCAGATGGACCGAGGAGCTCCTCTACCAGTACCCTTCAAAACAGAGTCATTGGTATTTGTGGATATCACAGTCACCAGGAACACAGAGAGCGTTCAAGATTATTAGCAACACCTCACTGGAACCAGAACAGTACCTCGAATCTTTATGGGTAAAGAGTGTATAGGTGGATGCAGTGATTTAGTAGAGATGGATAGAAGTGGGGAACTGATGGTGTTGCTAATAGAAATGAGAGCTCTACAGCCATAATTACAGAGCAGACCCAGGCTGCTGTCTCTCCTGAGAACTGGATGGCATTGTGAACGGTGGCAGCACTTCTGGTGGATGGATCTAGGGCAACCTTTACCCAGCAACTGATTACTTAATCTTCTGAAATATCTAAACCAAAAAAAAAAAAAAAATAGGAGAGTTCTCAGCAAGAACAGGCTTTTCTTCTTTCAACTTTATTGAAAGTGGACCCACTTGCCACAAACCACAGGTCTGAGATGGTGGATGGACATCTTGGGATTCTTCTGGATTGGCCCTTGGGTTTCAATAGACTGTGACAAGTTATGGCTCAGGATTCCCTCATTGACCCCAAAAAAGTTCTTTCTCTTTTGCACGTGGTTCTTACTAACTATTGTTCCTGTGCCAGGACTCCTACCTCTAAGCCAGTGTTTCCCAACCAGTTTATCCCAGGCTCCCTAGGATGAATTGATAGTTAATTTTATGCTACTGCCCAAAAATTAGTTTGTGGAGTTTGAATTTATAGTTTGTATTTTCAAATCAATAGGTATTTCAAATTGCTTTTCCAAACTCCATGTGTCTCCCCCATCCTATCTTGAGAATCACTGCTCTGAACTCGTGTTCTTAACCTTGACAACTCACAGAGGTCATAGGAAATGCTCAACAATTCTGGGAAGGGTCTGAGGGCCGATTTGAGAAATGCCACATGAAACGTTAAGCACAGTGGGTCTTTACTTGGTCTGCAGGGCTCAGAGGTACACGTGCAGATGCTGTGATCATGCGGCAACTGTTTTGTGAGATGATCGCCCAGGTACTCCTGCACAAGTGTGTATAAATTTGTTTAGATGATGAACAAAAGTTAAATTTAAAATATTGCCATAAAAAACTTGCAACCCTCCTCTCCCAAGAATGTCTGTGAAAGTAGCTCTATTTGAGAAACACTGTCTTAAATGATTTTATCACCTTTTATCCCACACTCTATGAAAACTTAAGACTCCCTCATTATGAAGTTTGTTCTAGAATTACAAGATTAACTTCACTTCCTTTTGCAGTCTCTAAGGTGAAAGGTTTATATATTTTGGTAATAAAAAAGCAGTCACAGATGACTTGACTTTTTTTGTCCAATTCTCTTCTATGTTCTCAAGTCCTTAAGGAATGATATTAATGTGAACACGTCAATTTGAAGCTTTATTCATGTTTGTCCCTTGCCACTATAAATAAAGGTACATGCTATGTATACTATCCTTCTATTTTAAAATTTTTTGAAAAGTTGAGAAAAGAAAAAATAGTGGTGCTTCATAAGGTTTTTGTGAGGATTAAATGAATCAGCCCATTCAACAGTATAATGGCCAGGTACATAGAAATGGTAGCTAATACTGTATTAATGTTTTCTAATCAAACCCAGATCCTTTTTGCCCAAGACATCCTTGCTGGGCATTGTGCTGAAGAGAGCTCAGCTCACAGGACAAATAGAGGAGGCTCCAAGAGACCAGCAATACCCCAGGCCCTGCCTGGACTGCCTTCCTGGACTACAAAGTATGGGAGAGTGGTTGACAAAGACGCATTCCCTAAAGTTTGTAGCAACTCAGCCTTCTTTGGTATATTAATGATACAAATAGATACTGAGCCCTGGTTGGTTTGGCTCAGTGGATAGAGCTTCGGACTGTGGATTGAAGGGTCCTGGGTTCGATTCTGATCAAGGGCACATGCCCAGGTTGCATGCCCAATCCCCAGTAGGGGGCATGCAGAGGCAGCCGATCAATGGTTCTCTATCATCATTGCTGTTTCTATCTCTCCCCCTCTCCTCCTCTCTGAAAATCAATAAAAATATTAAAAATATATAAATAGTGAAATAGCAAGGAAAAAGTCTGGCAATGAATTTGTCTCTTCCAGAGGCAGGGTAACTCCTCCTTCCTCCTACAGCCCCAATCTTTACTTCCCTCTCCCATTAGCATTATGTGCTCCAGCTACATCCACCTGCATCTGCTCCTCCACGAAGCGCTCTCTCCCTCTCATACCTCTCTTATTGGACATACCCCCATTCCCTTTGTCGGGACTGTCTGCCCACTTTGGGGGCGGAAGAAAATTTCCTCTACCCTCCAGGTTCTTTCAGCTGGTCTACTAATCAGACAGACACAAGACAGATTAACAACAGAAAATGACCAAATTTAATTACATACATATGTATGGGAACCCCACATACATGAGGGCTCAGGGACGGAAAGTTAAGATGAGGTATATATGGCATTCTGCACTAAGGATGAGGTAAGGTGCCTTGGGGGCTTGGAAGGGTCATTGCAGGATGATAAGAGGAGATGTTTAGAAATTAGTAGTTTGCCCTACCCTATAGAAAAGTCATAAAAAGTTATTTCTGGCTTGGCCGGTGTGGCTCAGTGGTTGAGCATCGACCTATGAACTAGGAGGTCACGGTTCTATTCCCAGTCAGAGCACATGCCCAGGTCATAGCACATGCCCAGTGTGGGGCATGCAGGAGGCAGCCAATCAATGATTATCTCTCATCATTGATGTTTCTATCTCTCTCTCCCTCTCCCTTCCTCTCTGAAATTAATTTAAAAAATATTTTTTTAAAAAAAGTTATTTCTGGAGACAACTCTTATTATGGGCAAGGCCCCTAATTTAAATTCTTTAAGGGAGATGTAAAAGTTTCTCATGAGCCTGCCGTCTACTCAAAAGAATTCACCTGCCAAAGTGGCCCATTTTGGGAAGGCCTGTTCTGAACCCTCACACCATCTGGCAAACTCTGCTCACTCTGTATGACTCAGGTCTTCGTGTCTGTAAGGTCTTCCTCGGCCCTAAGGTCACAGACTAGTAAGTGGCTTCAAACCAGGGAATGTGACAATCTATGCTGCACACCTCTACACGGTGTTTGCTCTTAAGTGATAAATACAAGGGACTCTCATAGGCCTCAGAGCCTGGAAGATAAAGGAGTAAGAAAATATCTAGGGTTCCTTCCAGCTGTATTATCTTTTTTAAAAAATATATTTTTATTGATTTCAGAGAGGAAGGAAGAAGGAGAGAGAGATAGAAACTTCAATGATGAGAGAGAATCATTGATCGGCTGCCTCCTGCACGCCTCCTACTGGGGATCGAGTCTGCAACCTGGGCATGTGCCCTTGACCGGAATCGGACCTGGGACCCTTCAGTTCACAGGCTGACACTCTATCCACTGAGCCAAACCGGCTAGGGTCAACTGGATTATCTTATTTCAAAAAATAACAATTCCTTACCTTGTTCATAGCTTTACAATGCCCTTCTTTAAACATTATCTCAAATGAGACAGATGCCTTTTCCTACTCCCTTGACACAGCCTCATGCAAACGGAGGAAAAATATTACTATGTTCATTTCCTCTTTTTACCTGAGCTAGAAAGCTACCTTTCTCATGGACCAGAGACAAAGATAATGGGTCACAAGTAATGAGTCATGAGGCCAGATGACTTCTGTTTTGACCAGTTCAAACTCCCTGCAAACTGGTCATCCGAAGGAAGAACCTCTTGGATGACCCCCGTAATCTACCTGCCCAATCACCCCTGAACCTGATTCTCTGCCATTCTGGTTTTTTTAATCCTCACCTGAGGATATGTTTATTGATTTTAGAGAAAGAGTGCCGGGCTGACCAGCAGACCCTGAGCAATGGATGAATGATTACTCAGACACAGGATTGCTCTGAAAGAGAGAGCTAAGGGACTGCCTGGCTAAAGGAACCAGACAACCTCGGTCACCTGCCTCTTCAGGCTTTTATTGTAACAGCAGTTTGAGATAAAGTTTATCTTTTAGATACAAGCAATAGGGTAAGTAATCTTGGGAGGACACATGTGTCTGCAGTGTCCTTTAAGCAAGGACACCTAGAGATTAAGCATAAAGATTCTGGTAAACACCGAGGGACCACAAACTTGTTTGGAAAGGTCAAGGGACAATTAGGGGCAGCTGCCTTCAGCCAAACTCCCCTAAATCGGAATTCTGATAAACAGGGCGGCCACCTTCAGCCCACTCCTTTTTTTGGAATTTTCCTCCTTGCAAACTTTCCAATCACATCTCCCATGCTTCCCTACAAGAGAGGAAGGGAGAGTAGGAAGAGATCCTATTGATGGTTCCATCTGGTGGGTCCCTGTGTGCATGACAGTGGCCTGGGACACTTGTTAAAAGTATAGATTCTGGCCCTAGCTGGTTTTGCTCAGTGGATAAAGCAGTGGTTCCCAAACTTATTTGGCCTACCGCCCCCTTTCCAGAAAAAATATTACTCAGCGCCCCTGGAAATTAATTTTTTAAAAATTTTAATAGCAATTAAACAGAAAGATATATGTATTAATGTTTCTACCTTTTTCGTAAAATATAGTAAAGAAAGGTGTAAATTAGAAACATTGAAGTTTGAAATTATGAAACTATTTATTGAACTCAGAATAGAAAGGTAATACAAAAAAAGTTAAAACAAATGCACCTGTGGCCATCACTGCCCCCCTGGATTCGCTGCAGCGGCCACCAGGGGGCGGTAGCGCCCACTTTGGGAATCACTGGGATAAAGCATCAGCCTGTGTATGGAAGGGTCCCAGGTTTGATTCTGGTCAAGGGCACGATTGCGGGCTCGATCCCTAGTGTGGGCTGTGCAGGAGGCAGCAGATCAATGATTCTCTCTCATCATTGATGTTTCTATCTCTCTCTCCCTCTTCCTTAATCTTTGAAATCAATAAAAATATATTAAAATAGATAGATATAGATATAGATATAGATATAGATATAGATGTAGGTGTAGGTGTAGGTGTAGACATAGACATAGACATAGACATAGATATAGATATAGATATAGATATAGATATAGATATAGATATATAGATTCTGGGGCCTCATCCCAAGAGATTGATTCATCTGATTTAGGAAATAGTCCAGAAATGTTTAAAAAGTATCCCAGGACATTCTGATGCAGGTAGACCAAGAACTATACTTTAACAAACACTGCGTTTATTAGACTCTTCTGACGGACAAAGCAGCTGAGTGATTTGCATTAAGGCAGCAATATTCAACTGGTGCGCTACAAGAATTTTTTAAACAGGCAATACCTGACTAGTCAGTGGCACTGACCTCTTTTCCCTTAGATTAAAAAATAAAAAATGGTAACAGCCAACACAATGTTGAATAGCTGTGTGGTGTGAATGAATCAAAATTATACCTATTTTTGTCAGATCAGCAAAAAATATACTTTATGGTGTGCCACAGCATTTTAGTAATGGGTTTATATGTGCCATGAAATGAAAAAGGTTGAAAATCCCTGGCCTAAGGCACCACCGCTGGCAGAGTTGAACCCAGAACCTGAGATGCCTTTCCAGAATGTATAAAAAAATACACCTCAACAATAAATCCGTTTCATCAAATTATTAGTCCTTTATAACACAGACATTAATTTAAACTCTAACTCAAGCTTACTGGCCAGCCTAACACTAGAAAGAGAACTGATTCCCAACGTCAAGGCCCCAAACCGCATCTTGGTATGATTTGGGAGCATGGCCTTTGTACCTGGTAATTACGCAGCTCTGCCTGGAGGCCACAGTGCACTGTGTATCGGGTCACTGACAATCAGGCCTGACCACAGTAAAATCAAAGAGGTCAAAGTACTACCCGAGGCCCCTTCAGCTGCTCTTTCAGCCCCCTTGCTCCTCCTTAGATGATCCTCCTTTCCCCTGGTGCTCGTTGCCTGCTTTGAGTCTCCTTGCTGCAGCATCCTCCCTAATGCACTCCAACCCTAATAAACCTGTGCTCTAGACTAAAAATTCAAATACACTTTATAAACAAATTCAAGCCAGAATGCTAAAGACTAGTTTATTAACTCCCCTCTCCTAGGGGTATTTAGAAGTTAATTTAAAATTTTAAAAAATAATTTGCAAAATATATTCTCATACAAAGTAGGAAGGACATGCTATTCCTATTCTGTGCGCTGACTCAAACTCTCTTGTCCAAGGTTAACCGGCTTGTACGTGATAGAGTTGGGTCGATAGCCTTTGAAGACAAAGCTCTTTCAGCTACATCATGTCTCCAAAGGATAACTGTCTAAAGGTTCCCAGTAAATGTTTGTTGAATGAATATTAAAATAAAGAGCAAGGGGGAATGGCCCAGCCGGTGTGGCTCAGTGATTGAGCGTCAACCTATGAATCAAGAAGTCACGGTTCGATTCTGGGTCAGGGCACATGCCTAGGTTGTGGCTCAATCCCCAGTAAGGGGAGTGGGGTGCAGGAGGCAGCCAATCAACGTTTTTCTCTCATCACTGATGTTTCTCTCTCTCTCTCTCTCTCTCTCTCTCTCTCTCTCTCTCTCTCCCTCTCCCTCTCCCTTCCTCTTTAAAATTAATAAAAAAATTAAAATTAATAAAAATATTTTTTTTAAAAAAAGAGCAAGGGGGAATGATGTAATATGAAAGAAACAGGAAAAAGAAAAACAAATGTTAGGGGCATTTCCTTAGGTGAACAGAAAGGAATTTTGTTTGGTAGGTGGGCAAGAAGTCTATCTGAAGTTAAGAAAGTCTGACACACACACACACACACACACACACACACACACACACACACACACCCTCCCATATGCTACTTATGTATCAGTCCCCAGGCTTGTGGACAACATGTTTATTTCTTTTTGTGCTCTTTCTCAAGACTTAGGACCATAATTAGGTCATTTTGATTTGAGGCCAAAAAGCCCAGAAGACAGCGCTAGAATTTAAGAGCAGGAGGAGACCCTGGTGGTTATTTACTGGTAACCCAGTGAGTTGCTGCATGCTTCCGTGTGCATGGAAACGGCCTGGCACAGATCCTCAGCCAAGCACCTTCTCAGATGGCTGCTTCAGCAGCTTTGTGAGAGGCAAGAGCTGTGGGCAGCCACCCTCGGAACTCGTCCTTTTGGCCTAGTTTCATGTTGTGAAGATGCCTGATCCTTCCTTTCTCTGAGTCCTCTTATAGGTCCAGAGCAAGGTGGGAGAGGAGGTTTGTTTTTGGTTTTGTTTAAGTATGTTAATTTTGAAAAGATGATTGAGCCAAAAGTTTCAGGAGTTGACTTAGGTATTCTATTTACTGTCAACATCCACATTCCAGCTCTGGAACTGGATTTGGCAAAGATACTTTTCCTAGGTTGGCTTCCGACAAAGCCAACATTAGCAGTCCTAATGACTCAACAACTGAGGATGTTGGGAAACATGACTTTACTAACCAGTAGCAGGGCCGTTTCCAGAATTATCCCACTCTCTGAGCTGAGTAATGAAACCCTCAAAGTCAGGATCAATTTTTGTCATCGCCACTATGAGTCATTTCTTTTATCTGAGCCACTTCAAAGTTCCATAGTTTGATATTTAATTTTTTAAAATTCCCAAAAAGCTTCACTAAGACAGAGGGATATATCATCATCCAAAGTTCAGCAGACATGCAGAGCAACACTAAATGTTTCATAACATAAATGTTATGAAATTCATCAAGAATTCAGAGTTGAGCCCTAGACAGTTTTGCTCAATGGATAGAGCATTGGCCTGTGGACTAAAGGGTCCCGGATTCGTTTCTGGTCAAGGGCACATGCCTGGGTTGCAGGCTTGATCCCCAGTAGCGGGTGTGCAGGAGGCAGCTGATCAATGATTCTCTCTCCTCATTGATGTTTCTATCTCACTCTCTGAAATAAATAAAAATATATATTAAAAAAAAAGAATTCAGAGTTGATCTAAAATTTAAGATGATAATGGTATTGAGTAATCCTAATATTATTTAACATATGTGTACAAAAAAACACACAAATCAGTCTGTCTTTGATGATCTTCAAATGTTAGGACACTGAAATGGAAAAAAGTCACAAAGTTATACTTGTAAGAATGGCATCTAAGATAACAACATCACTTTTCCAAGGTTCCAGAAATTTTCATGTTTGTCTTTAGCAAACTAAAACCATCCAAGGTTGCCATAGGATTGAATAAAAATAATTCATGGTCAAATATTTTTGAAATTTATGAATTAATAAAATATTTCTGTAAAAAAAACAACAGAGAAACGAGGAAAGAAACATCATAGCTATCCCTAAATTGAAATAAAAGAGAGAAAACCTATCTCACCTATCTATAAAATATCTTATTTATTGAAAGCTTATTAAAGTATGGGGATTTTAAAAGGAAATGTACAAAAGCGTTAATTATAGTTATCATGTATAAGAATTACAGCTCATTTCTTCTTATTGTTTATCTCTATTCTCTAAAATGAACATATATTACTTGTGACAGAATAAAAAGGTTGGGTTTTTTTAGTTAATATTTTTATTAAATTGTAATTAATGCTCAAAAACTAAACAACTAGCCAGAGGAGTCAATCTTGATTGCTAAATTCTACCTCACAGCTTGATTACAGGTGCTGTTTACCTGTTCTAGAAAATCCAACTGTGAACTTTCACACATATACCTGAATCAAGAACTCCCACAATTGCTTGGAGATGGCCAGTTAGGGTGTTTCAGAATTGCAAGGCTAATTGATGAACCAAGACATAGTCTCTCAAATGTTCTGAAAAAGTGAGGATGGGGGTCTGGGACCATAAACTGAGCAGCGTCAGCTACAGTATCACAGGACCTATTCCTAGTCACCTGCTGGGCCACTGTAATTGTCTTCTCCTAGGACACACACATGGAACTAGCCAGCACCAATCGCTGCAACTGCTTGGTAGATGGTACATCCCCAAAGGCACACAGTTTCACTTCCATGAGTGGTTCTAAGTTTAAATGGCAGGTTTCCAAACACTCATTTACAAATAGAATTCTCAAGCTACCATTCCTTCCTGGACATCTAAGACATGGCTCCTTTTCTTCATGTGCTCATAAGAACTACAGAGATCCTTGGGCAGAAACCATACCTAGCCAGCTCTCCAACAGGTGAGTGCATATGTGGCTCATAACTCATAATTAGTCTTCTATTTTATTATTTCTTGGATAATTCTGATAAGGACATTCTGGGATTGAACTAAATTTTAACATATTCTCATTAAAGAAATGATCTGACTACACAATTTCTTATGAAAGATAAAAATCAAGAACTGAAGAGCATTTCCCAGAAAAGAAGCAAGAGTGATTTCAGAACATTTATTCTGTCTCTCTCTCTCTCTCTCTTTTGCACACATACACATACACACAACTTGGTACATATATTCTAAACTGCCAAGGAATCTCAGTTTGTGGTACAGTTTTTTTGTTTTTTTTTTGAGGGGTGAGAGATAGTGTGTGTTAAGACCCAATCTGCTTCAAAATTTCGAAGTATAGCATCTTGAGAGACATGCCCAACAATTGGAAATGGCAACTTAGGGTAGGTGGGCACAGATTGTAAAAAACTTCTACTTTTCATATTATATATTTCTTAAAACATTTGCAAATGTTTAATAAGCCTCTATTTCTATTTTATTTTTTTAAATAATCTTATTTCTTTCTTTCTTTATTATTATTATTTTTAATCCTCACTTGAGGATATTCTTCCATTGATTTTTAGAGAGAGTGGAAGAGAGAGGGAAAGAAAGAAAGTAATAACGATGTGAGAGAAACACATCAATTGGTTGCCTCCTCCACTCACCCAAACAGGGCTGGGGCTGGGGAGGAGCCTACAACCAAGGTACGTGCCCTTGACTGGAACGGAACCTGGGACTCTTCGGTCCGCAGGCTGATGCTCTATCCACTGAGCAAAACTGGCCAGGGCTATTTCTACTTTTAGAAGCAGAAAGCATAACAGAAAATTAAAAAACAAAAAGCATAATAATGTGAAAAACTTGAAGCTTTTCCACTAAGATCAGGTACAAGGTAAAAGATGCCCCCTCTCACCATTCCCTTTTAACATTGTACTTAGAGTTTTAGCTAATGCAATAAGACAAGAAAATAAAATAAAAGGTATACAGATTAGGAAGAAAGAAATAAAATTTTCTCCATTCACAGATGACATGATAGTCTATGTACAAGATCCAAAATAATTCCTGCAACTAACAAACAATTATTACAAAGATGGTTGCAGTTGTGGGGGTTCAGAGCTAGTCACCCCAAGATGTGCTTCTGTAGTATGTGGATTGTTTTGAGTTAAGGGCAATTTGATCTTCAGGCTCTAGAGAAATTTTTGCCCCTCCCTTTAACTACTTAAAAGAATTTGAATTAGGGACCTTGCCCATAATAATTGACCCACTATACAGCAGGGCAAGCTTCTATTTACTAAACATCTGCTCTTCTTATCATTCTGCAATGACCCTTTGAAGCCCCCAAGACACATTACTTCATGTGTAGCTCAGAATATACCTCAACCTCACTTTCTTATCTTTGAACCTTTCGTGTATGTGGGGTCTCTATCTCATGTATGTGGCATTCCCATACATATGTACATATTAAATTGGGTTATTTTCTCTCATTAATCTATCTCACGTCTATTCCATTATTAGAATAGCCAAAAGAACCTTAAGAGTAGAGGAAAGTTTATTCCTCCCCCACACAGGATACAAGGTTAATATTTAAAAAGCAGCTTGCATATCACTTAACAATGGATCACATATTACCATCATTAGTTTAATGCCAGACTTCCTTGTGATATTCCTATCTTTGAGAATCCCCAATACAATCTCCAAGCAGCTGTGAGAGTTCCTGAGGAAATCTGGCAGCTCTTTACCAATTCTCTGAATAGGTAGGAAATTACGCAGATATAAAAATCTTGGAAAAAGTAGAAGCCCCTGGGCTTCCTTTTCCAGTGACTCATTCCCTTGGGTGTGCTGGTCAGAATGAGCAGTTTCCCTTCAGGTCCTTGCCTACCACCACCTCCAAACACCTACTCCCACTGCCCACCCGACATCTTTTGTTTACAGTTGATTCCCCAGCCCTCTCAGAAAGTGGCTAATGGCCATAGGGGGTTTAATCTAGTATTGACTGTTGGCAACAATAAACAGCATGCTTAATCAAAGGCATCGGGTAGAACTGGACTGTTAGGCAGACTGGCAGACTGGAGGAAGATTGTTAGAGCTAAGGTGGGGAACTTTGAGCTCCTGGGGATACAAAGACATATTGCCAAGAACCCATTTTCTTTGACACCCAAAAGAGCAACACACTGTATTCAAGGAGGTCCTGCCATGCATGCAGCTCTGTGCTGGGAAATACTGGGACACAACAGAGAAAAAATATATGACTCCTGCTCTTGAAGAGCCCAACATATAGTTAATATCTGAGGACTTGACTGTCATAAAGGGACAAGGTAATATTGTTCCTTCTTTCCCTTCATCCCCACTCCCACCCCTCACTCCCTGTGTGTATGCATGCACAAGGATACACGTGCTTAAGGTACTGATTCCTGCTAACCACCATTCTGCTTATATACACAGTTCTTTTTTTTTTTTTTTTTGAAGGATAGTTTGTTGAGAGGAAGGGAAAGGGAGAGAGAGACAGAAACATCAATGAGAGAGAAACGTTGATCGGCTGCCTCCTGCATGCTCCCTACTGGGAATGGAGTTGAAACCCAGGCATGTGCCCTTGACTGGGAATTGAACTGGCAACCTCCTGGTTCATGGGACGATGCCCAACCAACTGAGCCACACTGATCATGGCTACACAGTTCTTTAAAGATATTCTTCACCACATCAAGTATTGCTGGTCAAGCTCTCAATTTGGCTCCGGCTTTGGTACTCTCCTCCTACTCTCCAGCCACACCTCTTGTCTCCATAGGAATAGATGAGCAGAAAATAAGCATTATTATGATACATCTGCTGTCATGAGGATTGTTTCCACGGACACAGTTTATTCTAGTTGCTTCAAAATCCTCTCCACTCTCCTTACTCTCTAGCCCTCTTCCACACACCACTTAAGGGTCAATCACTCCTAGAATATTGGCCCCTGAGGGGTTCCTGCTTTCTTTCTCAGCCAAGCACACTTTAGGAATGAAGGCCTAATTGTTCTGACAATTATTCTGTTTATTCAGAATGAACTCCTGATAGAGTCCTGGGAACTCGGCAAATAGCCAGCCAGATTGCGGCCAGCCAATTCCAGGAAGGACCTAGAAAAGCCTGCTGATTCCTCTGCCTCCTCCCCACCCGGTGTGAAATGGCATCCTGCTCACAGCTTACAATGCCCCCATTCTCCTGGTGACACCAGTTCAACAGACTTAAAGAGCTTCCTCCTTAGACTAGCACTTGTGGGATTTTGATATTTCCTGCGAGACTATAAGGGCTACCTACAAATGTTAGTTCTTCTGGTCTACATAAATTCCTAGAATCTCTAGGTTGGTCAGCATAATTATAAACCCTAGAGAATTAATAAGGACAATGAAAACTGAAGCTGGGGAATGGTGGAGGACAAATGATTAAACAAAGAACAACAAAAGAAACGTCCAGTCTGCACATAAACAGCAAGCTTTGTGAACTGTTTTATAAAGTTAGTTACATAATTTAATAAAGCACCATTACATATTTGACAAGATAAAATAATTTTCATTCATATGCCTATGGAATATGCCAGACATAATCAAATACACGTAAGTATTTTTAATCATAAAGTATTAAAAAGGATAGCAAGCTGGTAGAAAAAAAGGATGGGCCTATCTGGTGACTCAAGTTGAAGTTCATGAAAAGAATGACATTAAAAAGAGCATTTATGAGAAGCACAGCCTGGAATCACCCAGATCTATGTTTTATGCCAAAATGGTATTAACTTGCAGGAAATGCCTCCAAGAGGAAATGGGACAGAGCCAGGCGAGGCTGGGAGAGCCATGGGACGGACGCAGGCCTCACCAGGAGTGAAGAAGAGAGGGAAGGAAAGTTGGGTGGAAGCTTATTGGATTGCGGTGTACTCTGGGGCAAGTTCAGCAAGGCTGTTGGGGAGCACTCAAGCCAGCAGAGGAGTCCCACATTTCCAAAGAATGGGCCTGCCTCAATATCCCTAATATCCCTGCTGCACTCCCCACTGACTGGGAGCAGCCCATCCATGGGTAGCATGGCCTCAGCCAGAACACACTGATGGACTTAAGGCCTTACAGAACTCAGTCCATTGCTTCATGGAACTGGAAGGATATCTGAAAGGCGTATCTCATGGTCATCACACTTAGTTTCCTCTTCGATAAAACAGGACGAAATCCATGCCCACTTACCTCCTCGGACAGATGTGTGGCTCAGAGGAGCCAATGTATATAAGCACTGTGTAAGCTATAAAGTCTGGAGTATGTAATCTATTAATTACACAGGACTATGCCCACGTCATGAGGTGCAGCGCTTCACTCCCTATCTCCGTCTGCCTCCTTTAATGCCAGCCTGCAGCCGTGGACCAGACCTCCAGTCTACCTCCAAGCCCCTCATTCCTCTGGGCTTCCCAACCGAATTGCTTCCCGAGACGCAGAAATGGAAACCACAGTCCTTTGGCTCATAGCTAAAAAATGTCCTCAAGAGGACAGAGCCAGCTTGTCGCTGCGGGGTTGGTTCAGCCCCACGACGCCCCAGGTCACGAAGCTGGACATCGACTTCCTTGCTAACCAAGAGCCGCACGCAGCAAGTTCTGCAACTTCACACTCACTATCCTGGCTGGAAAAGAGGCAGACCCTGAGAGCCCCGTTTGGTTTTTGAAATTTACTTTTGAATAGGTCTTGCATACTTTTCATCTGATATTCAAAACTCACAGAAGGGAACTCAGTGACAGTCTCCCTACCATTTTTGTCCTGTAGCCACAGTTCCCTTCCCACAGATATTTTATGTATACAGGGTGGGGCAAAAGTAGGTTTATAGTTGTTCATGTAGAAAATAATACAATAATAAACTATAATACAAGAATAAACTCTGTTTTGTGTACTCACAACTGTAAGCCTACTTTTGCCCCACCCTGTATTTATAATTTCTAAAACTGCTAAGAGAAAGTCCCTCAGAGAGTACCCACTGTTCAAACGAGGCTAATGTAATTCAGATACATCCACTATGTCTGAATTTCTCTCATTTCTACCTATGGAAACCCTCAGAGGTAGGAAGCATAATTTCTTTCGACATTTTATTACAAAGATTTTCAAATATACAGAAAAGTTGAAAGAATAGTTCAGTGAACACCCATACAATCTCACTACTTAACTTCTACAATTAATAATTTGCTATATTTGGTAGTTTAACTAAATTCACTCAGTTGACACTGCGTGTTGGTACTTTTTCCAACTCATCACACTGCCTTGCTCTAGGAGCAAGGTATCAGCGGTTTGTTGCAGAAGTCCTACATGCTGTCTCGCCTCTCCTTTACTCCTTTTCTATTCCAGCATTTCAAGCAAGATCCAAAGAGATTAAAGTTCCTCAAGAAGCATTTACATCCAGTTTCTTGTGTCCAAATATGGCCTGCAGATAAGCCCCAGAGAACTCAAGTGCTCTGTTTTACTTATAAATTCCTCGTCCTTTGGTCCTATCATCCCACGTGGTGCTGCTCTCCCTGACAGACTTTAGCCTCCCTGAACTGGCCTCTTCCTTCTTGAAAGTTCGGAGTATTTAGGCATGTGAGAGAAGCAGACCAGACAGCCCAGCAGACCCATCCATCTTTCTTTCTCTCAACACCCTACATGGATGAACACCTTGTTACTCACAGTGTGGTTCATGGACCAGCAGCGTGACATCACAAATGTCCATTCTCAGGTCCACCCAGACCCACTGAATAAGAGTCTGCATTTTTAAAAAAATATTTTATTTATTTTTTACAGAGAGGAAGGGAGAGGGATACAGAGTTTGAAACATCGATGAGAGAGAAACATCGATCAGCTGCCTCCTGCACACTCCCTCCTGAGGATGTGCCCGCAACCAAGGTACATGCCCTTGACCGGAATCGAACCTGGGATCCTGCAGTCCCCAGGCCGACACTCTATCCACTGAGCCAAACCGGTTCAGACAAGGGTCTGCATTTTAACAGGTCCCCAGGCGATTCCTGGGCACAAGCCAGACCACTACACTCTCACTTCAGCCACAGGTTAGAAAGGAGGCCAGTGAGGTTTGCTGGATAAATCCCAGGTGGAAAAAAAGAAAAAGAGCAATTAATGACATTTATCTTAAAGCCTACCTTTTTCTCTTTTTATTCTTAGCTCTCCTTTGTCTCTTCACTCCCTTCTTTACTACATATAATACCACTTATTGAGCCCCTCCTCTGTCCCAGAGAGATTTCTAACCCTTAGAGAATTTCAAAAGGTGTATTTATTCTTAACATGAAGATATGACTTAGAGCAGCGGTTCTCAACCTTCCTAATGCCGTGACCCTTTAATACAGTTCCTCATATTGTGGTGACCCCCAATTTCATTGTTACAAATTGAACATAATTAAAGCATAGTGCATACATATAAGCATAACTAATGGCGGGGGGGTGGGGGAAGGACACATATGTAATACCCTTTGTAATACTTATTATAATATTTTTTTTTACAAAAGAATAAAAAAAAATTAAAGCATAGTGATTAATCACAAAAACAATATGTAATTATATATGTGTTTTCCGATGGTCTTCGGCGACCCCTGTGAAAGGGTCGTTCGACCCCCAAAGGGGTCGCGACCCACAGGTTGGCGACCCACAGGTTGAGAACCGCTGACTTAGAGGGTGGCATATCCACCCAAAGTTGAAGAGCTGTAAATTTTAAGCTCGGGTGTGTCCATTTCCAAGGCTTGCTGTTCTCTCCCCACTGCATGACATTGTCTCTCCAAACCCTGGCAAATGCCTCAGCCTGGACCTTGCCCACCTGGGCCGGAGGCCTTCTGTCTGCCGATCACCCAAGGCTTCTGGACTTGTCTTTCCCTCTCAATCCCTCCCTTTCTCATGTTCCTTTCCCTGCAAGTTTACCTGGGTCTTATTGGCACAGCTCCCAAGCATCAACCAGGTATTCTTACGTCTCAGAACAAAGGGAAACACCTGTGCATTCTAACTGAGGCCTTCAGCAGGCAGCGGGGAGGGGAGAAGTGAGAAGATGTCAGGCAGGTGAAGACATATTTAGGCAGGTAGGATGCTCTTGGCATCCAAATGAAGAGTTCATATGGCTGCTATGGATGTGGTACTGATCTGTGCCTGTGCTGGGTGGAAAGGTCTGTAAAATGTGATTTTGGGCCTATAAGGAGCATATTAATCCAGCTGGGGAACTGGGACCTGGGGACATAAAAGCTGCATGAAAAAAATTACACAGGAACAGAGAGGAGACTGCTTCTGGGTACTGAAATCATAGACGATTCCACAGAGCAAGTGATAGCGAGGGGCACGGAACAGAAATAGAATCACAGTTGTTTATAGCTATGCACACAGAAAAGAGATTTTTCTTACAGAGCCTGGGAAACTGGAGGACGAGTTGCAAGAAGAAAAACAGGGCTGTAAAGATAAGGCGGCCTGACGCCCAGATGGGTCCATTACTCAGAAAAGAAGATACATTTTAAGGACAGGACTTATCTGAAGGGAGGCAGTGTCCCGGGGTAATCTTTGCAAGGACAATGATAAAAAACAGACCCTGGGGACGCACTTAGTTTTAAGTTTTATTCTCTTTTTTCCCACCCTATATAAGGGCTGGCTTGAAATGTCAGAGCAGTTTCTTTCAGGGTATTTCGCTTGAAGCTCTCTTGGATTGCTGGCCATCTGAAATGATAACCTTGAAGCAGGAGGTAACAGTTCAATTCCCGGTCAGGGCACAAGCCTGGGTTATGACCTGATCCCCAGTAGGGGGTCGTGCAGGAGGCAGCCAATTAATATTTCTCTCTCTCGATGTTTCTGCTGTCTCTCTATCCCTCTCCCTTCCTCTCTCTCTAAAATCAATAAAAACATATATATATATATATATATATATATATATATATATATTTTTTTTTTTAAAGCACAACATAAAGATTCAACCTTGTCTCTATTTTACACGGGTAGCGACAAGAGTAGACCATTTGTCCGATTTCACCAAGTGGAAAGGTGGGAGGGAGGGAGAGGGCATCCCAGTCAAGGGGAGAACACACAGAAAGACAGCAGTGAAAGCATCTTTGGGGAGTATCATACATAGAGCCCCGTAAGGCTGATCTAGATGGTATGTTAGATGCTAGTAGGGTGAGATGAAGGAGGTGGGTAGATTAGAATGGCTCACAGGAATCACTGAAGTTTGAGAAGTGACATGGTCAGAAGTGGGCAGTTGTATTTGGAAACATCTCATCTGAATGTTCTCTGAAGTTCATTCTCGGTATGAAACTGTCATCTTCCTCAATCTAACCACTGTCTGCGTTGATCCATCTTCTCTGCCAAAGTAGTAATATGGGGACATTGTATACAGTGCAAAGCAAGAGGATCATATATCTTGTATCATTTAACCTGGATTCCTAGGATGCAAACTTTTCCAGGCTTTCGGAAGAGAGAAAAAATATTTCAGAAAGTTTGATTAAACATTCGTTACTTTTGATTAAACATATTCAGCTTTGTAAACAAAATAAATTAAAGTTAAATTGCTCTTGCCCAGCTGGTTTGGCTCAGTGGATAGAGCAGTGGTTCTCAACCTTCCTAATGCCGTGACCCTTTAATACAGTTCCTCATGTTGTGGTGACCCCCAATTTCATTGTTACAATTGAACATAATTAAAGCATAGTGATTAATCACAAAAACAACATGTAATTATATATGTGTTTTCCGATGGTCTTAGGCGACCCCTGTGAAAGGGTCATTCGACCCCCAAAGGGGTCGAGACCCACAGGTTGAGAACCGCTGGGATAGAGTGTTGGCCTGCAGACTAGAGGGTCCCAGGTTTGATTCCGGTCAGGGGCATATGACCTGATTGTGGGCTTGGTCCCCAGTGGGGGGCGTGTGAGGTGGTTCTCTCTCATCATTGGTGCTTCTATCTCTTCCTCTCCCTTTGTGGATCAATAAACATATTTTTTTAAAAAGTTAAATTGCTCTGATTGGAATGAGTGGGAGGAAAGCACTCTGATCTTCCTAACCCCTCATTCCCTTCTCTCTCTCCAAGCAGATTCTGAAGGCTTCTTGCTCAAAAATCAGGGATCAACAGGAATCAGCAAACTATAACTAAATCAGTGAACTGTAACTAAATCCAATAGGTAAAATCCTATTGGAACACAGCCATGGCCATTCAAGGACATACTGTCTGTGGCTGCTCTCATGCTACATTAACAGAATTGAGTAATTAGGGCAGAGACTGAATGGCCCGCAAAATTGAAAATATTTACTGCCTGGCCCTAGAGTCTGGCTACTCAAAGATGGTCCTTGGGCCTGTTGTACTGGCCTGCACACATTGTCCCTCTGTACACAGAGCTCAGCATGGGAAAGATGATTCAGTAGTCATTACCTTGGAGGGATGTTGGGATTAGGAGTTGTGTGATATGGCTAGGGGTCCAGGGAGACAGGCCAGACAGAAAAAAGAGGGTCTGAGAAAACCGTGAGGAATACCTAGATTTAGGGAGTGGGCTGAAAGAGTGAGGAGAAATCATTGGGAAAAGTGCTGACTCTCATTGGTACCAGTAAGTTATGACACACTGAGAGACTTTCTTATAGTTTTTAAACAAACATCTAGATATATAAAAGCCTAAGCGACCTTTCAACCATTCGACTGTTCAACCAGTAGCTATGACATGCACTGACCACCAGGGGGCAGACACTCAATGCACAGGCATGGAAATATGGAATAGACTGATGAATTTCAGAGGGAAGGGAGGAGGGAGGAGGGTGGGAAGAGATTAACCAAAGATCTTATATGTATACTAGAGGCCCAATGCATGGATTCGTGCACCAGTGGGGTCCCTCGGCCTGGGCTGCGCCTGGGCTGCAGGGACCAGGCCGAAACTGGCAGCCCGACATCCTGCGAGGGGTCCTGGATTGTGAGAGGGTGCAGGCCAGGCTGAGGGACCCCACCAGTGCACGAATTCGTGCACTGTGCCTCTAGTTCTGAAATATTTCTCTCTCCTCCAAAAGCCTGGAAAAGTTTGCATCCTAGGAATCCAGGTTAAATGATACAAGATATATGATCCTCTTGCTTTTCACTGTATACAATGTCCCTGTATACACTTCTCTTTACCTTCTTCAAAGCAGTGTTTTTTTAGGCCATTAATATTTATTCTTAAAATGCAAACTCAAACTTTAGACAATAAAAAAAACCTCAGTCAATAAAAATTATTGTGGCGCACTCCCTCTGACTGCACTGCCCCAGCTCTGCCCGCGGTGCGTGGTCCAGCCTCCAACTCGACTCATAAACGCTGGCCTTGTTGGAGAGACCAAGATGGCGGCGTAGGTAAACACCGGAGACCGCTGCCGCATACAACCATTTCAAAAATACAACTAAAAGACGGAACGGACATCACCCAGAACCACAGGAAGGCTGGCTGAAGAGAGACTCTACAACTAGAAGGAAAGAGAACAGCAAACCGAGGCTCAGAGGAGGCGCAGTGTGGAAAATACAAAGGTACCGAGGTGCGCGCGAAAGCGGGCTGGTGGCTGAGGGCGCGGTTGTCGTTTTCGGTCGGGAGTGAGTCTCAGACTCTGGGCTCCAGATCCGGGCAAGTCTCTAGGGATTCAGACTCAGACGGGAGAAGCGGGATTATCCGGCATCAGTTGGAACCTGAGGGCAGCTTTCTCTCCGAGGTTTGCAGCGGCTGCCGGGCTTCTGAGAAGCAGAGCCTCTGGGAACGGGACTGAGAGCGGCCATAACTGCTCCCTCCGCCCTCCCTGTTGAGCCCGCCCCGCCCAAGCCCTGCGCACAGCCATTTGCCGATCGCCTCAGGCAAAGGCTGGATTAGCGCCTCCCCAGAAGACAGACGTTTTCCACACAGCTGATTCCTACAGCCAGTCGGCCTGGTGGTCAAATCCCTCTAGTGTTAACTACAACAATTAAGGCTTGGCTAGAACAAGACTGCGCACAAAGACCACAAGGGGGTGCACCAAGAAAGCATAAAAGATGCGGAGACAAAAAAACATGACAGAAATGGAGGATATGGAGCTAAGAATCACAATTTTGAGGGCTTGCTATAAACTTGAGCAGAGCCTCACGAAAACTAATGAGACCCTCGATGCTACGATAAAGAAATTAGAAAGTAAGCATACACGGACTGAAATAAAGAATATTATACCCAATAGCAGTCCAGAGGAGCACAAGAATCAAACCAAAGATTCGACAAAAAACACCCAACTGGAAAAGCAAAATGAAAAAAGAATCCGAAAGTGTGAAGATAGTGTAAGGAGCCTCTGGGACAGCTTCAAGCGCACTAATATCAGAATAATAGGGGTGCCAGAAGATGAGAGACAGCAAGATATTGAAAACCTATTTGAAGAAATAATGGCAGAAAACTTCCCCCACCTGGTGAAAGAAATGGACTTACAGGTCCAAGAAGCGAAGAGAACCCCAAACAAAAGGAATCCAAAGAGGACCACACCAAGACACATCATCATTAAAATGCCAAGAGCAAAAGACAAAGAGAGAACCTTAAAAGCAGCAAGAGAAAGAGACTCAATTACCTACAAGGGAATACCCATACGACTGTCAGCTGATTTCTCAACAGAAACTTTGCAGGCCAGAAGGGAATGGCAAGAAATATTCAAAGTACTGAATACCAAGAACCTACAACCAAGATTACTTTATCCAGCAAAGCTATCATTCAGAATTGAAGGTCAGATAAAGAGCTTCACAGATAAGGAAAAGCTAAAGGACTTCATCACCACTAAACCAGTATTATACGAAATGCTGAAAGGTTTCCTTTAAGAAGAGGAAGAAGAAAAAGGTAAAGATACAAATTGTGAACAACAAACATGCATCTATCAACAAGTGAATCTAAGAATCAAGTGAATAAATAATCTGATGTACAGAATGAACTGGTGATTACAATGAATCAGGGACATAGAAGGGGAATGGACTGACTATTCTTGGGGGTGGGGGGAAGGGGAATGGGAGATGCGGGAAGAGAATGGACAAAAATCGTGCACCTATGGATGAGGACAGTGGGTGGGGAGTGACGGCGGAGGGTGGGGCGGGAACTGGGAGAAGGGGAGTTATGGGGAAAAAAAGAGGAACAAATGTAATCAGAACAATAAAGATTTAATTTAAAAAAATAAAAAAAATAAAAATTATTGTAAAAAAAATTGTAAACTCTTCTCTAAAAAGAAATGTGCATGATGATGTGTTTATCAAATGCCTGAAAACGTATGGTAAATTTCTTCTCTTATTTAAAGGCATATCCTATTTTTTAAGTTGACATACATGTCAGGAAAATTACAATACAAACTCACAAATGAATGAACACCTTTTACAATCCCAGCCTTTATATGCCCACTTTTTACTCTGTATATATTGCAAAAGGCCTACAGAGATCTGTTTTTGACAATTGTTAAGTTACTTTTAAGATTCTGATTGCTGAGATTTTCCTCAAAGCAATTTCCAACATGTTTTACCAACGACTTTTTTTTTTTCTCTTCCTTTTCTACTGTAAACCTGGGCCACTGACCAAATTTGAACATCTAAATGTAAAGCATTCACAGACATTCTCTAAGAAGAAATTATTATCAGTGTTATCCTCATGTGCTCACAACAATGGTTTCTGAATAGGTAGATAAACTTTATTTTAACTCCACTGATCTGTACCAATAATCATTCTAGATCGATGCTGTCCAACAGAACTTTCTGCAGTGATAGAAATGTTCTGTATTTGTGCCACTCGCTCACTAGCCACTAGCCACATGTGGCTATCGAGCACTTAAAGTGAGGATAATTTGACTAGGGAAAGGAATTTTAAATAATTTTTTAAATTAACAAAAATTTAAATAGCCACAGGTGGCTATAGTTACCGATTGGATGGTGCTATTCTAGATTCTTCCAGCCACATCTGAAAGATATATAACTCTTATTAAAATGAGAAGAGTATGAGTAATATCATCTGTTGCTTTTACTTACCTCAAATACAAACAATTTAGCAAATGTTGCCTGGCATTTCTTTTATTCATAAGAAATAGATTATTTAGGGCATTTCCAATGAACACTATCCCAGGTACTTGGAATATAGAAATGAAATAGATAGTGTTAGCCACCAATCTCCAGGAAAGAAGACTGTAAACAACTAAATGTACTACATTGATGATGCAATGTGATCTAAGCAGAGAATCATGAGCAGGACTCCAGCCTGGGAGGATTCTCCCCTTTCCTCTCCCCTTCCTTTCCCCCTGGGCACGTGGTTACCTTTACCTTTCCTCTTTCCTGAGCTCCAAGGATCTTTCTTTTGCCTCTGTAATTTGTTTCCTAAACCCATTTCTCTATGGCTCACTTTCACCTCTTGACTTCCTTTTCCTTCCTTCCTTCCTTCCTTCCTTCCTTCCTTCCTTCCTTCCTCCCACCTCTATGACTTTCTAAGTAAATTTTCTCTTATAAAAAAACAACAACAGAGAATCATGCCCCAAAGACATAGCTGAAGATGCAGCTCATTCAAATGGGTTGAGGGATTAGGGCAGTGTTCCCAGGAAGCTCTCATAAAGAAGGTGGCTTTGGAGCAGGGTTTTGAAGAACAATGAAAACTAGGGAAGAGAACCCTATCAACGAAGTGCTTGATATGTTATGCCCAGATTTCAAGATCCCCAATAGACCACACCAGGGAGCCAGCCGTGTCCAATGAAAAAGCAAAGAGTCTTTTATTCAAACCCGGGCTTGGCTCCCCTACCCTTCACAGCAGCAAGTGGCAGAGAGAGGGCCAGCCCTGTGGGGAGAGAGGTTTTATAGTAAGGGGAGGAGAGAGGACTGTGGGCCCTGCCGATTGGCCAGGCGCAAGTGGGTGTCTCGTTACACAGGATGTGGTCATATCTATGGCGTGCACTTCCCTTGATTGTCATTGGTTAGTTTAAAGAAATCCTGGGTGTGGCTAGCAGAGGCTTGGGCTTCCAGGAAGAAGCCTTGCCGAGCACATGGCTGCCCAAAAATGGAGGACCCAGGGTAAGATGGAGGGCGTAGTCCTCACCCTTTCAGAAGCAGTCTCGCTGAGAATGTCAAGAAGGCGGAACCCTCACACATAGCCAGCAGGAATGAAAACTGTATTAAATTTTTAAAAGTTAAAATTATGCATGGAAACCTAAAGCTCATAAATATTATTTCTATAATAAAATACATAAAAATTCAAAATTATGAAAATCAATTATGTAAAAATTGATGTGATTTATAACCCAAGATTAAAAAGTGATATGAAATTAAAATAATAAAAGTACCACATTCCTAATATTTCCTTAAAGAGACATTTTAATTAGACCAAATATTTATAGAGGGAAAACTAATGTTTTGATTATTAGATTACTTCAGATTTATGATAATTTAGACCAAATATTTATCTTCCAAACAACTATAATAAAAGCAAATAAAGCATTTTATAGCAAGATAGTAGTAAGCAATTTTTAAATGACAGCAATAAAATAAATTATTATTAGATTGAGAAAATTCAGACACTGTCTGCATAAGTAAAATTGGCTTTAAAACAAAATTTGAAAAGCAGATACATAAAGAGGGACATTCAAAATGATAAAAGACAGTTTTTCATTAACAGATGAAAAACTATATTCAAGCAAACATAGAAATACTAGAGGCCCGGTGCACAAAAATTTGTGCACTCGGGGGTGAGAGGGGGTCGCTCAGCCCGGCCTGTGCCCTCTCGCAGTCTGGGACCCCTCGGGAGATAATGACCTGCTGGCTTAGGCCTGCTCCCGGGTGGCAGAGGGCAGGCCCAATCCCTAGGTGCAGCCCCTGTTCGGGCTCAGAGGAGGGCCGATTGGGGGGTTGGGGCACCGCCCCCTGTCACACTCAAGGTAGGGTCGATAGGGAGGTTGCGGCACCACCCCTTGTCACACACAGAGCAGGGCCGATCCGGGGGTTGGGGAGCTGCCCCCTGTCATGCACAGAGCAGGGCCCATCAGGGGGGTTGGGGCTCCGTACCCTGTCACACACAGAGCAGGGCCGATCAGGGGGTTGAGGAGCTCCCCGCTGCCACACACAGAGCAGGGCCGATCAGGGGGTTGGGGCACCACCACTGTCACACTCAGGGAAGGGCCAATGGAGAAGTTATGGCTCTACCCCGTCACACACAGAGCAGGGCCTGTGGGGCGGGGGGGGGGGGGCGGTTGGGGCGCCGTACCCTGTCAAACACAGAGCTGCAGGGCGATAAGGGGGTTGGGGAGCTCCCACCTATCAGGCACAGAGCAGGGCTGTCAGGGGGTTGGGGCACCTTTCCCTGTCACGAACAGAGCAGGGCGGATAGGGAGTTTGTGGCCCCACCCCCTGTCAGACACAGAGCCCAGAGTGATCAGGGGGTTTGGGCCTTGCCCCCCGTCACACTGATCACGGTGCCGGGAGGCCTCGCTGCTCCGCTGATTCCGGTGCTGGGAGGCATATTACCCCTTTACTATATAGGATAAAAGCTTGGTGCACGGGTGGGGGCCGGCCTGGTTTGCCCCTGAACGGTGTCCTGGATTCAGGGTGGGGGTCCCCACTGGGGTACCTGGGCAGCCTGGATGAGGGGCTGAGGGCCGTTTTTCAGCTGGCGGGTGACTGAAGCTCCCAACCGCTCCTTTTCTTTTCTTTTCTTTTTTTATTCTGGGCCAGCTTTAGCTCTGAGGCTTGGCTCCAGCTCTGAGGCCTCGGCTGCTGAAAGAAGGTATCTGGTTTGTTTGGGTTCTATAATCAAAACACTGTTTCAACTCCAGCTCTGAGATCCTGGCTGGCTGAAAGCAGGTTTCTGGGGTTTTGTTTAGCTTCTATATTTGTAACAATGTTTCAAACTGCAAGCTCAGAGGCCGGCAGCGGCAGGCAGGGAATGTTGGCTTCCTCCATCACTGAAGCAAGCAAGCCTCCTGTTACCTTCAAGCTGCCTGGCTGCCTGCCGCCATCTTGGCTGGCAGTTAATTTCCATATCGCCCTGATTAGCCGATGGGAAGGGTAGCGGAGGTACGGCTAATTACCATGTTTCTCTATTATTAGATAGGATATGCATTATCTAGGGGGTGGGGGAGGGATGATATTTTAGACTTTATTATTCAATTATAACTTACTAAAAAAAATTCTATTTAACATTCACAAAACTATGGAAGTCTAAAAGGCCTTCAAGATCTTTACCACATTTATGTAAGTTGGATTTGAGGACATATATGATCCTCAGTGTAAATGTCTGGGCACAAGCAAAATTTCCAGGGAGTATTTCAGACTTGTAAGGTAGTGGACCTGGTGAGACCAAAGTCAAAGTCTCCAACGTTAAAGGAGACCCAGCTAATATCTGGGTTACAGTTGAAACACGCAGAGCATTCATTACGGTAAATAAATATAGGATATGTTAAAAGGCAAATTGGAAAACAGGCTAGGAGAGTAGGGCAGAAGTCCTAGAGGCCCAGAAGAGATGGAGGGAATCTGCTAGGCTGGTTGGGGGGTGGGGCTGTGGACACACCCTCTTGAAGGTGGACCCACCCCCACTCTCAGAAACCCTCTGTGACTCCACAGTGCTCTGTGATGCAGGCCTGGCTATAAAGCCAAGAGTCGGAGCTCTCAGAGCTCAGTTGCTTTAAGCAGCGTTGTTGTTCGGAAAATGGGACTCAGTCTATTTCTGAATAGCCTTCTAGAGTTTTATCTGAGCTTCTTCTGCTCAGAATGTTTATATGGTAACCTCAACATAATTCCCATCTTGGTGTTGAGCTTCTTCCTCCTCTTCTTCATTTTCTTCGTGGGAATTCCATCAATCCCAACTTTCTGGAAAAATGAACATACCCAAAAGGTAAGGAACCCTGAGTGAGTGAGCCCCCAAAGAGTTCTTCATTGTTGTTGCCATTTCGATTCCCACATTTCTAAATGAGTTTGGATGAGTCAGAGAGACACTGAAGATGGGACATCTTAGGAGAGAACAGAACATCGCTTTTCTAGGGGAAGAGACCGGGCAGGGGCTAGGGGTTCAGGGAGGACTCAGGCTTCCATCTGAATCTCACAGACCATCGGAGTGTGGTTACAGGTTTCTGGCTACAAACACAGGGATTCCCTAGTCTGGATCCAGTTATTCAGAGACGTGGGAGTCTCTGTAGGACATCAGAGTTAACCAGCACTTCATCCTGAGTCATGCTGCCCTGGCAGGCATCCCTTAACTAGCCTTTGTGTTGGGCTGCTAAGAAGAGCAGTGCTGAGCCTCTGAGAGCCTCTGAGTGAGCAGAGGCTGCAGCCTGAGCACCATCAGGTAAGTGGGTCCTATCTGATGGGACAGAGATGGACTGTAGGCCTCAGATTATATGCCGACCTTGAGCAGAGGACCTCTGAGTATACCAAGTGTGGACCCCATAAACAAAGTCCTTCTTTTGAGTTTTTAAAAAAGGAAAAATTAAATACATTTTAAAGCTTTAAAAATGGTAAAAGGAACACAAAGTTCTTTTAGTTAAAATGTATTTGGTTGGCTCAGAGAGACATTATTCTTAGATAGTGAATGTCTGAGTTTCCTAGGGGGAGGAGGAGAGAAATGAGGCCTAATTACCCATTCATTCCTTTTTGTTCTCAGCATCGGGTCAGAGCCAAAAGGAGAAGGAAAGGAGGGACACGGAAAGGTAAGGTTCTGCCTATTCCACCTGAGCTCCCCAAGGGTGACCCTCCTCTCTCCTTCCCGTGAGGTGCCAGGTCCATGGTCTCTGTCAGTTGGTAGATACAGCCCCCTCTCATGAAACAGAGCCCTCAGAGGAGAGGCTCATGGAAAGACTGGACCTGAGATACTGCTCAGATTCCCTGCTCTGCTGTCCCTGGGTAAGAAGCAGTGAGGGACCTGGGCCATGGGTGTTGCTCAGTAGATGTCAAGAGTCAGAAGTTCTGCCTCCTGACTTTGAGAAAGTACTCTGACTTCAGGATGATCAGATTCCTCTTTGTTTCACAACAAAGCAGGGCAGATCAGGGGGTTGGGGGCGCTGCCCCCTGTCACCCACAGAGCAGGGCCCATCAGGGGGTTGGGGCACTCCCCCCTGTCACACTCATGGCAGGCCGATGGGGAGGTTGTGGCTCCACCCTGTCACAGAGCATGACACCCATTGGCCGCGGTCACCCATTGGCCGCTCTCCTTCAGAGCGGTTTTGAGCATCAAATGCAATCCTATCTAATAATAGAGAAACATGGTAGTTAACCGTAACTTTGCTACCCTTCCCATTGACTAATCAGGACGATATGCAAATTAACTGCCAACCAAGATGGCAGCCGGCAGCTAGGCAGCTGAAGCGAACGGGAGACTTGCTTGCTCCAGTGATGGAGGAAGCCAAGGTTCCCTGCCTGCTGCTGCCAGCCTCTGAGCTGCACTCTAAGAAACAATGTTACAATTATAGAAGCTAAACAAACACCAGAAACCTGCTTTCAGCCAGCCGGGCCTTGGAGCTGGAGCTGAAACAGTGTTTCAATTATAGAACCCAAACAAACCCAGAGACCTGCTTTCAGGAGCCTAGGTCTCAGAGCTGGAGCCAAGCCTCAGAGCTAAAGCTGGTTCTCAGCTCCAGCCATAGAAGGTAAATAAAGCCCAGAATAAAAAAAAGAAAAAGAAAAAAAAAGAGGTTGGGAGCTTCAGTCGCCTGCCAGCCTGAAAACGATTCTCAGCCCCTCACCCAGACTGGCCAGGCACCCCAGTGGGGGCCCCCACCCTGAAGGGGGTGTGACCAATCCAAACAGCTATCATCCCATCACCAGGCTGGCCAGGCACCCCAGTGGGGGCCCCCCACCCGAAGGGGGGTGTGACTAGCTGCAAACAGCCATCATCACCTCATCCCAGGCTGGACAGGCATCCAAGCAGGACCCCCCACCCCTGATCCGGGACACCTTTCAGGGAAAACCCAGCCGGCCGCCACCCTAGCACCAGGCCTCTATCCTATATAGTAAAAGGGTAATATGCCTCCCAGCACCGGGATCAGGGAGCCGCTACGCCTCCGGAACCCGGGATGAGCGGAGCAGCAAGGCTTCACACCCCGGGATCAGCGGAGCTGCGAGGCCTCCCAGCACCAGGATCAGCGGAGCCCCTGGAGCAGCATGACAGGGGGCAGCGCCCAAACCCCCTGATCACCCTGTGGCTCTGTGTGTGACGGGGGGGTGGGGGGGGACCACATCCTCCTTATCCGCCCTGCTCTGTTTGTGA
>NW_005871192.1:211875-252502 GCF_000147115.1 Myotis lucifugus | reverse complement strand
TATTCATTGTGAGCGTCTACAGTCCAAGCTAGAATTGATAACATGTACGTGACTGGTCAACTCGCGTTTCCTACATATTCTGCATGGTAAGCTCATTCTGAGTCTTATCAGGGAGTCCACAAGAACATCCTGCCTGTGCGCTACAGGGGGTGCGCCACACCCCTCCTATTTCACCCTACCCTGAGCATGATGAGGGGGGCCATCTCAACCTCCCAATCCGCCTGCTCTGTGCATGATAGGGGGTGGTGCCTCAACACCCCAATCGGCCCTGCTCTGAGCCCGACCAGGGGCTGCACCTAGGGATTGGGCCTGCCCTCTGCCACCGGGAGCGGGCCGTAGCAAGCAGGTAGTTATCTCCCAAGGGGTCCCAGAGTGTGAGAGGGCACAAGTGGGGCTTAGGGACACCCTGCCCCCCTGCCAGGGCACAAATTTTTGTGCACCAGGCCTCTAGTAATACATATAAAAGTACTTTATCAATTAAGCAACACACCCATGGGGGGGGGACCTTATTAATATTATCATTGACTATTTGATTTCGTTTACTAATTCTTGAGGGTTTCACAGTCTATTATCCCAATGGTCTCCCATAAATGGACCCCTGTGTAATGCCTATGTGTCTACCTTCATTACATGTAACTCACTCTCCCGATTCCCAGGTTCGAGATATCACAGCGAGGACGATGACAAGGAACTGATTTCTTTCCTGAAAAGGTGACCAGTCTTTCCCCATTTTTCCTGGTCTCCCTAAAACATGTTCTGTGCAATTCCAGGGATTCAGTGGAGCCTTCCCTAGTCATGGGAAATGTTGCCATAGGAAGGGGAATGTGAGTGAATGCTTGGGATGAGTGCATCTGAGTGCATTATGAAGTCATAGATGTGGAGCAATAAGGGGCAGCAGGCTTCAGGTGGCCCCACCCTCACCAGGACCTCCTTTCCTTGTTCTGGTCCTGGCTGCATCTTTTCCCCTCCTGTCTCCTGCAGCTCCCTGGGACAGAATTATGACATCACCCGCTTTCGTCGACTTTTATGTCCAGACTCCTCCTGTGAGGTGTGTAACAATGCAGCCACTGAAATCCAGGGGCTCTACTTAAAGGCTTTGGAAGCTTCTACTCCATCTGTGTCTCCTGTGGCTTCCACAGCTCCTGTGACAGCTTCTGTGACTGAGCCATCATTCAATCAGTCCTCTGCTTTCCCAGGAGTCCCTCCAGGAGAACTCATTCCAACTCCACTGCCTGAACCTTCCCAACCATCTCCCTCCATTCTCCCCTCTAACTCAATGACAACCTTGGGTAATTTTCTGTCACCCTCACCACCGGGTCAAACTCTGCCTCCAGAGCCAGTTCACCATTCCTCACCTCAACCCAAAGACCTGTGCGCTTCGACCTTGACACAATATGAATTACATCAAGGCTTTCTTGCCCTCCATTCTACAAAGATCTCTTTTGGGGCAGACACTGAAGCCAAACTTATCGAGCCTAGTCATATCTTAGTTCTCAGCCCCGATGAGCATGACTCGGCACAGGAGTACATATATCCTAAGACCGGGGAAGACAACTTAAAGCAAAAACTTACCCAGCTATTCTGGGGTCTTCCTACTCTGCACAGCGAGTCCTTGTCCTCTGCTGTCCATGCCACGGGTGACTATTCAATCTTCTTCAATAGCATCTCAAATTCCTTCACAGACCAAGAATCCCCAGGACTTTCTGATTTACAGTCTCCATCCTTGGCAGAGGTCCAACCTCAACCCTTGCCTCAAACCCTGCCTCAGACCCAGCACTTAATCTCACTGAGATCCAAACCCAGGCCCACCTTCAATCCCCACTACCAATCCTACCATCCAGTGCCATTACCCAGAATAGGGTCTGTGAAATGAATGTCCACAGACCCAATTATGATTCAGAATGTCACACCTCGTCTGAAACTGAACACCTGGAATGCAATGTGTTGCTGAAAGAACAGGAAAGTTTGTGGGGTTTAACCTCTGTGGTTCAAAGTTCTAAGGCCCATGTTGCAATCTCCATCGATCCTGTAGAGTTTCCTCTAAGCAGTGAATTTCGAGATAAATTTGAGCATCACCTTAGAAAGAGGCTCATCCAACACCACCAGGGCCAGCCCTGCGTGATCCATGGGTCTCTGTCACTAATGAGGCCTCTGAGCAATTGCTCAGGCATACTTGAGTCAAAGAACAGTTCTGGCCTCTCATGGATCTCTGTGGATAAGGACCAGAGCAGTGAAAATGCAAATGTTGGATTGAGCCAACCAGGAAGCTTCTATGAGAGGAGCTCAGAAATGTTCCAAATAGAGGAGATAGAAGGGAAGGATGAGGGACCCAGCCAAGAGAATGATCCAAAAGTTCATCTGCTGAGTGATTCAAAGACGTCCTCACATAAGGATGTGGGAAGTGGCTTTGACATGAGTCTGTCAAGAGAAAACTCAATGGTTGTAGGGCATAGTGTAACTCAGGGACAACTGGAAAATGTCCAGAAAGTACATGTGAGCAAAACAGTTGAGAAAATCAGTGAAAGCCAGGTTCCTGAAACTGTGCGTAGTTCACAGCACAGTTTTATAGAAGCAATCAATCAGATTGCTTCTATAAAATTCCATAGCGAATCAGAGCAAAGAACTTTGCCATCATCAGTGAGTGGGGACTACTGCCTGAACACATCCCAGGAGCTTCCCTCGCTTGAGTGTGGTGCACAGCAGATGCAGAAACCCCACATTACCAAGTGTCAGATGGGGATGTTGTCAGCCCTTGCCACCAAACTCCTTGAGTCCAAAGAGTGCTTCAAATCGAAAGATACTTCATCTCATTCCTTGAGCGATTCCAACTCTTCCTCCTCAACCGAACTGATTTCTGAGACAAACACCAAATCTGGGGCCTTCATGCCCCTGAGAGGAAGCTCTGAATCCCTTCTTGGGGACAAAGTGGGAACAGAAAATGCAGCTGATGACCTGAATTTTCCTCTCCTTGACACCTCACTTGAGGTCAAGAAAAGACATAAACCCATTGATATCCAAGGCATGCTCACAGAGGAAATTCAAAAAATTTTGAAATCCAAACTGCCTGTTACAAACACCATTAGCGGCAAAAGAAGTCACATGCATTCTCTGATAGCCAACATTGAACCCCCGAAGCTGCCTGCAAGGCGAGCAAGGACCCCACAGGAGACAAAAATTAACAGTGTGAAATCTAATGACCGAGTAGAAATACGACAGGGCACAAATAGGGAGAAATCAGAACCTGCTTCCAGGCCCAGCATGTCTAGGGAGATAGTCAGGGCTGAGGGGCTCAAAGCTCTTCACCCCAAAACTAGTGGCGTCTTGACAACCAGCAAGCCAGGAATCTCCCAAAGGATCAACAGAGAAACTACTGTGACCATTGAAAACCCACCATCTGAATTATCAGTCCAAGCTAAGTTATCAGAAATCCAGGCGCAAGTGATGACTGAGTTAATACTCATATTGGGAAATGAGTATAGCCAGGCCCAAGGCCAACACCGGGACATGTCCAGTGACTCAGACAGCTTGACTACCAAAGCCCCCCTGACTCCTGCTAAGTGTGTGCCCAGTGTGGACACGGAGGTTCACCAGGTGCTGCATGTCCAATCGGAGGACAGCGGAGTCAGTCTGGAGAAGCAGCAGGAACCATGGCTTCCTAAGCAGGCATTAAGGTCCTGCCAGGATCAGAATTCCCCACCAGCTGTAAAGAAAGATATCGTGTGCCCTCCCCCAGAGCCTACAGGCCCCAAATCTGAGGAGTTTGGTGCAGGAGATGCACAAGTGAGAATTTCCCAACCTGGAGGGAAGAAATGTCCTTTCCACAGGCTAACACAGACGGCTCCTTCTGACAGCCTTGTGCTAAATCAAATGAAGAGCCTTTTCCAAAGGCTTTGTCCAATCAAATGTAAAATGCAAGAAACCACCCAGGAAATACGAACGCACATATCATCTGCACAGAGTAGAGGCCCACTTAGAAGCAGAGCTCCCTTGACTGGAAGTACCCAAGTTTATAGAGTCATGTCAGACATGGGGAAGTTCCCAGAAGAGAAACTGGGGCGCCGGCCTGCAGTAGTTACCACCTGCCCCCAAGAGCCCCTTCCTTCATCAGCGCAGTCTGGGAAACCTGTGCAGAAGGGAGCTGTGCAGGCCCAGGCAGAGCCAGTGCAAAGGCGTCCTTTCCACCGCAGGTCTCCCCACTATGATGTGACAAATGCCATGTCCGGCCGCCACGCAGCTATCTTGGCTGGCCAGGGCTCTACCAATACTAGACATACCACAAATGAACACAGACCCCCCCAAAACGTTGTGTCATTAAAGGGTCAGCAAATATGTCAGAAGCACCCTCAATCTGTGCCCCTCAGGGGGACTCTGCCCCATCCAAGCCCCAACTGCAGGCCTCAAGCTGCTAAGGGGCCTCCTGCTGTTCTCACCACTGCTGGAGGCACTGCCTTCAGAGATCAGCCTCCACGATTCAGACACACAATGCTTCTCTATAATTTCCAGGGGGAAACATTTCCCACCCCCAAGTAATTCCCTCCTTGTGGGGAATACTGACTTGCCTAATAAATGTGTCTGTAATAATAGTGATGTCTTCTCCGTGTCCTGAGTTGGGGGCATGGGTTTAGGGTTTCTCAGGGCTTGTGCTTAAGGAAAGAAAGGAGTAAGTTCAGCTCCTACTGATTGCTTCCTTGGCTTCCAAAAGTGACCATTCCCTGGAGCTCTTGTTGAGAAATACATACCATGTGCCCTCCCTCAAAGTCCACTTCCTCCCTGATGAGGTTTGAGGAGATGGGCTCTGTCTCCTACCTCATAGCTTAGCCTTAAGGAACATGGATAGCAGCCCACACCTTCCCCTTCAGGGAATGCTGTATGACCTTGAAGGCAGCAGGGAAGACAGGCCTTCCACATCTGAAGAAGATCAAGAACGAGTATATTTTTCAGAAAGGGTTAGTGAAGAAGAGACAGTGGCTTAATCATCATTTAGAAGTCAGTGATCAGAGGATCCCACAGGTAGGTGAACCCTGAATAGGAGTGTTTGGGGGTACTGTTTTTCCCCTGACAAATGTGCACACACACCCACCCTTTCTACAGTGGTCTAGAGGGAAGGCAAATCCCCTGGTACAGACTGAAACACGAAAATGGAATGAGTGTCCTCATGAGCACTTCAGGTTGCTTTTCCAGTAAGCCTTGTGAACCCTGAGTGTAAAGAGAAAAAGCAAAAACAAAAACAAAAACCAAACAGAGCCCCCTTTCAGTACCACACTAGCATCTTCTTGTCTAGAGTTATGCCATTGGCCTCGCAATGTCTGAAGCTAGAGACCACAGAAAAAATGCAGAACAAAAAGGAACTAAAGGTGGAATGGGGCCCAAGGCAGGGGACGTGAAGAGGTGAGCAGGCAGCGGAGGGCTCTAACATCCATGTGGACAAGCAGCCCATAACGCAGCCTCCCAGTTCCTACACCACCTCATCTTGGGGTCCTTTACTGCCACTCCAGTGCAGTCACCGCCACACTGCAGACCTTATTACCAGGAACAGCTCTGCCTCAGGAATAATATAGTCTGACCTTTTCCCCTTTGGCCTCATCCCCTATCCTTCCAGCATAGATGCCCATTGTTAATTTTTCAATTCCAGGTCATTCATTTATCCACTCACTCCCTGTCAATCCACAAAGCTCTTGGCTTCCTCCCTTACTAAGGTAGACTTGATGGCCCATCTAGTGACTAACATTTAAAAAGCTCCACGACAATGGGCCCCCCTTCCAGTTCCCTTTAATCCTTCCTATAAATTTCAACTCTGTGTTTTTCTAGAAATGTCTTCCTATAAGTAACTGATCACTACTAGATTTCACAATGGGTTCTACGGGTTCCAAGGAACTATCTGGAACTCATGCATTCTACAAATAGTGCTCTGATGCTTACTAACATGTGAACAAAACAAATGGAGCTCAGTTCCCTGTTTCCTTTGTCTATTCTCTCTACAAAGCTCCTCAAGTCCATGGCAAATCTCACTTTCCTCAAACTGAGGCCATCACCACTTGCTCCACAGATGTGCTGGACCACTGTTCAGAGAGGAGCAAGAAGCCATGAGATGGGGACTTTTCAACAAAATATTAAAAACAACAACACTGTGTTTTCAAATATTTAGAAGAATTTTTCCTGTTATGCATGCAAATGACTTAAATGCAGGTCAGATATACTTATCTCTTTCTTTCCAAAAATGTCATTAAAAGTAAAATATTAGATGAAAAGATGCTCAATATCTCTAGCCATCAGAAAAAAATGCAAATCACAAGTACTGTGAGATAACAACAGACACACACAAAAAAAGGCTAGAAGTGTTATGCACAGATTTCAAGATCCCCAATAGACCACACCAGGGAGCCAGCTGTGCCTGATGCAAAAGCAAAGAGTCTTTTATTCAAACCCGGGCTTGGCTCCCCTACCCTCCTACTGACACAGCAGCAAGTGGCAGAGAGAGAGCTAGCCCGGTGGGAAGAGGAGTTTTATAGGGGGGTGGAGTAAGGGGAGGAGAGGGGACTGTGGGCCCTGCCTATTGGCCAGGCGCAAGTGGGTGTCTCGTTACACAGGATGTGGTCATATCTATGGCACGCACTTCCCTTGATTGTCATTGGTTAGTTTAAAGAAATCCTGGGTGTGGCTAGCAGAGTCTTGGGCTTCCAGGAAGAAGCCTTGCCGAGCACATGGCTGCCCAAAAATGGATGACCCAGGGTAAGATGGAGGGCGTAGTCCTCACCTTTTCATTCCCCCCTTTGTCTTGGAACTTCCAGCTCAATCATGAGACGGACTGCATTTCAATTTCACCGTTGCTAGAGGCCCATACTGGGCACACAGAACTATCAACTGAACTATCCCTATACGATTAACAAATGGTACGGTGGAAGGGAAAGGAACCATTTTAGCTTTAACAACTATTATTGAAATAGGATCTTTCTTCTAATTCCTCCATGGCTATCAAAAAGCCAAATCAAGATTAATTTATCTACTGTATTTAATTTGGCCTGATGTTTGCATAAACACAACAAGAATGGTAACTGACTACCTTTGCTAGAATCTCATGGTTGAATCTTAATGTGCCCCGTAGGGCCAGGAAGCCAAGCCATCCAGCCGCCATCAGACCTGCCTGCAGTATCTGCTGAGTTAGGTGAATCTCTCACCTGTAGCAACTCCACCTGAGCCCACGCTCCAGGCTTTAAGGCCCATCTCAGTAGCCCTCCTACTCGTTGCGGCCCAGAGTGTGTGGGGGTTCCGCAGGGATGCAGAGGCATCTTTACTGCTCCCCTTCTACTCTTACCAACCGCCAGTGATGGTAGGGCATGGGCCTGACGCTCCAGCGTCAGCCATCTTCAGGGCTTTCAAGCAGGATACCAGGCTTTCTTTGTGGCATTCTTACTGGCTTCAAGTCTTTAGAGCTCAGACAGGGCTCTCTAAAACATGATACTCCAGTCAAAGTTTTCCGTTAATAAAACCACTATTAGGAACCAGTCTTATTGAATCTATGCAAAGAAATGTATTGCCATGACTTATTTAGCATTGCCAAATATCGGAGGAATTACATAAGGAGAAAAACATACTGATCTGCTCTAAGATTTTCTGACTTTCCTTGCCAATTCCTTTTCATGGATTTATGACAAAACAGTAACTGTTGGCATAAAACCTTCTTTCTATGCATAACCATGCCTCAGACCTTTTATTCTACTAAACCCTGACATGGGCATGGTTACACAGGCCTGCAAGACAGTATACAGCCTGCCAACCGTTAACTGTCTCTCAACAGAGACCAAAACCTGATGGGCACCCTTCCCTGCCCAGTTGGGCACCTGCCCTCTTGGCAGCTAGACACCCTTTACTTTTGGGGTTCACCCCACACAGTCCCCTTCCAGGATAGCCAACATACATTCAAACCTGCAAGAGAATTAAAGGTCAATATAACATATCAATACAATGAAACATAATATTGGCATCATGGCCGCTTCAGGCAGCCAAATCTTCTGCTACTAAACATGTGATACTAAACTCTATTCTTGACCTTCCTATATATTGTCCTTATCTTTTTGGAGCCATGTCCATGAAGATGCAGGCATCATCTAAGTCTATTACACAGTATTGTGGGGGCTCCCGGTAGCAGGAGTGATCACAAGCAATGTTACCAGCATCAGGCAGGTCAAGCACACCATAGCTTGAGCTTGAGTGGGTTGCATTGATCTCAATCAATGCTCCATTTGGTGACGAAGTCTTCCCAGATCACGGATGGGTCCGCTGACCGGACGTGAGTGTGATGGACCCAGGTCGCGATGCCGTCTACCTTGAGAGAGGTGGGTGTCATCAGCACCACAGTGTAGGGACCCTCCCAACGTGGCTCGAGGGTCTCCCGGCGTGCCTTCTGACGTAGACCCAATCTCCTGGTCTGTGCTGGTGAGGAGTTGGGGTTAGGCTGGTCTCGTAGATGGCACGGAGGTGTGGCCAAATGTCCTCGTGCGCCCTCTGGAGCCCTCTCAAGGAAAGAGATAGTTCTTGCAGCAAGAAAGTCAGCTTTAAGGTTAGGAATGATAGGGGGTGGCCTGCCAAACATGATAGGAGAGCCACCCAGTCCCTGCCAGTTTCCATGGTTCCTTTCTACCTACCCTGAACTCTGGGGTCTATAAGCACAATGTAATTTCCAATTTGCCCCAATAGCCCTGGTTACTACCTGCATTACTTGTGAAACAAAGGCTGGTCCGTTGTCGGACCCTACCATAGCCTCCGGTTCTCCCAACCCAGCGAGGTTTCGGCCAGTCTCCGAGTCAGATTCCTCCTCTCTTGGAGAACTTCAAAGTAACCCTGTTTATTAGTTACAGCGCTCTGCTTTCTTGCCTTTCTACCAGTTCCCTTTGTGGCAGAGCAGCAATCAGGCCTCTTTCAAGGGAGTGCACTAGAAGGGGATATCAGCCCCTCCTTTGCTAGCAGCAACCGGTACCAAACCCTTTCAGTACATTTGACCAGCTTCATTCCTGTCCACCTTTACAGATTCCAAGGCCCATTGTCTTCCTTTAACCAGCAAGCCAAATGACACTGGCCTGTATTATTTAATTCAGCACAGGCAGGGGGAAGGGCCCATGAAATCTCTTCCCTGAGGAACTGTGAGCCCCACCCTTAAATGTCCCAATCAGACTAGAAAAGCCACAAATACCTTTTAAATTTACCCCAGAATTCCAAAATCCCAACCCAGCACAGAATATCACATAGCAAATCAAAGTTCCCAGCAAACAAACAGACAGAGATGTTTACTAGTTAGGCAGGCCGATTCCACCTCTGACAGAGAGCAAGCGCCCTTGGGGAAAGATCCCAGCTGCCGCTCAGGGTGCTTTGCTATCGTTCAGAGCACTCAGCCTCAAAGAAATAGACACAAACAGAAATTTCACTAGCTAAATAATTTTAAACAACAAAGATACATATTTAAGCAATAAAGACAGATCAATTTACAGAAGCAGAGACAGCATGCAATCCAAACCACAGCTTTGGGTAAACACATTATCTAGAGTCCTTGGGTAACAGGTTAAACTTAGGCATGTCCTGGGTCTCTAGAACACTAAACTGGAGCCCTCTGACCCTGGGACAGCTGGGCTGTCCCTCCCAGGCAAAGGAAAAATGTGCCCTCTAAGATCAGATGAAACCAGTTTCTACCTGAAATAATCATACTTTACTTTAGAAATTGGATTACTGCTATCAGTCCTTTTTAAAGACTTTGACATACCCTTTAATTGTCCTTAGTTTAAGGAAAGCAGGGTTTTCTAGATTTAAGAGATTAGCTTAAAAGTAAATCCGAGAGGCAAGCACACTTCCTGCCCCATAAAACTCCGCCTTAAAGCTCCACCCCTGAAATTCCATCCTGCCTCAGTGAGACATTGCTAAATCAGAGGGAGGGGCCTTTGCTGTTTCAAGATGGCGGCCCCCAGGGGAGCTGCAAGTCATGTGGCTGTATTGTAGACAAACAGAAATCTTATTAGCTGTTTATACCTTTTATAATCATTTTAAAGAATATCAATTAAATTTAAACTGGTCCTTGCATCAAAAATCTTCAGTGAGGTCACAAAATCAATCCTCCCTTCTCAATCAGACCAATAAGCAAAGGCATTTAGTTATTACAATTACATAATTTTTCCCAATTCAATCCAAACTTAAACTTTTAGCTGGCAAGTTAAATATTCAGCATTTCTCAATATTCAACCAATAGATTTAATTCTGTTCTTTAGATTTTTCATGAGGCAAATTAGAGTAAACTTTACTTTTTACTTTCAAGCGGCTCTGGAAAACCACATTTGAGCCTTGCAAAACAGGTTCTGGCCTACCTGGTCTTTTCAGATGTAAATTGACCACATTCTTTAAGATATTGCTACAGGCGGGAGGCGACTATCCCCTTCCTCCATTAAGAAAAGCTTTCTTAATTAACAAAGGACCAGTTTTTTCCCCTTGGAAAAACTGTTCTTTATTATGGAAATGCCAATCCTGCTGCTAGAATCTAGCTAGCATCTTTTTTTTTTTTCCCCTTTGGGTAAATCATCAGTCTTGGGCTCCATCCTGCACATTTGCAAAGAGATTCCAGCTCAAAACTCTATCCAAAATCGGACTATGCGCACATTAGTTTTAAGCCAGCTTTTCTCTTTACAAGTGCACAGAAATCCCAGAAGCATTTACTCGGGGAGGGGGTGACCTGTTTTCACAGTTCCTCACTCAGACGCCCGCCCCACTGAAGTCGTGGAGCCACACAAAGGAGGGGAGAGGGCAGGCCCCCTCCCTCCACACTCGCACACTTTCACCAGACATTCATTCAGAGTTTAAACAATAACAACTTCCCAACTCCTGAGGGAGCTCTACAGCCTCCCCCAATCTCCTTGAAATGATCAATCACAATACCCAAAGGAGCAGTCTGAGTTCGTCCCATAACGTCCATCCAGTAAGTCCACAGAAAACAGAAAAAAACAACAACAACACAAACACAGACAAATACAGATTAGACAATGGCTATGCGCCAACTGGTGGGAGCAACCTGCCTCATCTCAGATTGAGGAACCTTCCGACTCCGCAGAAACAAAACTACGCCCCTCCAGATGGAGGATCGGGGCGTCCCCCGACTCCTCCTGCCCGTGATCCACCAGTGCATCCACCTAGACCATTTCAGGCACTACAGAATTTCAGAAGTGAGCTCACACAGGACAGATACAGAACAAGTCCCTGAACAGAGGCAGTAGAAAACTGCCTAGGAATGCTTCTCTTCTACCTTTTTTAAAAGATAGGCCAGATTCGAACCCTTAGCCAGTCCGAGTTTTGACTTCCCTCTGGAAGTCCCAGAGAAGGTGAATACCATCTAGAAGCCATTCCTCCAGACACAGGACAAGTCCCTTAGAGATAACATATATCACACACAACAGAATACACAACACACAGACACTTACCGCGGTCAGTCAGGCTCTCCAGATCGGGAGTCCCTCGAGGGTCTTGGGGGTCCCGGCGAGCCCCCAAATGTTATGCCCAGATTTCAAGATCCCCAATAGACCACACCAGGGAGCCAGCTGTGTCCAATGAAAAAGCAAAGAGTCTTTTATTCAAACCCGGGCTTGGCTCCCCTACCCTTCACAGCAGCAAGTGGCAGAGAGAGGGCCAGCCCTGTGGGGAGAGAGGTTTTATAGTAAGGGGAGGAGAGAGGACTGTGGGCCCTGCTGATTTGCCAGGCACAAGTCGGTGTCTCGTTACACAGGATGTGGTCATATCTATGGCGCGCACTTCCCTGACTGTCATTGGTTAGTTTAAAGAAATCCTGGGTGTGGCTAGCAGAGGCTTGGGCTTCTGGGAAGAAGCCTTGCCGAGCACATGGCTGCCCAAAAATGGAGGACCCAGGGTAAGATGGAGGGCGTAGTCCTCGCCCTTTCAGATATACTTAGGAAAAGTTTGTTGCCCAAACAATGGAGTCTCACCCCAGCCCACATTGCCTACCTCCCCACACCTGTAATTCCTACCTCCCCATGTAACCTTTGTCCTACTCAATATAAGCAGCTGGTTTATGGGGGACTGCAGAGCAGATTTTTGTGGATGACCTGCTGCACTCCCATACTGCCAGCAGAATTGGAATAAACGGCTCACTATATGATTCAACCCAGTCTCTGCTTAACTGGCTCAAATAGTGACAGGCAGCCCATACCCATTAGCTGTCCGGTTTCAGAGGCAGAGACCAGATCAACAAGGCTTGGTGTGCTGAACTCAGGAGTTTAACCTTTATTCTGAAAGTGATGTTGGGGAGTCTATGGACAGTTTACACTGGGATTATGTTGTCTCTGGTGATGAGGATGAATTAGAGAGAGATCAATAAGAATTTAAAAAATACTCAGAAAGCACAGCTCTTTCGGAAAAGAAGAAAGACTAATTTTGTCTGGCTCCTGTGGAAAACCTGAAGAAGTCTGAAATCCCTAGGAAGCCAGGGGTGGGAAAATAAGTATTCCACAGCTGGTCTACCCATACATCACATTGGGGGTTGAATCATATATGAGCATTTATTCCAATAATGCCAGCAGTATGGGAGAGCAGCAGCTCATCCATGAAAGTTACATGGGGAAGTGGGGAAAAGGAATAAGAATGGGAATAATGTTACAGATTACAGGCAATTGTGGGCAGTGTGGGCTGGGGGTTTGCAAAGGGAAGGGGGCATCCAGGACTCCATTGTTTCCTTTCCTCTGCAAGGTTGCTACTCTTTCCATGATAATAGGCAGTTCCCAGATGGGGAGGATAGGCAGCATTTCCAGGTGAGCTCCCAGGTCCCCCGCATAATTCCCAGCCAGGGTAGAGTGTCCTTTCTTTAATCAGAACAAAGTAATCCCAGTTAACAGAGCATGATTAGTATATCTTATAATTATTTCTTACAACTAACTAGGGGCCCAGTGCATGAATTTATGCACCTTGAAAGGAGCTGTGGGCTGCGAGGCTGTGGTGGGCACAGGGGCGGGTCTTGGCCCATCCTCTGTGCCCCGACCCAACCCCTCCCACCGCTGCCCCTAGTCCCCTGTCTGACTGCAGCCCCACTCCCACTGCCACCACTTCCATGCGCTGACGCTGAGCAATTGGAACTGGCACCGGGAACCAGCAGTGGGTGAGAGCAGGGCTGGCACCGGCAGCAGGTACAAGTGCCTGCTGGGATGGCGGCGCACAGGAGAAAAGAATTTTCAGTAACCACCAGAGGCTCGCCCTGATGGCAGTGACTGGTGCCACACCTTGGTCTGATGCCCTTGCTCACCTGCTCCACCATCCCACTGCGGCCAATACCCGCCATGTTCCACACTCTGCCTCCTGCTGCTGACACCAGCTATGTTCTGTGTGCGCCCCCTGGTGGTCAACACATGTCATAGCGACCGGATGTTTGGTTGTTCTGCCATTCGGTCTATTTGCATATTAGAGTTTTATATGTCTAGATAGCTAGTCCCCAATATTCTATTTCTGCCCCTAACAGATTGACTTCCTTACCAGCATTTTGGCCTCTACACAAGGCCTATGGCACCAATTGAAATGCTCTTCACTGTTGTTGTGGGCGGCAGGAGAGGCAACAGATGTTAGACAGGTGGGGTCAGACCAAACCTGAGTTCAGCAACCTCAGTACTTGAGTTCTGGCTAGGAAAGAATTCAGAACCAAGACCCAAACTGTAAGAGAACATTTATTTAGAAAATCACAGAGGTAGCCAAAGTAATTCCTAGAAAAAAATGGGCTTAGGAAACAAGTTATAGAGGCAAAGAAAGGGCACTTGGAGCTTGGGAGTAAGGAAGCTAATGGTGCCTGGGGATTGACGGGGGCTGGGGGTAAAAGATGGGGCATGCTCCCCAGAGGGAGAGCACACTGGGTTCTTGGTCCTAAGTGCTTAAGGGCAGAGATTTTAGGGGAGGTCCCAGGAGAAGATCTTAATAGAATATTCAGCAGTTTTCCAGGTGTGTCCTTTCAGGATTGTGGTCTCCACTGACTGGCCGGCACCAGGGCAGGGGGTGGGAGGGTCATTATTCAATGCTGCTGGTCCTGAGGCTGGTTTTGTTACTTATCTGGGTCTAGAACAGGGGTGGGCAAACTTTTTGACTCGAGGGCCACAATGGGTTCTTAAACTGGACTGGAGGGCCGGAACAAAAGCATGGATGGAGTGTTTGTGTGAACTAATATAAATTCAAAGTAAACATCATTACATAAAAGGGTACGGTCTTTTTTTTTTTTTTTTAGTTTTATTCATTTCAAACGCCCGCGGGCTGTAGTTTGCCCAGGGCTGGTTTAAAACCAAAATACAACTAAGACATAGATGTTATCTAGGGAGGAAAGGCCAGGGGGTCCTGGTCCAAACCAGGGCGAGCAATAAGCTAGGGGAGGAAAAGTCACCTTGGGGGCGAAGTCCCGCCCTACAATCGATTGTCCTTTGCCAGGCATCTGGGACTTTCCACCCTGGTGACCTTCTGTACCTGGCCAATCGTCCTTGCTCTGTTCCTGTCTGTCAAGCTGCCTACTACTGTGATATTATCATTTCCCAGTCAGAGAATGATGACATTCTGGTACATCATGGAATTGGATTACTGTATTCTGGCAACTGGTTCTCCAACTCAGCTTTTGCCAATGTTTGGCTAAGAGTAGATGGAGGGCAGATGGTTGTTAAAAGTAGAACAAAAAGACAAGAAGAGATGGTAGAAAATGGCCATAGCAGTAAAATAGATGGAGGGCTTTGTGTCCTAAAAAGTTCATGGCATAGTGGTTAAGAGTATGGGCTTCAAAGCCAGACGCCAGGGGGTCCAAGTCCCAGTTTCCCTGTCAGAGTAGTTATCTTAAGCAAATTACTTAACCTCACTATGCTTTAATTTCCTGGTTATAAAATGGGGACACTAATAATAATAGAACCAACCTCTTTATTACCTAAAGGGTTTACAACAATACCTAGCTTGTAGTCACAGCTCAATAAGTAATAATTATTACTATTACCAGAGGATGGGCAAGATAAGCAAGTACTGTTTTCTATAGCTGAGATGGAAGAGTGGCTTTAACTTCAACTGTACATGCTAATAATGTTTATGTATTATTTATATATCTTAAATATCAATAGATTTGAAAAGAATTATTAAATCCACTCAAAGTACTATTAATAATTGCAGGGAATCAGATATTTAGGTGAAAGTTCACTGAGGACTATACATCATTGCAGCACAAACTAGACCAAAGTTCAGAGTTAGATAGAGTTGCTAAGTTACTCATTTACCTTATCATAAGACCGGCACCACAAAGCAGAGATAAAAGCCATTTAACAGGAAATGACTGGAATCTAGAACAAAGTTAGCCCCATGCACAATGAAAAATTGTGCAAGACAAAAGCAACGAGTGTAAGTGTCATGCATGATGTGGTGACTCAGTATATTGCTTAAAGTGCTGGTGTGCAATTAGTCTTGGCAGCGGTCAGATCATCATCTCACTTTAGAAAAGGTTTTCCATTTGCCCTATACACTTTCACTCTGTGGGTTAATTCCCAAAGTACAGTTACCTTAAGCCAATGAGCAAAGAGAACCTTTCAAATACACGGAGTTTATTATTTCCTTTTTCTAGACTCTATCATCAGTGTCATGTGAGTGTGGAGGCTCCCAGAAGAGATCCCCTGAGGAGATTCAGTGTTTAGGAACTGAAGAGGTATTCAGGAGTGGCTATGCCTGGGGCTGGGAGCTGAGTGTCACAGGGGTTAAAGACTTAAAGTATTCTTGCCTGGCCGGTGTGGTTCAGTGGTTGAGCATTGACCTATGAACCAGGAGGTCACAGTTCAATTCCCTGTCAGGGCATATGCCCGGGTTGTGGGCTCAATCCCTAGTGTGGGGCAGGCAGAAGGCAGCCAATCAATGATTCTCTCTCGTCATTGTTGTTTCTATCTCTCTCTCCCTCTCCCTTCCTCTCTGAAATCAATAAAAATATATACAAAAAATATAATTAAAAAACAACATAAAGTACTCTCATAATTTGAGTTAGTTAAGAAGAATGATCCTCTAAAGCCAATCAATAACATATGGGGAGGCAGTGTGGCATGGGAGCTAGTTAAGTCAGACATATATCCTATATAATAAAAGCCAATTATGCAAATTGTCCCCTTGACCAGTAGTTCCACTGGGAGTTCAACCGGGAGACCAGGAATTCGACTGCTCGCTATGATGTGCACTGACCACCAGGGGGTGGAGTGCAACATGGTTTGCATCGACAATGTGACGCTGGCAGCGGGGGGCAGTGGAGTCACTGCCGTGCTTCAATCGCCGGCCAGGCCTAGGGACTGCACCCGTGCACAAATTTCATGTACCGGGCCTCTAGTTTATTATAATAACCAGCTTTGCAAAATGGCATCTGTACAAAGCAATTCACCTCAGTACTGTTTATGATAACAAATAACTGGAAATATACTAAGTGTCTATCAACAGGGAACTAATTAAATAATTTATGATATAACTATGTGGAAAGTCATCCAAGTGGAAAAACAAAGTACAGAGCAGTGTATAAAGTATGTTACCTTTTGTGAAAAAACAAAAAGGGGGGGAAATCTTTTCTATTTTGTATCTGCTTGTTTAGAAAGTAAAATATCTCTGTAAGAATGTTCAAGAAACTAAAAGACTGATTGATTGCCTGGGGAAGGGCAAGTGGATGGTTGAGGAATAAAAGGGTGAAAAAAACATTTTTTTTTTCTATTTTAAACTACATGACTTTGTCACCTGTTCAAAAATTAACGCAACTGTTTTAAAAGAAAATGTAAGAAGCTGTACATTTGGAGAAAACCTAGAGAAAGAGAATAAAAAATTCCCATTTTCCCTTTTACTAGCTATACAACCATGAACAAGTTCTTTAACTTCTATAGGGCTCAGTGTCTCTATGTCTAAATGGGGGTAACAATAGGACTTAATTGGTTTGTGTAAGGATTAAACGATTTGAAGTGTACATTAAAGGAATAAATTTACATTTACATTAATTGTACTATGCCTGACATGTAAATACTAGATACATATTTGATATTAACATTATATTTGTTGGGATTCTGATTATAAAGGCACTATTGAGAGGAGGCAAAGAAACAGAAGATACTGGCTATGCTGCTAAGAAGCTCACAGATATATATTACACACACCCCTCTTAGTAATCAGTAACTCCATTCTTCTAATAGTTTAGGTAAAAAATCTCAGAGTCATCCTTGAATCATTAGATATCCAGAATCCAGACCCCTCTTTCTCCCATACCACCTGGTCCAAATATTATCTTCTCTTGCCTGGCCTTCTACAATAATCTTTTTTAGCTCATCTCTTACAACCCCACCACCACCACTACATCCCCCTTTTTATTCTCAACACAGTATCAGTGTAATCCTCTGATCAGAACTCTTCAAAGATGGCTCAATTCACTCACAGTAAGATCCAAAGCCTTTAAGACATGATCTGGCCCTACTGCTTCTTTGATCTTAACTCCTCTCCTCTCCTCCTTACTGCCTTTGAACCACCCACTGGACTCCTTGCCATCCCACAAGCACAACAAGCTAGAAGATTATAATATATATCTTTAAAAAAAAAAAAGGAGAGAATTCAAGCCAAAAAGAAATTTCCTAAGAGTACGACATTTGTACAACACAGAACACTTCCTCAAATGATTGGTATAGAACTGTTGAGAGCAAAACAGCACCAGATGTCAGACCTGTGGAGTCCGATCGGACCTCAGTTCAGCAACCTCGGTACTTGAGTTCTGGCTGAGGAAGAATTCAAAGCCAAGACTCAAATACAAGCAAAAGTTTATTTAGAAAGTCACAGAGGTAAAAGAAGTGAGCCGTAGAAGAAATGGGCTCAGGAAACAAGTTACAGAGGAAAAAGAAGGGCCTTTGGAGCTTAGGAGAGAGAGGCAAGGAAAATGCACCTGGGGAACCGAGTGGGGAAAGGCCTGGGTGTGATCAAGAGAGGTGAGGAGCCCTAGTCAGTTTTTCTTAGTGGTTAGGGCATCAGCCTGCCGACTGAAGGGTCCTGGGTGCGATTCCGGTCAAGGGCACATACCTGGGTTGCAGGCTCCAATCCTGGCCCTGGTCGGTGCTTGTGGAAAGCAACCAGTCAATGTGTCTCTCTCACATCAATGTTTCTCTCTGTGTCTCTCCTCTTCCCTTCCTCTCTGAAAATCAGTGAAAATTAGAGAAAAACCATACTTTTGAAGCACATGAGGATCATTTAATAAAACTGACAATGGCCCTAGCTGGTTTGGCTCAGTGGATGGAGCGTCGGGCTGCAGACTGAAGGGTCCCAGGTCCCAGGTTCGATTCCAGTCAGGGGCATGTGCCTTGGTTGCGGGCGTGTCCCCAGTGGGGATGTGCAGGAGGCAGCTGACTGATGTTTCTCTCTCATCAATGTTTCTGGCTCTCTATCTCTCTCCCTTCCTCTCTGTAAAAATTAATAAAAAAAATGACAATGTACTAATCCAAAAGGAAGGTGCTCTAAAACAAAATAGCCAATATTATATAAACCAAATCCTCAGATCACAACATGATAAAATTAAAAACAAAAAAGATACAGGCCTAAGCCGGCAGTCAAACATCTTTAGCACTGCCACGGAGGTAGGAGAGGCTCCCACCACTGCCACTGCACTTGCCAGTGTGACTCTGGCATCTGGCTGAGCAGCGCTCTCCCTGTGGGAGTGCACTGACCACCAGGGGGCAGCTCCTGCATTGAGCATCTGGCCCCTGGTGGTCAGTGCGCATCATAGTGACCAGTCATTCTGCCATTCGGTCAATTTGCATATTAATCTTTTATTACATAGGATTCTATTTTTATTTTAGCCCACTTTTGTTTTAGGTATATTGTTGAATCAGCAAGGAATATTCAGGATGTTACTGTGTTTCTCATTTTCTGGTATCAACCATGTGAGAAGCAAATGAGAGCCTTTTGCTGAAGAGCTTTTTAAATCGATAACAATGAGAACAAATATTACTGTGGCTAAACAAAACCTCAAAATGTTGACATTCAGTCAAAACCAAGTTCACCATGAAACCATGATTATACTCATGGTTCTGTACAGAGATATGGTGTTAGGCTGGAACACTTTGTAGGAAAGTCTCCAACCGTGCCTCAGTTTCCCTGTGCAGGTTGTAAAATGCACAACCAACTAAAATGATTTGAAAAATGTCTCAAGTATAAACAGCAGCATTCTGGAGAAAGAGGGAGGTTGGAGGTGGTGAATACCAGGACATTTTTTCCAAAGGGGAGAAAGAGATACTATAGAGGATGCCAATTTAACCCTCTTGGGGTTGTGGGGACGACCCATAGGTATTGATGGTGTAAGTGATATCCTACCTGCCAGCTGTCATACCACCACACCTCCTCCCTCAGGCCAACATTCCCTTTCCCCTACTCAAGTCTGCCAACAATGCAATCTTGCTACTGTTATTCTTCTTTATCCCAAGTCTTATCAGTTCATTAACCTAGGACCTGTAAGTCACTGACCTGGTGTGAACTTGTCTTCTGGTTTCCTGATGTGTATCCTACTTTTTTCCCCCTAGTAAAGCCTTTCCTGGAGTTTTCTGGAAAGCCCATTTTTAGCTGCTTTATGTCAATAAAAGAGAGAACAGAATTGTGACTGATGAACTTAAATAATTTCTGAGACTGTTTTATGTGTAAATTTTTTAAGAGTTTTAGAAAATCAGCTCTTTTGTACGATGAGATCACAAAGGTGCTTTTGTGCAGAAGTGATATGATGAAGGAGGGAGGAATGAAGATGTCAGGAACATAAAAAAATATATATATTTAAATAATTTTGTTGATCACTATTTTAACAAGAAACAAAGCTGATAATTTTTTTATTATATTAAGGACATGTTAGGCCAGAGAAGTTTTTATATTATTATAGGAAATAGAATGAACTCACTTAAAGATTTTATCAGGTCATGAGTAATATGTCAATTGAAGTGTAAATATTAAGGATTTAGGGCAAAACCCTACATGTTTGGTTTTTGCTAAATAACCAGTCTAATACACCAACGTTTAGTGAGGTAATTTTTCACACAATAAAGACGTTTGTCAACAAGGAAACTATGTTCTGCAGAGGTCTGTATCCTAAGACAATGCTCCTTTCTGAGAATCTTTTTAAAGTAACATTCTTGTTTAAAAAAAAAAGTTTTTTTCAAATGGTACAAGAAGGTATAGAAAGTGGTTCTTACTGCCCACTTCACACTTGAATCACCTGGGAAGTTTTGAAAAGCCAGTGCATAGTCCCTCTTCCCGGAGATTCTCATTTAATGCACCTGAAATGCGCCCAGGCAAAAGTATTTTTCAGGTTCTCCTTGTGATGCTAATATGCAACCACAGCCGAGAACCACTGGTGTAGAATGGAAACTTTTCTTAACCTTCAGCCCCAATTCTCCTGCCAGACGCAGTTGCCATTACCAAGCTGTTATGAATCCAGATATATATGGAGCATATATATAAACTTGTTACTTATATATCACCTACACTACTACACATAAAGGTACTGTAATGATTAAGAGAAAGGACCCTAAAATCAAGATTACCTGGAATTAGATATCAGTTCTTCCAAACAAGGGTTAGAATTTGGACAAATTATTTAACTCCTCTCTGCCTCAGTTTCTTCTGTAACGTGGCGATAATGCAAATGCCTACTTCCTAGGGCTTTTACAAATAGTAAGTGAGAAGCTCCATTTAAAGTGCACCATAAGTGTTGACTATTACATCTTCTGGTAATAATTCACTGTAAGATGTACAATTTAACCATTCCCCTGTTGATGGACATTTAGGTCATGTCTAGTCTTTTCTACCACAAATAACTGTGCAGTGACTATCTCTTTACACAGATACGGGTGCATCTCTTTACACAGATATGTGGAAAGTACTATATATCTTTAGGGAACGTCTAGAAGAAAAATTGCTGTGTTTAACATTTTGATGTGGGATATTGCCAAACTGTCTTTCAGAGAGCATAAACCAGTATACATTTCCAAGAATGGACGAGAATTCCTGTTACCCTAAACCAAATATATTATAAAATTGCGGATATTTGCCAAACTCTAAGTGAAACTGGGTTCTCTTTGTAGTTTTAGTGTGCATTTCCTTTTTTATGGAGACTCGGATCTTTTCCAGGATTTGGGGAGACAGATTTGTAAATACACACCATACAGAGAAGTATTGTGACAAAACCTGTTCTCCAGTGCTCTGGGTTCGGAAGGAAGGCGAGATAAGGTTCCCCAGAGGAAGTGGCATTTGAACAAGGTCTGGAAGGATGAGTGGGGGTTATACTATGGAGGGCCTGAGATCCTGGTATATAGTAAGTTGGATGCTCAATAACTATATATTGATTTAAATGGCAAAATTAAGACGTTACAAAAAAAGCCACACATTTTCTGGTGGCTGAGGGGATTTTTGGTTTCAAATAGCAAGACACTGATGCACAAATACCAATACATGACTAAGCAAACCACAGATTCAAACAGTGGGAATGGGGGTGGGGGAACACCCAGGACCAAACCAGAGTTTTATAATGCATGCTTGGTTTCTTCCACTTCCTGAATGTTTAGCGACATCTAATGTTTAGCGACATCTAATGGCCAAATAGAAAAAAGAAGTCTATATTTTCAGTATTTTATTTTCAAGGAAAAGTCCCTTATAGTCACAGAAGCACAATAAAAAAGTTAACGAGAGAGAGAGAGAGAGAGAGAGAGAGAGAAAGAGAGAGTTTACAGAATCCCTTTTCTCTGTGAACAGAGGAGAAAAAATGAACAAAAATGAATCTGTTTGGTCTGGTGCATTGAATGATACAAAGGAAAAAGATGTCAGAATTGGAAAAGAACTTAGACCAGAAGCCAAGCAATTCATTTTATCAGTGAGGAAATTTACTTCCAGATAGATACAACTTATCCAAAGCTACACAGCTAGTGAATTATTGGTGCTCTAATATAGTTATGATTTTGGTATAACAAAGAGAATGGTGAATATTTACCCATCCATTTGCAAAAGCCCAAGATGAAAAAGACTAACACTTTTGATTACACTAACACCTATTAATTCACAACATGGGCATGTATGAAATTTAATACATATAATATTTGAGATAATGAAATAACTGGTTACTGACCAGTAGGATCTTGATTTTTCAGACCAGTCATGAATAAACAGGCAAGTTCCTATGGATTACAGACTATATTTTTAAAAATCCAACTTAAAGATTTGACCTCTATAACCTAAGAGTTGCTTCCCTAATTTTTCTCTTTGCCTTGTATCTGATACCAGGTAAAGTTGGGGTAGGAGATGAGGATCAATCCATATCATTCAGTCAACCAACCCCTAAGCTCTTATTGACCAATAGTGTATATGTATAATCACAGGGATTATGAGGAACACAATACTGTACAAAGCCAAGATGAAGTCTCAGTGAACTCACTTCTCCAACCTGTTGATCAGAATTGAATCAAGAGCAGCTTCAAGATGGAAAGAAATTTACAACAGTACAACCACAGCTCTGGGAAATATATTTCTTAATTCATCAAATACATATATTTTTAGCCCCTACTAAAAAAAAAAAAAAAGGATAAGGCAGGGATCCAGACTCAAACTGGAGCTTATAACCTGGTAATTATATGCTAACAATTGTGATGAGTGCTACAAAAAAGAAAGTACAGGTGCCATAATTATAAAAACATAGCTAATATTTATTGAGTGTTTGCTATGTACCATGCACCACTCTTAGCATTTAATACACAGTAAGTCCTTTAGTTGTCAAAGTAGTGCTATAATAAAGGTCCTTTATCCTTATGTTATAGAAGAGAAAATTGAGAAATAGAGAGGTCTTTTTTTACTTGCCTAATTTCACCCAGATGGATAAGTATATCCTTGGATAAAAAGAGAATGTCAGGGATATTTTACCCAGTTTGGAGAAGCATAATTACTACCCATCTCGCCTCAGGAAGATTGGTTATGTGTATGTCCAGTTCAGAACTCTTTGCTGAGCTCCAGATTCATGAACACCTACATACTAATTCCATCTGGATGTCCCATAGGCACCTCAAATCAACACAGCTAGAATCAGTCTTCCTTTTCCCTTTGACTGTACTTTCTATGTTTTCTATTTCATTCCTACCCACTAAGTACCCAGGCCATAAATTTTACCCAACATTGATTTAAAAAATATATTTTTTAATTGATCTCAGAGAGGAAGGGAGAGGGAGGGAGGGAGGGAGGGAGAGAGAGAGAGAGAGAGAGAGAGAGAAAGAGAGAAAGAGAGAGAGAGAAACATCAATAATGAGAGAGAATCACTGATGGGCTGCATCCCGCACACCCCCTACTGGGGACTGATCCCGCAACCCTGGCATGTGCCCTGACTGAGAATCGAATCGTAACCTCCTGGTTCATAGGTCAACACTCAACCACTGAACCACACCAGCCAGGCCCAACATTGATTTTGAATAATGAGTGCAAAAGTCAACACATGAAAAAGGCAAATAAAATTTTTGTGTTATTATAAAATACTTTTGATCTGACAGACCCCCTGAAAATTCTCAGAAACTCCATGGGTCCAGAGACTACACTTTAAAAATTGCTGTTGTAGCTATTAAATGTAGTTATAGACATTGCAAGTATCTTCTCCCAATCTACCGTTTGCTCCAGGCTCCAGGTCAGGAAACAAATGATACCCTAACGGGCCCCTAGACCAGGGGTGGGCAAACTTTTTGACTCGAGGGCCACAATGGGTTCTTAAACTGGACCGGAGGGCCGGAACAAAAGCATGGATGGAGTGTTTGTGTGAACTAATATAAATTCAAAGTAAACATCATTACATAAAAGGGTATGGTCTTTTTTTTTTTAGTTTTATTCATTTCAAACGGGCCAGATCCGCCAGCGGGCCGTAGTTTGCCCACGGCTGCGCCTAGACCAGTGATGGCAAACCTTTTGAGCTCGGCGTGTCAGCATTTTGAAAAACCCTAACTTAACTCTGGTGCCGTGTCACATATAGAAATTTTTTGATATTTACAACCATAGTATAAAAAAGATTTATATTTTTGATATTTATTTTATATATTTAAATGCCATTTAACAAAGAAAAATCAACCAAAAAAATGAGTTTGCGTGTCACCTCTGACACGCGTGTCATAGGTTCGCCATCACTGCCCTAGACCAATCTGCATTAGAATCACTTCAGGTGCCTTCACAAATGCAGGTTCCCAGAGCCCACACTACACCTCCTAAATTAGAGTGGAGAAGGGCGATTGGCATTTTTAACAAGCTTTGTGAAAGATTAAGCATTCTGGTCCATTGCTTTCTAAAAAGCAGTCCTTTTAGAAATGCCTATTTCTAAGGCATTTGTGAATTTTTTTTTTTTTTTAACTGGGCTAAGTGGCGTTTTTAGAGAAAGCCAAGATTACAGAGTGGCACTGGAGCCCTTCTTCTTGCCAAAAGTGGGCACAACACTGACGAAGCATCTGTGTACTGCACGGTCTGTCTTCTTCTTTTCCTGTGTGGCCACCTTGGGAGTCTGACCTCCCACTTCCCCAGTACAGGCCAGGGATCCAGTCCAACACCAGCACAATCAAGAGAGAACATTGCTCTTAGCTCAGCTCCTAGTCTTTCCTCTATTTCCTTCTGCAGTGACCATGCAACAGTTCCAGAAATAGCATTTTTGGGGAGTTGGACAAGGAAGGAAGAGAGAGGTGAGGACAAGGGGAGACATTAACAACGTTTCTCTGCCCCAGGACTGTCTTCTTGGGCATTAGCAATGAAGGCCTGTGAACTCTGAGTTAATTTTGTATATAAAAATCAATTGTAGTGCTTGTTAAAATCACAAATTATTGGGTCTTTTTCCAAAGATAATTATCCCTTAACCTTTAGGATTCTAAGTGGCCCCGAGGCCGTACTTTGGGTTAAAATGGGCAAAGAAAAACTACAAGAAACCTTGAAAATGTGTGGTCTCTTTTGAAATCTAGAGGTTGGCTACTGAATATAGATACTTAATTTCTCCAACTATTGAAAATTGTCCCTGCTGGAAGGAATAGATTCTTTTTGTAAAAAGTGTGTTCAGTAATCTCTGCAGCACAGAAACATTTTTTCCATTCTTGGTGCGCAAATACACTGTTGGCCTTCTTCGGGGAGGCAGGCCCAGACAATATCTCAGCAGGCCCTCTGGACAGCATTTTTTCCACAGATGAAAATTAGGTCAAAGAGTAAATTCAGAGCAGTTTGAGAAGGGAAAAAAAAAAAAAAATCCCTGAAGAGCAATGTAAGGGGGGGGGGGAGGTTGGGGGGGGGTGCAAAGAAATACCCCACCTGCTTGGTTTGCCCTGGTGAAGGCACATGGTTTGTCACATGAATCTCAGGCCTTCCTGTTATCTGCAGCTGCCTTCTGAGTCACTGTGGGCAGCAGGGGAGGGCCCTCTAACTGTCAGGGAACATAAGACCGACCGGCTGACCAAAATACTTTTAGGTGAGGCCACTGGGCTGGGCCAATTTAAAAATTAAAGAGCAACTACATCATTGCCTATTTTCATTTATTTGAAGAAGTTCTTTAGTTTTGTCTATTGCTGCAAATTAGCAGAAGGCACAAAAAACAGGCCGGTGAGTGGAACTCACATCTGGTAAGGGAGAACTGGTGCCAGTCCTATTAGTCACTAAGATCATTTAAGGGTGGAGTGCACTATTGGCATAAACATAAACCAAAAGCAGCACTTCCTTGTAGCAGTTGGTTGGGGTTTCCTAAGAAATGTTGAAAACAAAAACCTAGATGCCTAGGCAGGCAAATACCTTTTTCTACTGTCCTCAGTTGTTGCAGAATGGTGTTGGGTATATTATACTCTGTGAATTAAGATGTCTCTCTTAAGCATGTTTACATTATAAGAAAGACTCCCCAAATTTTAAAATATTCAGTCTTTTAAACAGAAGCATTCAAGAATCACTCCACATAATAGAAATACCATCGAAATACAATGTATTTGGACTTGAAATCCTGTCTCTTCCCCTCAGTGCAATACCTGAATGAAAGAAGTACTTAATAAAGACCTAACTGGTGGTGTGATCATCTTATTAGTTGTAAAACAGTTGTATTGATTGATTCACTTCTCTAAGCCTCCATGTTCACTTCTGTGATCAGGGAGGAAACCTCTTTTGCCTAGATTACAGAATTTTTGTTAGGATTAAGTTTTTAAAAAGTATATTGAAGTTTTGCTTTATATATATGTGTGTATATATGTATAAAGCATGTATATATATGGATAGATTTAAAAAACAGGGACTAGTGTTCTAGCTGGTTTGGCTCAGTGGATAGATTGTAAGCCTACAGACTGAAGGGTCCTGGGTTTGATTCTGGTCAAGGGCACACGCCTGGGTTGTGGGCTCAATCCCCAGTGGGGGGGCGTGCAGGAGGCAGTTGAACAATGCTTCTCTCTCATCATTGATGTTTCTATCTCCCTCTCCCATCCTCTCTGAAATCAATTCAAGGATATATATATATATATATATATATATATATATATATATATATTTAAATTTCTTTATTGGTTAAGGTACTACAAATGTGTCCTCATCCCCCCATTAACCCCCAACCTCCCCCTCCCCCCCCCCGCCCCCGTCAAATATATTTTTTAAAAAATGAACTGCCTTATGACCCAGTGATTACACTTCTGGGTATCCGGAGAAACCCAAACTCTAATTAGAATGAATATATGCACCCCTATGTTTATTGCAGTGTTATTTGCAATAGCCAAGATATAGGAGCAACCCAAGTGCCCATCAATAGACAAGTGGATAAATAAGCTGTGGTACATGTATACAGTAGAATATTACTAGGGCATAAAAAGGAATGAAATCTTAACATTTGCAAGAGGATAGTATGCTAAGTGAAATAAGTCAGACAGAAAAAGACAAATACCATATGAACTCACCTATATGTGGAATCTAAGGAGCAAAACAAACAAAAATGAAACAGAGATCAGACCAATGATTGTCAGAGGGAACACAGTCAATAATACTGTAATAACTATGTATGGTGCCAGGTGGGTACTTGAAATATTGGGGAGACCACTTTGTAAAGCATATGATTATCTAATCACTATGCTGTACACCTGAAACTAATACAAAGTAATATTGAATGTAAACTTAATTGAAAAATAAAATTTAAATAAAGTGATTAGTATGAAATTTAGGCTTTAATAAAATCTTCATGAAAACACAGGAAGAAGCATGTTATTTCATTTACGTTCAGATCTGTTATGTTGACTGCAACGCCTTGTAACAGAGTCTGAATTAGGTGTGCTCTATGTGAGAATTAAAATTACATGGTAGAAGCCTGCATACCTTTTAGGGTTACATTTCTTGTCTTATGAAAGTCTATGTCCTTAAACTATTTCATATGATGGAAAACATTAGTTCAGAGACACTTGAAAAGGCAAGATAGAAAGAATGGTATGAAATTTATATACTGGAATCTGATACAGTATGTATAAATCTAAACATTTTTTTATCCCGGGAAAGTCTGAAACATAGGGAAAACAAGACTACTGAAATAACTTACCCCAATAGAAAATATATCATAACATTATTATGTGTCAAAAATTTCACTCATTTAGTATTTTAACATACCTACAACTTCTTCTTTTATTAGAGCTTTGAAACTGGGGTGGGCTCACTGAAAATTAGAACTACATCAAAGAGTTGCATCATCTGAAATATACAAACTGCACCTAGATAGTTCAATAAAACAGAAATAACTACTCTAAATCTTTCAAAAATTAAATCTGATTAGAAGTGATGGTGAAATTTCTCCTTAAGGTCCTCTTTCTCAATAAACTATAATTCAGTTTGAGGACTTGAATCTTCAGTTACCCAGAAAAGGATTGGGTAATAAATGTGGTAATCACAGAGTAGACAGTCATCAGCACTGTTCAAAAGATCATGTACCCCCTTGAACAAGTCAAGAGGAAACTAAGAAGCAAAAATGTGGGATTTGTTTCCCTATAAGCAAGACACAAGAATGTCCATAACCATTACTGAGCATTAATCATGTGAGGACCTCTTTCCCATTAACCTCAAGAGATTATCATGTTTCTTCCTCACTGTCAGGAGATCCAGAGTTGTCTTGGCTCTGTGCCTACAGTCATAAGTTGATCTTATCCTTAAAACTTTAACACCCTTGTCTTAATTTCAAAACCAGAATAACAGAGGGACACAGTGCTATCATTGCAAAAATGACAGAATCTTGAGCTGAAAGAAACTTAAAAGACTATCTTGTTATGTAATTGTTGTTGTTACTTTTGAGAACTCTTATTCAAACAAAAATATAACAAGTAAAATAAAATCTCAACAGCTTTGCTTGAAGGAGGATTGGAGTTTGATACCTGCCTGCTGGTCTCCCATGCCCTCCTTCTAGCCCTTTTGGAGAACCCTAGGGCTCCACAATACAACTTAAACCATTGACCTAATTAGTCCAACTTCATTTCACAGATAGGTAAAACTGAAGAACCTTCTGAGGTCTTTGCAAATTAATAGCAGACTCAGGACCCCTTGTTCATTGCTGTATCCATATTCATAACAACAAACATTTATTGAATGATATATTTGTGCTAAGCACTGCTCTAAGTTCTTCAATTGCATTATCTCACATTCCTTACAATATACCCTCTGAGGTAGAGGTACTGCTAAGATCAATTTAATAGATAAGAAAAGTAAAGCAAAGAGAAAATAATTGCCCGAAGTCAAACAGTCACCATGTTATCTTCCCAGGTGTTGCAGCTGTTTCCTCTGTAAGAAGTCGGATAAGATAATTTCTGAATTGCACACTACTGTGCACCTCTAAAATTCTATAACCTTGTGATTCCAAGATCTAAGACTGGTTCTTCTATGAGTTGTTCCTTCAGATTTGTAAAAAATCAATAAAATATATTTAAAAAAAAAGAAAAAAAGAAAAGTAAAGCAAAGAGAAAATAATTGCCCGAAGTCAAACAGTCACCATGTTATCTTCCCAGGTGTTGCAGCTGTTTCCTCTGTAAGAAGTCAGATAAGATAATTTCTGAATTGCACACTACTGTGCACCTCTAAAATTCTATAACCTTGTGATTCCAAGATCTAAGACTGGTTCTTCTATGAGTTGTTCCTTCAGATTTAATTACATTTCTCTGAGACCCTTAAATATTTGAGACTCACAGAAGGACATTTTAAGATGTAATTGTTTCAATTCACCAGTCCAGTCAGTCTGATAATCTTCTACCTGTGAGCACCTGTGAGCAAGTACTGCCGTTGGCCCAGTGTTTGTTGAAGCAATAGTAGCATTGTGGTGGTACTTTGTTCTGGTCTTGGTCTTTGTGCTCAGAGAACAATGAGGTGGTGGGAAGAGGTGAAACAAAAAGCTTCCTTTGAGATGATTATTTGGCAGTAGAAGTGGCAAAAAAAAGTTGCAGGTGGGGCAGATAATAGGGAATTGTAAGAGAAGTTTAAAAATAGGCACGTGGCAACAACAGCTGGTAATGACCAAATCAATGTGATAATGGTAAATTGGGGAGCAATGTTTTTTAATGAATGCTCAAGTGTTGTTGTTTTTTAAAATTATGTTTTCATTGATTTTAGAGAGAGAGGAAGGGAGAGGGAGAGAGAAACACAGATGACAGAGAAACATCAACATCATCAGCTGCCTCCTGCAAGCCCCCTGCTGGGGAGTAAGCCTGAAACCTGGGCATATGCCCCAACCTGGAATCGGACCAGTGCATGGTTTGACAGTCAACCAGTGAGCCACACCAGCTGTGTGGGGATCAACTGTTATTACACAAATGGACATAGTTCATTAACAATATGCAAAAAATATTTACAATCAACTTGGCTAAAAACGTCACTTTTTGCATGGGAAACAAAACTTATCTAAATAATTCTGGAACCGTTGTGATGGCCTTGTAAAGAGTAATATTTTTATAAAGATAACCAGTTCTTGAACTTTCACCAATGTATCTGACATCAAAGTAGCATGACTCATTAATCTTCCTTATTTTATTGTTTCAAGTAACATTTAAACTTAAGGATAATTCACTACTTCCCTTGGTTTGAATTTCCTGCAAACAGGGTTAGATTTCTCATCTCTCTGTGTATACATGCCAACCTAAAGAATGTGTTTTTCACTCAAAGAGTAAAATTACTGTGATTTTTAAAACAGGAATTAAATTTTGTTCTGCCTCTGACCTTTTCCTCCTTTCCAGCTATGCCCCCCCCCACTCCACCCCCTTGCTCCATTAACAGTATATCTTTTACTCTAGTTATTCCCAATGTCTTACAATTCCTCAATGCACCAGACTGTCACATCTCTGTACCTTGGTACACGCTGTTCCCCATAGCTGGAACATCTCCTCTTTCTACTCCCTGCCCAATAAGCCTGGTTAATTTCTATTCACCCTCTAAGGTTCAGCTCAGATATCCAATATCCCTTCCTCTTGGATTTTACTGTTACAAAACTGCAATGAATACCCTTGCATATCTTTTTGTTGTTGTTGTTCTTGCGTATGTCTTTACTCACGTTTCTGATTGTGCCCTTAGTGGAAATTATTGGAAGTGAAACTACTGTGACAAAGATTATTCACATGTATAAGGATCTTAATACAAACAAGAGCTTTTTCCTCTAATAGTCAGGAATGATACCATGTTTATAAAGTCAGTTCCTGCCTGGCAGGTGGCGGCACAAACAAGTGGCTCCTCTGCTTCACTCCTCTGGCCCTTGAGTGCTCCGGTGCTGATACTGCTTCCTTTTCATAAATGTCCCCGTTTCTATTTCTAGGGTGGCCTCTAACATCGGGCCAGTGCCTTTTCTTGTGCTATAAACTTCTCCCTCCGCCTCTGTTGCCCGGGAGCTGTCCACCTGCCTTACCCAGCTCCTACTGCTCATGCCAGAGGAAGGCTCCAGGCTGTAGAAGAGCAGATTAAGAGAAGCCAAATGGTCAGAGTTCACGGACATTAGGGGGCCCTGAAGCGACCATTTACTACATCAGTGGCTTCCAAGGTAATGGGATTTTTCAGAGATGCTTTAGGGGCCTCTAAAGGGAGAGAGGGAAGGGAAGACAGGGCCAAAGCTCCAGGTGCAGCTCCTGCACATCAACCAGGGACCAGTTTGTTTTATATGCAATGTGCTCAAGTAAGGTTTCATTTAAAGAAAAAACAAAAACCACAAACAAGCAAACAAACAACTCCAAGGCGTAAAAAAGTTTTAACAAGAGTTATGAGTTTGCCAAGCATTGATGGGCTGACCTAGGAATATCATCTCACTGTTATGTTTCAACTTCTGTCTCTTTTAAAATTTTATTATTATTATTATTATTATTATTATTATTATTCCTCACTCAAGGATATTTTTCCATTGATTTTTAGAGAGAGTGGAAGAGATAGGGAAAGACAGAGAGAAATATCGATGTGAAGTGAGAGAAATACATCAATTGGTTTCCCCTTGCACTTGCCCCAACCAGGGCCTGGACCAGAGAGGAGCTTGCAACCGAGTTACATCCCTTTGACCTGAATCGAACCCAGGACCCTTCAGTCTGCAGGTCAACGTTCTATCCACTGAGCCAACCAGCTCGGGCATGGTCTCTTTTGGAAAATGCATTAATTCACTTATTCCTAAAGTGACCAATTTATCTTAGTTTGCCTGGGAATTTCTTGGTTTAATACTGAAAGTTCTGTGTCCTGGGAATCCCATTGGTCCCAGGCAATGACATCCTATTCCATTTATTCTTTCCACCCATTTTTTTTTCAAACCTCACTCGAGGATATGTTTTGTTTTATTTTTTAAAAAATTGATTTGAGAGAGAGAGGGGGGAAGAAAGAGGGAGAGGGAGAGAGAAAAAAAACGCCAATGTGAGAGAAAAACATTGGTCTGTTGCCTCCTGTGAATGCCATGACCAGGGATCAAACCCGTAATCTAGGTATGTGCCCTGCCTAGGAATCAAACCCTCAACCTTTTGGTGTACAGGACGATGCTCCAACCAACTGAGCCACCCAGCCAGGGCCACCCATTTATTAAAAAAAGAAAAACCTGGCCGGTTTGTTCAGTGGTTAGAACATTGGCCTGCAGACCAAAGGGTCTCAGGTTCAATTCCTGGCCAAGGGCACATACCTTGATTGCAAGTTCGATTCCTGACCACGGTCAGGGTGCGAATGGGAGGCAACCAATTGATGTGTCTCTCTCATGTTGATGTTTCTCTCTCTTCCCCCTCCCCCTTCCCTTCCACTCTGTCTGAAAATAAATGGGAAAATATATCCTCAGGTGAAGCATAAAAAAAAAAAAATCACTGAACAGTTACCATGTGCCAGGCACTATATTAGGCATCTACACTAATAAAAGAGAAAGATGCAAGTTGACCGTATCTTCATGACGCCCACCAGCCAATCAGGAGTGAGTATGCAAATTAACCCAACAAAGATGTCAGGTTAATTTGCATACACAGGTGCCAAGTGGCCGGGGGCTGGGCGGGATCCTTGTGTCGCCATGGCAATAACGCAGGCGTTCTGCACCGCCCTGGCCGTTCTGGGCCTCTGAGCAGCGTGGGAAGGCGGAAAGGCAGCTCCAGCCTGAGCGAAGGTGGTGCTGGCAGCCAGGGGAAGGAAGGCCCATTCTTGCACGAATCTTTGTGCATTGGGCCTCTAGTTGGATTATAAAGAAAAACTTTGACCATGTCCCTGACCTTGAGGAATTCACAGAGTAGTGGGTTCAGAAGAACACTAACACTGAACCAAATGACAATGAAGAGCAGTCTTCAAGTGTTGTATTCTCCATCATAAAGAAAAATGGAGTTCACACCCAAATATATTCTCTCCATAAATTATATTCATGTTCATAAAAAGGAGCTAAAACTATATGGCACAACTAAGTGCCTAGCATTATTCTGAGCACTTCACAAGTCCTAAAACAATTAATCCTCACAACTCCTCCCAGGTAGGTAGTATATTATACCCAAGGTGGATTAAAAATGACTGCAAGTTCTTTGACATGCCTCCTATCAGGAGGTCTTGAAGTATGACTGACAAGCCTGGGCGACCAATTAAATAACGGGGATATGAGAGAGGCCTCCCTCTAAAATGACTTAATGTTTCTAGCTTGGCTGACTGGTTGAAGCTTTACCTGTAGCTCGGTGATGCTTCAGGAGTCAGAATGTCAACTCCTTTTTAAAGACAAACAGGTGTTCAAAACAAAAGAGGTATTGAGAACAGAGGTACAACTCAAAGGGGATCTGTGAACCAAACTATTTATGGAAAGACATCTGATGTTCATGGATTGGAAGATTTAATATTGTTAAGATAGCAGTACTCTTCAAACTAATCTACACATTCAACAGAACCCCTAACGAAATTCCAATGGTCTTTTTTGCAGAAATCAACAAGCTGATCCTAAAAATAGTTTAAAAATGCAAGGGACTCAGAATAGCCAAAACAACCTGAAAAAAGAACAAAGTTGGATGAATCACATATCCTGATTTTGAAAATTAATACAAAGCTATAATAATCAAGACTGTGGTACTGGCAAAAGAATGGAGAGCTCAATAAAATAAAATTGATCGTTCAGAAACAAACCCTTATATTTACAGTTAATTGATTTTGGACAAGGATGCCAGACAATTCAGTGGAGAAAGAAGAGTCTTTGTAACAAATAATGCTGGGACAAATGTATATCACATGCAAAAGAATAAAGGTGGACCCCTACCTCGCAGTATACATAATAACTCTATTATTATTGAGCTGAAACCATAAAACTCTTAGAAGAAAACATAGGTGTAAATTTTCAGGACCTTGCCAGCCGTGGGCAAACTACGGCCCGCGGGCGGATCCGGCCCGTTTGAAATGAATAAAACTAAAAAAAAAAAAAGACCGTACCCTTTTATGTAATGATGTTTACTTTGAATTTATATTAGTTCACACAAACACTCCATCCATGCTTTTGTTCCGGCCCTCCAGTCCAGTTTAAGAACCCATTGTGGCCCTCGAGTCAAAAAGTTTGCCCACCCCTGGATTAGACTATGATTTTTTTAGATATGACACCAAGAGCACAAGCAACTAAAAAAGAAATAGATATATTGGTATATAGATAAATGTATAACTTTTTTGCTTCCAAAGAAAATGAGAACACTGCCCGGCCGGCGTGGCTCAGTGGTTGAGCATCGACCTATGAACCAGGAGGTCGCAGTTCGATTCCCGGTCAGGGCACATGCCTGGGTTTTGGGCTCAATCCCCAGCGTGGGGTGTGCAGGAGGCAACCAATCAATGATTGTCTCTCATCATTGATGTTTCTCTCTCTCTCTCCCTCTCCCTTTCTCTCTGAAACCAATAAAAAAATATATATATATATTAAAAAAAGAAAATGAGAACACAAACCACAGAATGGGAGAAAATATTTGTAAATCATATGTCTGATAAGGGATTTTTTTATATATCCTAGATATGTGGTGAGAATGTGGAAAAATTGGAACTCTTGTACATTCTTACTGGGAATGTAAAGTGGTGCAGCCACTGTGGAAAACAGTTTAGTGGTTCCTCATAAAGTTAAACAGAGAATTATCATATGACCTAGCAATTCTATTCCTAGGTATATACCCAAAAAACAGAAAACTGGTACTCACATAGTTGTATGACATTGCTCATTACAGTATTATTCACAATAGCCAAAAGGTGGAAACTCAAATGTTCATCAATAGATAAACAAAAGGTGGTATAGCCACACAACAGAATACTATTCAGCCATAAAAAGAAATGTAGCAATAATTCTTCAACATGGATGAATCTTGAAAACATGCGAAGTGAAAAAAGCCAGATACAAAAGACCACATATTGTGCAATTCCATTTATATTAAATATCCAGAATAGGCAATCCAGAGAGAGAAAATAGATTAGTGGTTGTCAGGGGCTGGGGGATAGGGGAATGGGGGTGGCTGCTAATGGATACAAGGTTTCTTTTTGGGGTGATGAAAATATTCTGAAAGTAGATGACGATGGTTGCACAACTCTATGAATTGACTAAAAGTCATGAATTCTACACTTGAAATAGGTGAATTATATGGTGTACTAATCAGGATTCTCCAGAGAAACAGATTATATATCTATAACAATAAAAGCGTAATATGCTAATTAGATTGGACGACCTTCCGGATGAAGCCTCGGCTGTAAGGGTCGATCCCCTTTTTTTTTTTTTTTTTTTAAATATATTTTATTGATTTTTTACAGAGAGGAAGGGAGAGAGATAGAGAGTTAGAAACATCGATGAGAGAGAAGCATCGATCAGCTGCCTCCTGCACACCCCCTACTGGGGATGTGCCTGCAACCAAGGTACATGCCCTTGACCGGAATCGAACCTAAAAGCGTAATATGCTAATTAGATTGGACGACCTTCCGGATGAAGCCTCGGCTGTAAGGGTCGATCCCCTTGCACGAATTTCATGCATCAGGCCTCTAGTATATATATGATACATTCCTATAATAAACATATATATATGAATTGGTTCACGTGGACTTGGCTCATGTAGTTACGGGGGCCGAGAAGTCCCACAATCTGCCATCTGCAAGCTGGAGAACCAGGAAAGTAAGTGGTATAATTCATTGAGTCTGAAGGCCTGAGACTCAGGGGAACTTATGTTTAACCCCTAGTTTGGACAGTCCAGCTGAAGAGAAAGGGAATTCAGCTTTTCTTCCTTTTTATGTTCTAGTTCAGCCCTCAATGGATTGGATGATGCCCACCATATTGAGGGCAGATCTTTTCTCAGTCTACTGAATCAAATGCTAATCTCTTCCAGAAATATCCTCACAGACACACCCAGAAATAATGTTTTGCCAGCTATCTAGGCAGCCTTTAGCCCAGTCAAGTTGACATATAAAATTGACCATCACATATGGTATGTGGATTACATCTCAATAAACTTACCAAGATTTGGGTGAAAATTTAAGTGAAAAAAGCCAGATGCAAAAGACCACATATGCATAATTTCCAATGTAAGGGTTGGAAAATGTCATGAAAATATAACAGAGATTAGATGGGATAGGGCAAGTTCTATCTTTCTAAGTGTAAAATTTATATTTTCGTAACATGAGTTAGCATGAGATTAATATAAAATTCCCTTATTAAGAAGTATTTAAATATTACATTTAAATGTTCTAAGTGTCAGACTTGCTTTCCTTAGCTTTTCTACAGATATAGAATTTTAGCCCTGGCTCAAACTCTACCATTAAAATGGGAATACAAAAATATGACTCTCTTAAACTGTAGATATGAAATTAAGATTCATTTGCAGGCAGCATGGTGAAATGGTTTAAATTTTTTTTGTAGATATAAAACTCATCCTTCAAATAAGACCTAAGTTGGAACAGATGAAAATATTATAAATGGAACTTCTCTGGTTGAGATATGGGAGGAAGGAAGCCTCCAGTCCCCCAAACACTCAGTGCAGCCAGATCTAAGCAGCTCCTTGGTGTGCCCTAGAACACAGTTTAAAGGCGTGGGACTCAGCATCCCAATCTTTGGCAAAATACAGAAACTCCACGGGCTTCTGTTTTCTATCTGTCAGATGAAGGGGTTGAACTCACACTATTGAAAACCCCTTCCTCTTCTCAAAGTCTACAATTATGTAGCCTGAAAACAGCTAACCCAAAACCTAGTAGGGACTTGCTTCTAAAATGTTTACCAATAACCCCAGGGCTTAAGGAATTTCGAAATCAAAACAAGCCTTGAGCTATAACCACCTGCTCCTATAAAATAAACAGCAAGTTTGGATGAAAAGACAGTCAGGGGGAAAGGCTTATTTATATCAAAGCCAATGAAATAGTCTGAGCAAAGGTCAGCTGGTTTCCAAGGATCTTTCTTATCTTTTAGATAAAGGTAGCTAATGGCCCATAAATACAAACAAAGAATCTGGTTTCCCAGGAAGAGGGAGGGGAGACCTTCCCTCCCTGGGTGGCAGCACCTCAAGAAGAAACAGAACAAAGGGTCTCTACTGGGACCTAGAACTGGCTGCAGGTCAGACAGCTGTGGGTCCTGCACTTGAAGTCCTAAGAACTAGAAACCAGTTGAAGAGCTGGAGTGGGGATGGAGGGTTTGAGGGGGTGAAGCAGTGATTGTGCTGCCAATATGGAGAGAGGCAGCCTTCACACAAACACCTGAGGGAGAAAGCAGATTTATTCCTAGACACGTGGTCTCTTTAATAGGCAAAGTGGGATTCCAGGACCAGTGGCGTGGGCAGCACTACTGAGTTTATTAGAAATGAAGAATCTCAGGACCAATCCACACCTATTGAACCACAGTCTGCATTTTACCAAGAACCCTGGTGATTGTGCATCCAATTCATACACTCATAGTAAGATGAGAGTATTTGGCTAAAGTCATGCTAAGTAAGCATATGCCAATGCCTCATGCATTCACTTGTTCACAGATATATATTTACCTGGACTGATGAGTGGTGACAGAATCAGAAGGGTTTTAACAGTGAAATGACACACCACAACAGAACTAAGGAACAAGAAAATCAGCTCATTCTAATAAACTATCCATGAAGCAGAACGGCTATTGAGCAAATGTCTGTATCTGGGAGGTAAATGAGGAGATGAACATTAAATGAAAGACAGGTCTCAAGTGTGTATCACATGGATGCCTTTTCTAACTGAGAGATGGCAACTAGTCTAGCAGGTTCTTCTTGTTCTGTTGGGGGGAAAACCTGTACAAACAGATAACTCTTGCACAATGTTTTTTGGATGAACACATTTTGGGTTTTATGTGAGGACCCTCCATCTCAGAAGAGATTATATCTAGAGATCATCTTTTCTAGCTGAGTTAATATTTCCCCTGTGGTTTCAGTCTCTAGAAATTAGAAAATAATAACTCAGTTTAAGAGGTGTGTTGGTGGAGCTTGGGGGGTGTCAAGTTCAGGAATTTGAGTTGGGACACAAGTTCAGGATGGAACAAAAGTTAAGAAACAGCCCTGGCCAGTTTGGCTCAGTGGGTAGAGCGTCGGCCTGCGAACTGAAAGATCCGAGGTTTGATTCTGGTCAAGGGCACATGCCCAGGTTGTGGGCTCGATTCCCAGTAGGGGACTTGCATGGGACTGATCAATGATTCTCTCTCATCATGGACCTACCTTTCTTTCTCTCTTTCTTTCTTTCTTTCTTTCTTTCTTTCTTTCTTTCTTTCTTTCTTTCTTTTTTTTTCTTTCATCATGGATGTTTCTATCTCTCTCTCCCTCTTCCTTCCTTTCTGAAATCAATATAAATATATTAAAAAAAAAGTTAAGAAACATGCCAAAGGTAGGATCCAAAATATGAGAAACCAAATAAACTAAAATCAGAACCCAAAGCTAAGTTCCCAAATCAGTGTCGTGGCAGAAAAGGCCAACAAGTAGGATTCAGAATACAAAGAAAGTACAGGAGAACTGGTATCAAATAATAAGCTTCTATATATTTTTCTAAAGAGGGCTTAAAATGTAAACAGTTGCCTACATGAGTGGATCTGGCCAGCTTTGAGGGGGATGAGGTTAATTCATCCTTGATGAGGCCAAAGGCTCATACCTGGCAGCCAACCTTGACTATATAGTATGTTATCAATTAAATCAACTAGTATAGGCATTTAGCAAACAATGTTAAGCAAATAAATTAATATACCTTACATTTGTTTAAGTTCTTATAATGAGAAGAGGCCCTGAAGATTACTTTTCAGTTATGATGTCTTTAGGTAGAAAAGATTGTGTGACTCAGTTGAAAAGTCATCACTTACAAATTTATCAGAGAACTAGAGGCCAGGTGCATGAAAATTCATGCACTGGAGGGGGGGTCCCTCAGCCTGGCCTGCCCCCTCTCACAGCCTGGGAGCCCTCCAAGACGGGAAGTGACCCGGCGATCAGGGGAAGGCGACGCCTCCATCACACCTCTGCTGCTGCCACTGCCGGCAGCACAAGCCTCTGCCGGCCCTGGTTACCTGAGCCTCGGGTGGCCCTGGGTGGCTAGGCAGCCACCATCCGAGGCTTGCCTATGCCTCAGGCCGGCCCTGGGTGGCTGGGGGGCTGAGGGGACTGGGGGACTCTGGAGGCAGGCAAGCGGTGGGGCTGAGGGGATTAGGTGCCACCATCTTGTGGATGTGAGAGCTGCCATCTTTGAGGGCGGGGCAGTTAATTAGCATATTCCCTCCTTATTAGATAGGATTATCAGTTGTATACTATAACAAGCTATTGCCAAACAACCTAAAAATAATAGCCCAATCTTTTCTTTTAAAAAAAAAATATTTTATTGATTTTTTACAGAGAGTAAGGGAGAGGGATAGAGAGTCAGAAACATCGATGAGAGAGAAACATCAATCAGCTGCCTCCTGCACACCCCTACTGGGGATGTGCCCGCAACCAAGATGCATGCCCTTGACCGGAATCGAACCTGGGACCCCTTCAGTCCGAAGGCTGATGCTCTATCCACTGAGCCAAACCAACCAGGGCTAGCCCAATCTTATAAAACTCACTTACCCATTAATTGTGGGCTTAATAGTTTTGCTGGGTTTGATGTTCCACTATAGCTTTAGGTTTCAAATTCAGCCTCCTGGTCACTGTTCCTTTGGTTTTCATAACTGTAAATTATATGTGGTGCTATCTTGATTAGGCTCACATTGTTCAAACAACTGGACTTTAAGAGCAGGAATGGTTAACCAAGAGGCAGATTAACACATTTTTATATTCTTCTTCTCTCTAATATAAAAATACATACGGGGCTATTGCTAAACACTCTATTTAGATATAAAATCTATCAGGCAAGATTTTATTGAAAACATACTCCATAGGCTAAATACAATACTTTTACCACATTTCAAAATACATCACATCTTGGCTTTATGCCCAGACCGAATAGGAAGGCTTCTTTGTAATGGACCCTAAAGGTAAGTCTTATAAAAGGTCTTCTGCCAATATGGTCTCCACAGTTCAGGCCAATGTAGTCTCAAAATTCCTCTGGTAATCAGAGCTCAGTGAGGTTTTTCTTTAGCTTCATCAAGTCCAGACTATGCTCTTGCTACAAAAAATTACTTCAAGAGTTCATTGAGGTTTAGTTTCCTTAGTTCCCCTGTCCCCACCCCCCATCTGTTAAAGGTCCCGATCAGTTTCTTTTAACTACTTTGTTCTCTTTCCACTTGGCTTGAGAATAAAGACATGACAGTCACAAAGACACATCCTTATATTGACAGAGAAAACTCCAATCCACAGGGAGCCATTTGCTATTCTCCAAAATAGAGAGCAAACCTTCCTTACCAGCAGCTCTGTTTGCTTTTGTTTCCTTCACAGTCTACTTCTGATAGACTGCCTTATTTTTTAACTTATACTAATGCATACTCTTTATTAAACAGTTTGTAAAAGCTTTCATTAGATGACTGTAATATGCACTCATTGGAAATATGATTAATCAAATTGAAAATAACTTTTCCATTACCCCACCAATCTTAGTGGCAGTATTTTTGTATACACAGCAGGTATATGTAGGCATATGCGTATTCACAGTAATTTGAAAAGCAATCATCTGTGCATATAATTTACTAGAGGCCCGGTGCACGAATTCATGCACGGGTGGGTTCTCTCAGCCTGGCTGGCGATTTGGGGGCCCATCAGGGCCGGCTGGC
>NW_005871192.1:185955-211775 GCF_000147115.1 Myotis lucifugus | reverse complement strand
GGGGGGGGGGGGGGGGGGAGGGACCGTGGGAGGTTGGCCGGCTGAGGGAGGTTGGCTGTGGGAACGCACCGACCACCAAGGGGCAGCTCCTGCATTGAGTGCCTGCCTTCTGGTGGTCAGTGTGCGTCATAGCGACTGGTCAACCAGTCGTTAAGGTTGCCTAGGCTTTTATATACATAGATTAGCCTGCACTCTTCCATATAAAAATATTTCTCAATATCAATCTTAATATGATGCATAGCAGTCCCACTCACAGATGTCCTAAAATTCAGTTGTTATTTATTTTATTTCATTTTATTTTTAAGGGTGAAATTTAAGCTTTATTTACAGGATACTGCAAGATATGAAATTTCACACAGGAATAAGAAACCTATTGGGAGCTTCATATAGTATCTATAGTTTGGAACTGTTCAAGTATAGTATCATTGTAAAAAGTGCTACAATAATCAATCACATTTAAAAGAGAGCTCTTAGTAGAGAAACAGTAAGGCAAACTTATACCAAACATAGTCCACAACAACTTTTTGTCCTAGTAAAGTTCCCAGGAGTGCCACCTGAACAGCCTTCAGAGGTAGTTTCTGGCACAACACTTTGATCTTCCTCTCCTCTACAGAGAAACACTTCTCATACACAGACTCATTTTCATGCTTTTGCAGAGCTTCCATTTTGTCCAAATCTCCACATTCTTCAATCATTACACTGTTTCTCAGTTTCACCTAGTTTCTCAGCAGCCTGCAAGATCTTTAAAATGGCATCCAGAATAATTCTGATATCTTTCACAGCTACGCTATCACAGGTTCTATAATGCCACAATGACCAAGGTATACAATCTGTTCAACTGTTCCATCACTTGTAGAGTTGGTTACAACCCACACAGCTCCCTTTTCTGCCTTAAAGGCTGCCTTAGAGAGAATTCCAGTGAGGAATGGGACTAATCCATGATTCACAACTTGCTATATCTGGTCCTGGTGGCCAGCTGTGATTTTTGACATTGTCCACATAGCTTCCTTCTGGAGTTTGTAGTACAACCTGAGTCTGTTCATTTGCTCATAGGTAACAATATTTCCTATGGCTCTTAATCCATTCATTTGGACCATCAATAAAGTAAAAAATGGCCCCACCGCTATCTGCTAATAAATATTCTGGATCACGTTGCAGGAGACAAATTAAAATAGGAAGAATTTGCTCAGCACCATCTAACAAGGCTACAGATTTCTTGTTGCATCAAAGGTTTGAAAGTGTCCAAGTAAAGTTACTAAGTATCCACATGCTAAAGATGACATATCAGGAACTGTAAGAAGAGCCAACAGTGGGTCAACTGCACCGTATGTGATAATTAAGTCTTGGAAAACTGAACCATCACCTGCAATGTTTCCTGGAGCTCATACAGCTTGTTCACTGATGTGAGCATGGGGAGATGCCAGCAGAGAAATGAATGCTGGGATAGCACCTGCATCTACTACAGCCTTGGTCTGTTCTGAGGTCCTGGAAGCAATGATAGTGACGGCCTCAACAGATGCAAACTGAATGGGACTATAATCAGTTTTGCCCAAGAAGAACAGAAATTTTGGAATCAAACCAGCCTGGATTATGTTGTCTATTGGTGGCTGTTTTTCCCCTAGAAGCAGTGTCCTAGCAGCTTGAGTAGTTTGGAGCTGGTTTTCCAAAGTGTTGCTATTTATGCCTTTGACAATGTCCTCAACAGACCAATTTACTGTTCCCTGGTTGTTGCTGATTTTTAGAGTGAATGGGAGAAGGAGAGACACAGAGAGACAAACATCAATGTAAGAGAGACACATTGATTGGTTGCCTCCTGGATTGAGCCTGCAACTGAGTATGTGCCCTGGACTGGAATCGAACTCGGGACCCTTTAGTCCAAGGGCTGATGCTCTAGAAGCCACTGAGCCAAACCAGATAGGGCATTGCTGTTTTTTGTTTTCTTTTGTTTTTCTCCCTGAGTGGAGAAGTAGCATCATCAGGAAACGAGCTTACCTGTCTCCTATTTAGCATCTGGTCATCCTTCTTAGCTCAGCTTCAGATTTAACTTCTATTTGGCACCACCTCATGGCTATACTGTCTTTTGCCTTGTTCTTGAATCTGTTAAGGTGGGCAGCTGGTGAATTAGCATTCCCCTTGGTGGACATGGTTATGAGACAGAGAGAGAAAGCTACCCAGCTGGCTCAGGTTTCACAGGAGACCGTGAGGGGTGGGTGCATAGTTTGTGGGTCCACTGCTCTGAAAACATCCACCACGGACTAGCCTGAAGATGCTGTGCAAATATTTGCTACTTTAAACTATAGGATTTAAACAATCATATAATGACCTTAACTAAAAATTAACTAAGAAGTAGCCTGAGTTATTAAAATTTCTATAGATGAACTAATTGGATAAAAAGCTATGCATAGTTTTAAGGCATCTAATAAACACTCATACTGCACTGTTGAAAGTAGGTATGAAATAACTCTTCTAGATTACTTTATAAAAGTACCTTTTTCCCCAACACCGACACTTCCTCTTTTTTTTATTCTTTTTTTTATCCCTCTTTGCTGATCTGCTGGATAAAAGGCAGTATCTCAGTTTGCAAATATTTGTCCAACAAATATTTATTTTTTTATTGACCTTGCACATATTTATTTTTATTGCCCTTCATGTTACTGTCTGTCCATTTTCCCATGTAAATGTAATTTTTATGTCATTTCTTATGTAAATGTGCCATTTGAATTTTTAATTGATTTGAAAGAGCCATTTATATAGATTACTAATAGTAAACCTTCATATATTTATTATAACTTTCTCTGTAATAAAGTCTTTCAAACTGGAAAAATCTAAAATATTAACAAATAAATGATTGATTTAAATACATTGTCATTCATTCATGTAATAGAATATACAAGGCTAATGTTAGAAAAAGTAAAGTAGCTCTATATGTGCTGACAAGAAAAAATGTCCATGATATACTATTGAGGGAGAAAGACTAGGTGCAAAATATCACTCAGAATGATTCTTGTTTTGAAAAGGTTATGTATTTAGGCACACACAATATATGTGTATTGAGAAAGGTCTGGAAATATATGAACAAATTATTAAAAATAGTCACCTATGGAGGGAGGGGTTGAAGAAAGTAAGGGGACACAAATTATTTTTTACATAAAATAACTAGTTTGACAATTAGTATTGTTTGGTGTTTTTATATTAATATACAATGAATTCACAATGAATATGTATTACTTTCCCAAATGAAAAATGCTAATCAATAAAAATGGAACACATTTTAATTTTTGTGTAGCTATATCTTATCTTGTATGGTTTTTACCTTTGGCTTCAAACCTAGCAAGATCTTTCTTGAGCCAAAATTATATCGTTATTTTTCATTTTAACATTTTTATAACTTTGCTTTTTGACACTTATAACTTTAATTAATTATAATTTATTTTGCTGTGGTATGACTCACACAACAATAATAAAAATTCACCTTTCTCCAACTTTATCTTGTTATAAATTATTTTGTACAGTGGGGCCTTGACTTACGAGTTTAATTTGTTCCGTGATGGAGCTCGTAACTCAAATTACTCGTATGTCAAATCAACAGTGAACGAGTGAGACACGTGATGCTGGGCTGATATGGCATTCACTGTGACGTTCACTGCGCCAACTAGCGGTGGGGTATCTGAAGCTGGCTCGTAACCCGAATTTTAGCTCGCAACTCAAAGCAAAAAATAGGCCGAGAGACCGCTCGTATCTCGAAAAACTCGTTAGTTGGGACACTCGTAAGTCAAGGCCCCACTGTATATATATTATCTGTGTCTGAGTTAAATATTCTGTTCTACTGACCTATCTTTCTAATTAAATATCACACTTGTTTTAATCTTTATACCTTTAAATACATTTTATTTTTATTTTAAAAAGATTTTTATTGATTTTAAGAGAGAGGAAGGGAGAGGGGGAGAGAGAGAAACATTGATGTGAGAGCGCAATGTGGATTGGCTGCCTCCTGCACTCTACCCACCCACTGGGGATCAAGCCAAAACCCAGGCATGTAACCTGACCAAAAATCTAACCTCAACCTTTTGGTGTGAGGGATGACGTCCAATCAACTGAGCCATACCCGCTGGGGCTTAAATACATTTTATTGTCTGATAGGTAAACAAAAGATAACCTATGGTCTGAAAGGAAAATATTTACAACACATATAATGGAAACGTTGTAAAGATCCTAAATACGTCAAGAATGCCTTTAAGAGGCTTTTAGCTGCAAGTATCAGACATTTATCTCATATGGCTTTAAAAATAAAAAAATTTACTGACACACAAATGAAAGTCCAGAGGTGGGTAGGGCTTTAGCTTCGTTTGATCACTCTGGCTCCGTTTGCCTGTTATTTTCTCTGCCCCACCCCCTCCCTTCTAATTTGGCTTTGTCTTGGAGACCGACTTCCCTCAGGAAAGCAAGCTGGCTTCCAGCAGCCCCTACGGCGTTTCCTCCCAAACCCTCTCTTCCAGATCTTTTCCTTCAGTTCAATTGTGCCAACCTAGGTAACTTGCCCAACCCCGGGCCAAAAACTGTGTCCAGGGTTAATGCTTTGTGAGCATGAATTACTCCCTGGCAAGAGATGAGTCTTCTGTAGCACTGGCCCTTCAATGCCTGTCCCAAGTTACTTCCCTATAGAATTCTTCTCTCGTAAGCAAAAATCTCCAGAACTCCAGAATATGGCCCAGTTTCATGATAGACCTGTTTTATTTTATTATAGTATTTTTATAATAGTTTTGTTTCTATGGTTAAATTACATTAATGTGATCTATGACATCAAAAAAGCAGATATATTTATTAATAATTTCCTTTTAGATATCATAGCCAATGCCTAACAACATAGCCTCACTTAAAGGTGCAAGTTGAGGGAATGTCAATGAATATAGGCCAACATATTATCATTTTGAATCTTCAGTTAACTCTTAAATGAAATTTATTCAGCATACTACTTGAAATTTACTTGGGAGGAAAAACTAACTTAGAGAAAAATTTAAATTATAAAATATGTCATGTAATGTTCCAATTTTTGTCTGTATTCAATAACCTGGAACTAACAATAATAACCTGCAAGAGAAAAGGTAAATACTAATAAAAACCAAAACACTGAGAAATACATAAATCCAAATAAAATAAATTAGAATAGTGTTATATAATGTGTTTTAGGTATAATATTATTGGATAATAATGTAAAGGCAAAAAGCTATATTACAATTTGTTTGACAGTTTTAGTTTAGTTTTTTTTAATAGAAGTTTGCATGTATTATTTGAATGGCCTAAAATTAATGATCTGTAATCAGAAGAACATATTGAGGATTCTCTTGCATTTGTCAAAGTTAATGAATATTCATTTATTATCGTTACAACTAATAATATTTTTAATTTAAGTAAGGAGTGACTGATCCAGGTATATAAACTCTGGGGTAAATGGGGGTGACTGGAAGTCATCTGTTCAAAATCCTTGCTTTCACACACAATGCACTAAATTCTCCCCTAATCTTCTCTTGGCAATTTCTTCTGCCTGTGTTTAATCCCTTCATAAGAAAATGTTCTTGGGAGAGCTATACTGATAATAAGCCAGGGCTCCAGAATCAGATAAACCTGGGATCCAATTTAGTCTCAAGATCTCTGTGGACTTGAGCAAGTTATTTAATCTCTCTGAAATACAGATTCCTAATCTATAAAATGGAGGAAATAACAGCACCTACCTCATGGGGTTCTTATAAGTCATAATTAAGTTAATATACATAATACACTTATTAAACCTCCTGGCAGCTATTATAATTATCACTAGAGGCCCGGTGCACAAAAAATTGTGCACTCAGGGGGGTCCCTCAGCCCGGCCTGTGCCCTCTCGCAGTCTGGGACCCCTTGGGGGATGTCCACCTGCTGGCTTAGGCCCACTCCCTGGGGGATTGGGCCCAAGCTGGCAGTCAGACATCCCTCTGGCAGCCCGGGAGCCCTCAAGGGATGTCCACTTGCCAGCGGGGAGCAGGCCTAAGCTGCAGTTGGACATCCTTAGCGCTGCTGAGGTGGGAGAGGCTCCCGCCACCACCACTGTGCTAGCAGTCGTCAGCCTGGCTTGTGGCTGAGCAGAGCTCCCCCTGTGGGAGCGCACTGACCACCAGGGGCAGCTCCTGCATTGAGCGTCTGCCCCCTGGTGGTCAGTGTGTGTCATAGTGACCAGTCATTCCCAGTCGTTCTGCTGTTAGAGTCAATTTGCATATTACCCTTTTATTATATAGGATAGAGGCCTGGTGCACGGGTGGGGGCCCTCACCCCATGGGGGTGTGGCCAGTCTGGGTGAGGGGCTGAGGGCCATTTTCAGGCTTCCCACAGCCCCTTCAGGGTGGGGGGGTCCCGCTGGGGTGTCTGGCCAGCCTGGGTGAGGAACTGATGGCCGTTTTCAGGCTGGCCACGCCCCCTGGTAACCCAAGCTCCCAGCCTCTCCTTTTGGGCTGGAAGCAGGTATCTGGGATTTATTTATCTTCTATAATTGAAACTTTGTAGCCTTGAGCAGAGCCCAGGGCCGGCCAGGGCAGGTGGGAAGCTTGGCTTCCTCCATCGCCAGGGGCAACCCAAGCCTCCTGCTCACTCCAGTTCTGTGGCCGCTGCCATCTGGGTGGGTTAATTGCATACTCGCTCCTGATTGGCTGGTGGGCATGGCTTGTGGGTGTAGTGGAGTGGCGGAGTGATGGTTAATTTGCATGTTTCTCTTTTATTAGTATAGATCATTTATCAAGATTTTATTCATGTATAAAGCAATGCAATACTATGTTCCCTAAAAAGTTGCTCTAAATTGACCTTAATATAGCCCTTGTTGGGTGGCTCAGTTGGTTGGAGCATAATTCCATATATCAAAAGATTCTGAGTTCGATTCCTGGTCAGGGCACATACCAAGGTTTCAAGTTTGGTCTGGGTCAGGGCACATACAAGAGGCAACCAATCGATGTTTATTTCTTTCTCTTTCTTTCTCTTTCTCTTTCTCTCTTTCTCTCTCATATCCTCAGGTGAGGATTAAAAAACATTAAATTGATCTTAATATAAATATTCTAATATTTATTTTCCAATATTTAAATGGCATTTTCTATAGAAATAGGACAAACAATCCTAAAATTTGTATGGAACCACAAAATACCCCAAAGGGCCAAAGCAATCTTGAGAAAGAAGAACACAGTTAGAAGCATTACAAAACTATAGTAATTAAAACAGTATAGTATTGGCATAAAAATAGACATATAGCCCTAACTGGTTTGGCTCAGTGGATAGAGCGTTGGCCTGTGGACTGAAGGGTCCCAGGTTCGATTCCAGTCAAGGGAATGTACCTTGGTTGCGGGCACATCCCCAGTAGGGGGTGTGCAGGAAGCAGCTGATCAATGTTTCTCTCTCATCGATGTTTCTAACTTTCTATCCCTCTCCCTTCCTCTCTGTAAAAAAATCAATAAAATATATCTAAAAAACAAAGAAAACAAAAAACAAAAAATAGACATATAGATCAATGGAACAGTATACAGAGTGAAGAAATAAGCACACTCATTTATGGTCAATTAATTTATGACACAGGAACCAAGATTATAAGGGAAAAGGACAGTCTCTTCAATAATTGGTGTTGGGAAAACTGGACAGCCACATGCAAAAGAATCAGACTGGACCATCCTCTTATAGTATAAGACTTATACCATATACAAAATTAACTCAAAATGAATTAAAAACTTGAACATAGGCCCTGGCCAGTTTGGCTCAGTGGATAGAGTGTCCGCCTGGGACCGAGGTGTCCTGGGTTAGGTTCTGGCCAAGAGCACATGCCCAGGTTGAGGGCTCAGAGCACATGCCCAGGTTGAGGGCTCGATCCCCAGTGGGGGGTGTGCAGGAGGCAGCTGATCGGTGATTCTCTCTTATCCTATATAATAAAAGCATAATATGCAAATAGACTGAACAGCAGAACGACAGGTTGGTGGGAGGTGCAGCTGGTGAGAAAGTGGCACCAGGCCAGCCAAGGTATGTGCCACCGGGCAGAGGGAGGGGATGGCGGCGACCAGTGGCGGTGGAGGGGCGATCCAGGGGGCAGTGGGAAGATAGGGGGCGGGGCCAGCTGATCACTGCCGGTGCCTCCCCTGATTGGTCCGCTGGTTGCCACCCACAGAGGGAGGCCAGACTGTGGCTTAGGCCCGCTCCCCGTGGGGAGCGAACCTAAGCTGTCAGTCGGACATTCCCTGAGGGCTCCCGGACTATGAGAGGGCACAGGCCGGGCTGAGGCACCCCCCACCGCCCCCCCCCCCCCCAAGTACATGAATTTTCATGCACTGGGCTCTAGTATGTAGATAAAAACAAAACAAAAAGAAAGAAAGAACCTCAAATGTACAGAGAACAGATTGGTGGTTGCAAGAGGTAGGGGGTGGGCACCCTAGCTGGTTTAGCTCAGTGGATAGAGTGTCAGCCTGTGGACTGAAGAGTCCCATGTTTGATTCCAATCAAGGGCACATACCCCAGCTGGATCTCCAATAGGGGGTGTGCAGGAGGCAGCCAGTCAATGATTCTCTTCCATCACTGATGTTTCTATATCTCTTTCCCTATTCTTTCCTCTCTGAAATCAATAAAAATATTAAGAAAAAAAAAGAGGGTGAGGGATGAGAGAAATGGGTAAACTTTTTTTCTTTAAATTAGTGAATAAAAATTTTAAAAAATATATAAATATTCTAGTTTTCTAAAGCCATTCAAATTGTAATCAAAATTGATATTAACTTATACAAATTACTTTAATCTTTTCTATATTTTAAGATCTACTTTGATGTAAAATATAAATATATTTAACATTTTGATACATGTTTCTAATGATAAACATTCCTGGAGATCAAAGACTCATATAAATCAGTCATAAGGTCCACATTCTATTTATTCATACACAAAACCCAGCTTAATCTTTTTTGTCACATATATTCACTTCCTGAAAAAAGGGGAAGCTTTATTTTACCTAGGTTTATGTAATTAATGACTTGAATTGATTAAAAGCAAGTATCACACCACATTTTACAGTTCTCAGATGAGGAATGGGGACCTAGAAAGCTAAGTGATCTATTCAGGTTTCATAGGTAGGCAGTGGCATATCTGATACCAAAAGCCCAAAACTTTTAACTCATTTCTTTCCAGGATACTGTGCTATATTTCAAATGAAAAAAAATTCTAAAGTGGATTCAATCACTAGTTTATCTGGATAGCAAAAACTAGGGGACTTTTGCTTTTACATGGTTTCCATTTCTTGAGCTCATTAGAATTTATATTTTTTAAAAATGCATCAGGCTTAAAATAGAAGCCAAAATAGTGTTTTAAAAATGTTGATTGCATAGAGAGGAAGGGAGAGGGAGAGAGAGATAGAAGCATTGATGAGAGAGAAACATTGATCAATTGCCTTCTGCATGCCCTCTACTGGGGATTGGAGCACACATCCAAGGCATGTGCCCTGTCCAGGAATTGAACCGGTGACTTGCTCATGCATGGGACAATGCTCAACCAACTGAGCCACACAGGCCAGGCAGTTTTGAGTTTTATTTCATTTCTTTTTTTAACCTTAATTAGGTAAATAAAAAACAACTGGCAGGGAAGAAGTAGAGGTGGAGGTGGAAGAGCCAGGGAAGGCTGGGTATGAAATAATGTTCTGGCTATGCATAAGGTCTTAAGTAATCTGATGATTGGGCAAGCTACCACTAGTCCTAATTCCTGTCTCTTGGAACCCTCTTCAAGATTCTAGCTAAGTGTCTAGTAAGTCCCAAAGAATTCTGAATAAATTAAGAGTGCTCAAAGCTGACTATAGTTCCTACTGAGAATTGCAAGCACGCCATCTGCAAAAGCCCCCTTTCCACTTCCTGGCAGAAATGCTTTTCTTACATTAACCTTCTTTTGTCATATTATATATTTTTCCTATTTATTTTGTTTATTGTTTAACTTCCCCCACTAGAATATAAGCTCCTCAAGGGCAGGAATTTTTGTCTGTTTGTTCTTGTTCTATTCCCAGTACCTAAATAGTGTAGGCAAGCAGCAGACATTCAATAAATACTTAATTTAATGAGTGAAAAATCACTGGCCCTTTGCCTTCCCCTTACTTAATATGAATGGTAATTTAGGCTAGTTTCCTGGCTAAGTTATATACATAATTTTGGGTCTTTCTCCAAAAGCAAAATCCTTTTCTAACTTTTTACTAAAACACTTATCTTCAGTATACCAGGACATTACTAATAGTGTTTTGGTTTTATTTTATTTTTAAATATTTTTATTATTTATTTATTTTTTATATATAATTTTTCTTCTTTATTGATTAAGGTATTACATATGTGTCCTTATCACCCCATTGCACCCCCACCCCCCACTCATGCCCTCACCCCCATGGTGTCTGTGTCCATTGGTTAGGCTTGTATGCATGTATACAGGTCCTTTGGTTGATCTCTCCCCCTTACGCCCACCCTCCCCTACCTCCCCTCTGAGGTTTGATGGTCTGATGGATAATGTTTTGATTTTAGGTGCCTTCTGAGCAAACCAATCTATAAGTCCAGTTTTAAAATAACATTTATATGTTTAAAAAGTGAAACAGCTAAGGAATATTAAGATCAAAGTTAAAAAGAAAATAAACTGCTATTGAACTAAATCTAAACAGATAAACTTAAAAATACTTCGGAGTTTTGTCCCAAAATAGGATGGAGTCTTCAGAAAAGTTATCCTAAGGTACTGACTCTATGAATATTAAACAAGTTAGCACTCTGCTTGAAAATTCTTGTGATGCCATGACTTGCAAAATATGTAGTGAAAAAGGCTTGTGACACTAAGTGATTAAAAAAATCTAGTAGAGATGAAAGGAGAGTACATATTCATGAGTCAGAACCCTTGAAACAATCCTGGAGATGGTTGCTTGTTTTTGTTTTTTTCCTTTCCAAAAGGAAAGAGAGATGTCAGAGAACGGCGGCGTAAGGGCGCATCTTTTCCTCTCCCCCTGACACTTCAAGAAGTTAACCACCTGTAATTCAACAAAGAAGTCCCTGATCAACACAAACTCACGCCTGAGAGACCTGAGCACTGAAAGCCCTAAAGGTGGGCACCTGGGAATAAATGGGGAAATGAGAAGGGAGGATAAGTGCAGATGGTTTGTAGATGCAGCCCTGCAGCTGGGAGCTCGTGGGAGAGGGGAGAAAGCCAGTGTAGCAGGCACTTCCTTTGACCGGGAGGAACAGAGAGGAGAGCTGGGGGGTGGGGGCAAGAGAGCGAACACTGTCTGAGTCAGCAGACACCTGACAGACCACGGGCTTCTGCCATGCGGGCCAGGCTGTGGTATTTCAAACAGAACAGAACCACAGAAACCTGCTGCTGCTTGGACTCCCAAAACTCGCTTCCAGTTGCCCTCGGAGTTGGCTCCAGGAGCATGACATTTTACTGTGAACCAAGAGCTGTTGCAGTAGAATCGCCCTTTCCCTCTGTGACTGATCCCCAGGAGCAGTACTTGGGGCAGGATCCCTCGGAGGTCAGGGGTTGCCATTACTGCGAGGGCAAAACAAACCGCATCCCCAAGCAGTGGGGCTACTGTCTTACGGAAGCCAAGAAGGTTCAAAACTGTGAGACCACAGAGGTAAAAATCTTGTAATTCAGCACCACCTACTATAATACAGTATAGTAGAAAGATCTCTTCAAAGATAAATGGGAAAACAAAGGAGGACAGCAAACACCATGAAGAACCACAGTAGCGATGATGACCAGAAAGAAAACGAAAAATTGCCAGAAAGCAGGCTGGTACACATGGAAATATGTGATATAAATGACAGAGATTTCAAGATTGCAGTTCTGAAAATACTCAAAGAGATGTGAGAAAATATTGACAGGCAATTCAGTGCACGCAGAAAACAAATCAATGAATAAAATGAGTATTTCTCCAAGGAAATTGAAACTTTAAAAAATAATCAGAAATCTTGTAAATGAAGCATGCAATTAAGGAGATTAAGAGTAAACTGCTAGGATAGAATATAGAACCAACCAGTTAGAAGAAAGAACTAGTGATATCAAAGATAGGAATCAAGAAATGACTCAGAGGGAAGAAGAGAGAGACCAGAGAATAAAGAAAAATGAAAGAGCTCTGCAAGACCTATCTGATTCCATCAGGAAAAGCAATATTAGAATTATAGGCATTGTGGAGAAGAAAGAAAGGGAGCATGGAATGGAGAATATATTAAAACAAATAGTGCATGAGAACTTCCCAAATCTATGGAAAGAACTAAATCCTTGAATCCAAGAAGCTAACAGAAAACCTAGTTACTTCTATCCAAAAAGGCCCTCTTCAAGGCACTTGATATTAAAATTGTCAAAGAAAAAATTCTCAAAGAAGGAAGTAACCTACAAAGGAAAACCCATCAGAATTTCATCCAACTTCTCAGCAGAAACTCTACAAGCCAGAAGAGAGTGGAACCAAATATTCAAATGTCTGAAAGAGAGAAATTACCAGCTATGAATAATATATCCAGCAAAATTATCCTTCAAATATGAAAGAGAAATAAAGACATTCCCAGACATACAGAAGCTGAGGGATTTTTATCACAAGAAAACCTCCATAGTAGGAGGTATTCAAGGAAGTTATTCTACCTGAAACAAAGAACATAAGGTCACAACACTACGAGTAAGATCACCATAAAATTTAAAACAGGGATAATTTGTGACAACAAAAACATACAAGGGGATGGGGGAAAGGTCTGAACTGGCAAGGGAAGATGAAGATCAGATGCACACAAAAGGGAAAAAACTATGGTATATATGCAACTTCATTTTTTATAAACCTAATAGTAACCACATAAAAAAATCTCCAAACCAGGTCATATAGCTTAAAAAAAGAGGAAACAGAGGAAAGATGTATGGAATAACACCAAATAAAATCAACATATAGAAACATAAAGAAAAAAAAAAACTAATGGAGGCACAGAGCTACCAGAAAACAAAAGATAAAATGGCTATAGGAAATCTTCATATACCAATAATTACCCTAAGTGTAAATGGTCTGAATTCACCAGAAAAGAGGCACAGAGTAGCAGAGTAGATCAAAGGAAAAAACATAACACTTCTTAATATATATGCACCTAACCAGGGAGCACTGAAATATATAAAACAACTACTCCCAGAACTTAAGGGAGAAACAGATCAAAACACAATCATAGCTGGAGACCTTAATACTCCATTGACAGCTCTAGACAGATCAACTGGACAGAAAATCAGTCTATATATATAAAAAGCCAGTAAAGAAATAACAGTCTTAAATGAAACACCAGACCAAATGGACATAATTGATAATTACAGAACATTTCATCCCAGAACATCAGATTATACATTCTTCTCCAGTGCACATGAACATTCTCAAGGATAGACCATATGTTGGGTCACAGAACTAGCATTAACAAATTTAAGAAGACTGAAATTATACCAAGCATATTTTCTGACTATGATGCTTTGAAATTAGAAATGAACTGCAAAAAGTAAGTAAAGAAACCCACAAATACATGGAGATTAAACAACATAGTACTGAAAAATGACTGGATCAAAGAAAAAGATGAGATCAAAAGATATATAGAGACATATGAGAATGACAATACAACATATCAAAACCTCTGGGATGCAGCGAAAGCAGTAATAGGGAAGTTTATATCACTACAGGCCTATCTCAAGAAACAAGAGAAATCCCAAGTAAACAACCTATCATCAAATCTTAAAGTACTAGAAAAAGAAGAACAAAGGCAACCAATGCAAAGTCAGTAGAAGAAAGGAAATAATAGAGAACAAAAAGACTATAAAAAATTAATAAAACAAAAAGTTGGTTCCTTGAAAAGATTAATAAAATTGACAAACCCTTGGCTGGACTCACTAAGGAAAAAAGGGAAAAGATCTAAATAAACAAAATCAGAAATAAGAGAGAAGTCACCACACACATCACAGATATACAAAGGATCATACTAGCATATTATGAAATAATATTCAATAACCTAGAAGAAATGGATAAGTTCCTAGAAATATATAACCTTCCTAGACTAAATCATGAAGAATTGGAAAATCTAAATAGACTGATCAGCAGTGAGGAAATTGAAACAACCCTCAAAAACCTCCCAAAAAGAGAAGTCTAGGATCAGATGGCTTCACCAGTGAATTCTACCAAACGTTCAAAGATTTAAAACCTATCCTTCTCAAATTCTTCCAAAAAATTGAAGAAGAGGCAATACTTCCTAACACATTCTACAAGGCCAATATAACCCTGATACCAAAATCTGGCAAAAATAACACAAAAAAAGAAAACTACAGACCAATATCTCTGTTGAATACAGATGCAAAAATCCTAAACAAAATACTGGCAAGTCGAATATAATAATACATCCAAAAAATAATACATCACAATCAAGTGGGGTTCATTCTGGGGGATAAGGATGGTTCAACATACACAAATCAAAAAATGTAATACACCACATTAACAAAAGAAAGGATAAAAATCATATGATCTTATCAATAGAGCAAAAAAAGCATTTGATAAGATACAACATCCATTTATGATTAAAACACTCAATGAAATAGGAATAGAAGGAAAGTACCACAACATGAAAAACTCTCAGCTAATATCATACTCAATGGTGAAAAACTGAAAACTTTTCCTTTAAGATCAGAAACAAGACAAGGATGTCCACGTTCACCACTCATTTAAAAAAAATTTTTTTAATTGATTTCAGAGAGGAAGGTAAAGGGAGAGAGATAGAAACATCAATAATGAGAGAGAACCATCGATAGGCTGTCTACTGCATGTCCCACACTGGGGATCGAGCCTGCAACCTGGGCATGTGCCCTGACCAGGAATTAAACTGTGACCTCCTGGTTCATAGGTTGACCCTCAACCACTGAGCCATGCCGGCCAGGCCACTCTTCACTAATTTTACTCAACATAGTGCTGGGAGTCCTAGCCAGAGCAATAAGGCAAGAGAAAGTAATAAAAGGCATCCAAATAGGGAAGGAAGAAGTTAAATTGCCACTTTTTGCAGACAGCATGATTCTGTATATAGAAAACCCTAAAGACTCCACCAGAAAACTATTAGAAATAATAAACAAATACAGGCAAGTTGCAGGATACAAAATCAATGTGCAAAAATCCATTGCCTTCCTGTATACTAACAACAAAACTTCAGAAAAAGAAATGAAAAAAAGTTCCTTTTGCAATTGTAACCGAAAGAATAAAACATCTAAGAATAAACTTAACAAAGAACGTGAAAGACCTATATACTGAAAATTGCAGTGTTACTAAAAGAGATTGAAAAAGACACAACAAAATGAAGAAATATCCTGTGTTCATGGATTGGAAGAATCAACATAGTTAAAATGGCCATATTACTCAAAGCAATCCCCATCAAAGCCCCAATGTCATTTTTTAAAGAAATAGAATAAGAAATCATCATATTTGTATGGAACCAGAAAAGACCTCGAATAGCCAAAGCAATCCTGAGAAAAAAGAACGAAGCTAGAGATATCATGCTATCTGACTTCAAATTATACTATGGAGCTATGATACTCAAAACAGCATGGCAGAAGAACAGACACACAGATCAATGGAACAAAATAGAGAGCCCAGCTATAAAACCACATGCATATGGACAGATAATTTTTGAGAAAGGAGCCGGAAATGCACAATGAAGTAAAGATAGTCTCTTCAATAAATGGTGCTGGGGAAACTGGAAAGCCACATGCAAACGAATGAAACTGGGTTACAGTTTGTCCCCATGTACAAATATTAATTAAAAAATTGATCAAAGACCTAAATATAAGACCCAAAACAATAAGTTACATAGAAGAAAATATAGGTACCAAACTTATGGACCTAGGTCATAGAAAACATTTTATGAACTTGACCCCAAAAGCAAGGGGAGTAAAGGCAAAAATAAACGAATGGGACTATATCAAACTACAGGCAGTCTTCGGGTTATGTCGAAGGATGTAACTCGATTTTCTCCGTAAGTCAAACCCACCTACATAAGCACCTACGTCACTCACATGGAGCACATACACAGCAGTAATGAAGTGAAACAGTAAAAAAAATTTAAAAGAAAGATAACAATTCCTGACCTTTACTTGTGGTAAATAAATAATAAAAAACATAAAGCACATATGTACATATGCCGAAATGACGGAACATGTTTTTTTTTTGTTTTTTTTAAATAAATAAATGGGAGATGGCGACGTAACCACGAAATGATGTAAGTTGAGTCCGACGTAACCGGAGGACTGCCTAAAAAGCTTCTGCACTGATGGTGTAAAGCCTGGTCACTTCTTGCCTACAGTTTATAGATCAAGCCATCAGCTTCATCAGGCTACTGATTCTACTAGAAGCTAAAGCAAGCATATAATAAGAATCTTTTTCTAATTGTGAAGCCAGATTATTCCACTATGTTTATAGTTCCCACCTTCATCTGCAGTCACTGTTCAAAATTTAAGTTCTTTTTTGTCATGCTACTTGTGCTGCTCACATCTTTGCTTCCCATTCCCATTCCCATTCCCATTCCCATTCCCATTCCCATTCCTGACCTGTAGTGGAGCATACCAATGGGGCTTTCGGGAGTGGCTGCAGATCTCCCATGATCTCCTTCAGCTACATCCTTTCTTTAGTATGATGAGTGATATTTTTCCCAGCAATGACACGCCCAAGTCCCTTCTGTTACAGACATTCTGGAGCCATCACTGCTCTCTCTTCTTTTACAAATCTTTCTCCTCTGGCTTCTGAGATTTTCCATGATGAACAGATTTCCCCTTTACATCCTTAACCTATTCACTGAATACTTTCCACCTGGCTCTTACCCTGAGGACTCCTAACTTAGAATTCTTCCATGAGCACATTGTTTGTCCCTGTCTGTAGTGGAAGCTGTTCACTCTGTAGTAGGCAATGTATCTGGAATTAGGCAATATATCAGAAATTAGGGTCTCTATTTACCTACATTTCCAGTATTTATTCATTCATTTTTGGTAAAATCTTTGCTTCCTTTGGACTTCAGTCATTTGTGACCCACTCTCTAGCCATGAATATCTGTTTTATTTTTTGGGCCTCCTCTTTGGATGGAAAAGTAGATCCAACTAACTTTTGTTGGTCTCCTAGTGGAGGAGTTGGTAAACTTTTTCTGTAAAGGATCACATAGCATATATTTTTCTTTGCTGGCCATGTGGTCTCTGTTACACTCTTCAATTCTGCTACTGTAGTGCAAAAGCAGCTACAGACAGTAGTAAACAAATGGGTATGGCTGTGTGCCAACCCCTGTCCAAATATATGCCAGTCGATATGACAGAGGCTTTGCATATATTATCTCATGAGAAACTACAATGACAATTTCCCTAGAGGGTTGGAGTAGTAAACAATGAAAGTTAAGCACCTAGCATAGTAACTGGCCTATAGTAGATGCTTGATAGATAGTTGCTGCAAATGATAATAATCTTAAATGACTCTGCAAGATGGATATCTTATGCATGAAGAAATGGAGACTCAGGAACATCAAATAACTTGTGCAGGGAGTAAGTAAAAAACACTAGGATTCAAAAGCCTTAATTGTCTGCTCTATTCTTTCTCAATGAATGCAGTTTTTTAAAAAATATATATATATTTTTATTGATTTCAGAGAGGAAGGGAGAAGGAGAGAGAGAGAAACATCAATGATGAGAGAGAATCATTAATATGAGCAGAATTACATTCTTTAGGTCAAAAGCCACAGCTATGTGCAGTGCTGTCAATAGAAAGATCACACCCCTCAATAACCAGACACACAACTAAGGTGACTGCTTCACATAACTTCACGTTGTGCACCAATGAATGGCAATCAATGGTCTGTAGGCCTTGGCCCTTATGTGGCTCTCTGGCACTGGCCCCTGAAAGTGCTGGGCAGTTCTCCCAATACTGACCCCTGCTCCATTTCTCCTCTGTCTTGCAAATGATGTCCTCCCTAACTCCCAGTTCTTTTTTCTCTTTAAAATATATTTTTATTGATTTCAGAGTGGATGTTTCATTAAAAATTTAATATTTAATAAAACATTAAAATTTTTAAATGGTGAGAATAGCCTTGTGGTTATGGTTTTTTGAAAAGATCTTTTAGAAATACATGTTGAAATACTTACAGATGAAATGAAATGCCAAGTATTTGCTTCAAAATACTTGGGGAGGCCCTGGCCAGTGTGGTTCAGTGGCCTGCCAATCTAAGGGTCTTGGGTTCAATTCCTGGCCCAGGGCACATACCTGGGTTGCAGGTTCAATCCTCGGACCTGGTCCAGGAGCGTGAGGGTGGCAACCAGCCGATGTGTCTCTCTCACATTGATGCTTCTCTCTGTCTCTCTCCTTCCCTTCCACTCCAAAAATCAATGGAAAAAATGTCCTCAGGTGAGAATTAACAATAACAAAATACTTGGGGAGGAGTGAGAGTAGGTATGGGGTTACATGAAACAAGATTATGAGTTGAAGCTGAGTGATGGATGCAAAAGAGTTCATTATACTACTATATTTATGTTTATATTTTGTTGTGTATGTGATAATAAAATGTTTTTAAAAATTCATCTTTGGAATAAAGAATGCAGGTATTTTAAAAAAATTTATTGATTTCAGAAAGGAAGGGAGAGAGAGTTAGAAACATCAATGGTGAGAGAGAATCATTGATGGGCTGCCTCGTGCACATCCCCCACTGGGGACCGAACCCGAAACCTGGGCATGTGCCCTGACTGGGAATCGAATCTCCTGGTTCATAGGTCAATGCTCAATCACTGAGCCACATCCAGCCAGACAAATGCAGGTATTTTTTGATCTATGGTCAGGACGATTTCCTCTGATGTGGGGAATACCAAAACAGAGGCCCACAAAAAAAGAGTTTGAGGGAAGTAGGCAAGAGCTGAGCTCTCGTCAGGATAGCAACATTTCTGTGAGTCGGGAAACTAGGAAGTTATCTAGATGGATGGATACGGACAAGTGCCAATTCAGGAGAATGCCCATATATGGACATGTTAGGTGCTAAAGTGGTGTTCAAGTTGGCACAGACACTGATCCCCAATAGTGGGGAAAGACTGAGGATGGCCTATGCCCTCCACTTAAAATACTGTAGGAAACTCATGAAAGCCAGCCATGGGTAGTGGGTCTTGGGTCTCAGATATTCATTTAGACTATCTTCCTGCTCAATCTCTCTACCCTTTATTTTTCCCTGTTTTTCTCCTTCTGCTAATCCCTACTTTTCTTTATGATCCTTAGGACACTGTTCTCAGAATCACTTACTCTCCTCTGACTCAAAACCAAGAGCTCTGCGTCAGTTCTTTCTACTCCTAGTTCAGCCATGTTTGGCCTATAGGCTTAGAAAAAACAGCTGGATAAAGAATGTGCTGAGTAACTCCAAAAGGCTGTAGAAGAGCTCATTCTAAAAATGCTGAGACTGAGACCCAGCCAGAGAAGATACTGGAGTGGAGAACAAAGTACAGAATGTGCTTACGCTCCCTGTGGAGAGTAGAACACACTGACTCCTGTAGATATTATACGAATAAAGCAGATTCAGTGTTTGATGTCATTCTTACTTAAAACTATTTCTCAAAGAATAACTGAGAGCACCCACAGGTATGAAGCACCAGGCCTTCAAACCCTGTTTTCAAAAATCGATGGAACCAGATAACTTGCCAGTCTATAACATGTGGCAGTGAAGAGCAGGCTCAGATTTTCATGTTGTGGAAGCTGTCCCAAGAAATCTGGAGCAAGTTATTCTGTTTGGGAAAATAAAGACCTTTGAATTTAGCAGTTTCTCCTTAATATTCAACTATGAAATCACCAAAACTGAGACTGGGAGACTCTAGGTGAGTCCTTAAATTTCACTGGGCCTTAAATTTCCCATCTATCAAATGAAATGATTAAAATAGATCATCTCTAAAGATCACCCTCAGCTCCAAACCTATGATTCCATGAAATACTTAAAACAACTATTTATTGGAAAATTTCAAAAAGGCATACGAAGTAGGGAACAACATAAGAAACCCTCAAGCACCAATCACTCTACTTTAATATATGTCCAATTGTGTTTTACCTAAACCCCTACTTACCCTCCCATCCTTTTTTTTCCAATTATAAGAGAACATTTATTTAGAAAATTACAGAGATAGAAGAAGTAATTCATAGAAGAGGTGGGGTGAAGTGAGTTATGGAGGCAAAGGAAGGGCCCTAGGAGCTTGGGAGTGAGGAAGGTAATGGTAATGCACAAAGGGGAAGGGGGAAGGGGAGGGGGAGGGGGAGGGGGAGGGGGAGGGAAAAGGCAAAGCAAAGCCTCCTGGCATGCTCCCAGGAGGGAAAGCCTACTGCATTATTTTCAAGCAAATCTTGGGCATCATGTGAAATAAATTTTAATAAATTATCTTGGAGCAGAGATAGTCTATATATAACAGATCTGGTAAAGTCAGTCCACTTCTCCTGGATACCGTCTCTCACTGCAACTGTAAACATTATCACTAAACTCAGCATTATAGGATATTAAGTATCATATGCTAAACCCAGTTATATTCAGTAAAAGAAGAACTGCCATTAATGAGCACTTGCTATTTTCTAGGTATTATAATGCTATATTAGTTATCTATTGCTGTGTGACAAATGACCCCCAAATTTTGTAGCTGGAAATAAGAAACACTTATTATCTCATAGTGTCTGTGAATAAAGAATCTAGGAGCAGCTCAGCTGGGTGATTCTGGCTCAGAAATTGTCAGGAGGCGGTAACTGAGGTGTTGGCTGTAGTCATCTCAATGCTCAACTTGGCTAGTACCTAATTCTGAATTCACTTACAGGGTTGCCAGATGACATGGTAGCTGGCTTCCCCCAGAGTGAACAATCCAAGAGATGAGAGAGAGAATCTAAGACTACAGCCACAATCTTTTTTATAACCCGATCTTGTTAGAGAAATCTCATCACTTCTGATGTATCCTGTATGTTAGAAGCTAGTCAATAAGTCTACCACACCCTCAATGGAAGCAGGGATCATTGTAAGCTACAATGAAAGGCTGCCCATCATATACTAGGTATTAATTACTGAACTGGTCTGTTTGATAGTTATAGCTTATTACTAGTGGCCCGGTGCTTGGATTCGTGCACATTGAAAGGAAATTAATTAGAAGAAATATTTTAGTATTGCTATTTGCCCTTTATAATAGAAGTGTCAGAGAGAAAAGAAAATTAGTAAAATGTATATGAAAATAATATACAAATTGATTAATAAACAATAACATGATATAACAACAAGAAAGACATGATATAAAAACAACAAAAACATGCTATAAAAACAACTGATAAAAACAGTGATTGATAAATTGATTAAACTTATTCTAATATCTCCCTGTATACCACATTAAGAGTAAAAACACTTTCAGAGTGCTTGACTAATTTCCCTAGTGATGAAGTATTTATCATCACATGCTCTTCGAACTCGAGAGAAAGCAACATATAAGTGACCATGTCCGAAAATGGTTCAGGTAGGAATATTCCTAGTCTGTCTAGGCCAGTGATGGCGAACCTATGACACGTGTGTCAGAGGTGACACGCGAACTCATTTTTTTGGTTGATTTTTCTTTGTTAAATGGCATTTAAATATATAAAATAAATATCAAAAATATAAATCTTTGTTTTACTATGGTTGCAAATATCAAAAAATTTCTATATGTGACACGGCACCAGAGTTAAGTTAGGGTTTTTCAAAATGCTGACACGCCGAGCTCAAAAGGTTCGCCATCACTGGTCTAGGCAGTGGTTCTCAACCTGTGGGTCGCGACCATCGGAAAACACATATAGCATATCAGATATTTACATTACGATTCATAACAGTAGCAAAATTACAGTTATGAAGTAGCAATGAAAATAATTTTATGGTTGGGGGTCACCACAACATGAGGAACTGTATTAAAGGGTTGTGGCATTAGGAAGGTTGAGAACCACTGGTAGAGTTTGTCCTTGTGATTTGTTAATAGTCATCACAAATGCTGGCATCACGGGAAACTGTCTTTGAATTCATTTAAATGGGAGGCCAATGTCAGACGGGGACAAATCAATTCTTGGAATCAGAACCTCTCCTTCTGAAGATCTTGTTAATACTTCAGCTTCAATTATGTTAGGTCGCAATCTTTTGATAATAAATCTAGTACCAATACAAAGACCCCATTTACTATTAAGATTTCTCACTAGCATGATGATTGAACCTACTTTCAATTTTAATTTATGGCACACCATTCCTGAAGGAGTAATACTATTAAGAAATTCGATGGGAAAATTTTCCTTTTTGGCATCATCTGTTGAATTGATGGAATCATCACTCAAATAGGTGTGAAAATTGTGCATGCACCAGTCAATGTTTATTTTTAAATTGCGAGTGCACATCGTATGTACCGGCCGGTCAGTCGAATGTACTAGGGTCGGTCACTTAGCCTTTTATATATATAAACTAGAGGCCCAGTGCATGAAATTCGTGCATGGCAGGAGGGGGGAACCCTCAGCCCAGCCTGTCCCCTTTCCAATCCAGGACCCCTGCCTGCCTGATAACCCCTAACTGCCTCTGCCTGCCAGCCTGATCCCCCTAACTGCTCTCCCTCCTGGCCTGATCCCCCTAACTGTCCTAACTGCTCTCCCCTGCTGGCCTGATCCCCCTAATTGCTCTCCCGTGTCAGCCTGAGCTCCCTAACTGCCTCTGCCTGCCAGCCTGATCCCCCTAACTGCTCTCCCTCCTGGCCTGATCCCCCTAACTGTCCTAACTGCTCTCCCCTGCTGGCCTGATCCCCTTAATCGCTCTCCCGTGTCAGCCTAAGCCCCCTAACTGCTCTCCCCTGCCGGCCTGATCGCCCCTAACCGCCTCTGCCTTGGCCCCCACCAATGTGGCTTTGTCTGGAAGGACGTCCAGAAGGATGTCTGGAAGATGTCAGGTCTCATTAGCATATTACCCTTTTATTAGTATAGATGATCTTAATTCTTATTAATATAATTCCACCCACTTTACAGATGAGGAAAACTAAGTAACTTGGCTAAGGATGGAGTAGAAGAAAGTGGGGGAAACACAGACTGATTTACTTAAGTCATTCACCAAGTATTTTCTGAGAGCCTATTATATATTGGTTATTCTGCAAGGTACAGAGGATCTGGAAGAGAAACATGACATGTGAAAACATATGTGACATATGTCAACTCTGCTTTCTCAGGGCTTACAATCTAGTATGGAATTCAGACATTAAGAAATTACAAAAATTATTACAATAATCAGATTAAACTGCTAGATTTAGAATACTTCGGTTAAACATGGAGTTGAACAAAACAGATAAAAAGAAGTATAAAAGTAAAAAGGTCTTTGAATATTCCTGTGAAACACAACTTTTAGAAGTTTTGGGTTTTTTTGTTGTTGTTAATCCACATCTGAGGATATTTTTCCTTTGATTTTTAGAGAGAGTGGAAGGGAAGAGAAGAGACAGGGAGAGAGAAACATTGATGGGAGAGAGACACATTTGATCCTTGCCTCCCGCATGCGCCCTGACCAGGACTGGGGATTGAGCCTGCAACTGAGGTATCAAACCTGTGACCTTTCAGTCCACGGGCCAAAGCTCTGTCCACAGAGCCAAACTCGCCAGGGCATGTTTAGAAGTTTATGATAAGAACAAGTATAAGAAGATAAAAATAATATGGCATGCTGCAGCATTGAAGATGACTGTCAAAAATATCTTAATTGAAAAATAAAATTAAAAAAATAGAATTTTAAAATTTTCAACATTTCCATTCAACTCTTTTTCACTGCTGATCCACAGAAACCTGCAGTGACTATGCCCAGTCAGATGTCTGTATTGCCTTCTTTAAATGACGATTCTTTTATCTTTTATTTATATAGGCTCAACTGAAACTGCGATATTAAAGTGATTATGACAATTATGTTGTTATTGGACTCTCCAGCTCCCCTCCCACTTTTTAGACAAATATTTATATGTTAGCCCAGCTGGTGTGGCTCAGTGGTTGAGTGTCCACCCATGAACCAATTCCATTCCCACTCATGGCACATGCCCAGGGTTTGGGGCTCCATCTCCAGTAGGGGGCGTGCAGGAGGCAGCTGATCTATGATGATTCTCATCATTGATGTTTCTCTCTTTCTCTAAAATCAATAAAAATATTATTTAAAAAAATTAAAAAATATTTACATGTTAAAAATTAAAATGAACTATTTTAGTCCTGGATATATAAGAGTGCAGTTGAGAAGGTTGTTGAATCAAAGGCTTTTAGACTTAAGAATAGCTGCCTTAGACAAAAAATTAGGCCTAAAACATACAAATTCATTCTATAAAATTTGGGGTGGAAAATGGCAATGAAAATTTTATGGTAAATCTATAGGACAATTAAAATAATGAAAATAATTAAAGAAATTCTTAAATCTTACATTGCCAATTGAGAGAAATCCATCAATCAAATGGGAGAGATATATTGGCTTCTTTCATATTAATTCCTGTGGGTGCAAAAAAACAGGGAAAGAGGGGAAGAAACCTCTCAACCCATGAATGTCAATGAAATGTACCCATTAAGCCCAACTGGTGTGGCTCAGTTGATTGAGTCTAGTCCCATGCACCAAGAGCTGGCCAGTTCGATTCCCAGTCAGGGCACATGCCCAGGTTGCTGGCTTGATCATCAATGGGAGCGTATAGGAGGCAGCTGGTGGATTATTCTCTCTTATCAATGTTTCTAACTCTCTCTCTATCCCTTCCTCTCTCTGTAAGATCAATGAAAACATACTTTAAAAAGAAATGTATCCATTAAAAATTTTGATCTATATTAAATGTTTCTAAACTATTAATTTCACCTTGAGAAAGGAACAAGAAGTCCACAAGCTAAATTCCTAAGCATTAAACTTGTCTAGATTGTCACTATCTAAGATTGGTTTTCAATGGGCTCAAACTGCCTCCAAAATATGACTAATGGGCTCAAACTGACTCCAAAATATGACTAAATAAGCCTTATTTCTATTGCTGTGCATTTCTACTGAATTGATTCTAACTGCTAATGTGGTTAGGAAAGCAGTTTCTGCTGTTGGCTACAAAATTCAAATTATCCATATATGCAACAAACTTCAGAAGTTGACAACAGGGCCTTCATGACCGAGTTCTAATCTCTTATTTTTTTGCCAAAAAATGAAGATTGAGTGAGAGATTAACTCTCAAGAGGAAAATGGTCATTATATGTGAATACTCATTAGATATGCACAGATCTTACCAGTTCTAATTTTGACCTGCCATGGAACCTGTGAAGTCACTCCAAATATTTCTTAGTGGGGGGAAAGGTTAGTTAGGAGGTAAAAGTTCTCCAAATTCCAATAATTAAAAAAAAAAGTTCTCCTAATTTGTTTCAAACCATTTGCTTCTTACCAGATAACCATTCTTTTTCATTTACTCTAAGACCTTCACACCGTTGCCAAAAACAAAAACCTCGCCAAACTTGCATTCGGGCCAAACGACAGTGCCTGCGTCCCCGTAGATAAGGAAGCTGCACTTACTCAGGAGACAGGAGAGCACTGATTAGTTACATGAGCCATTTCCACATTCGCGGTTCCCATTCCGAAATCTCGGCCGCGGCGGCCACGCGGAGCGCGACCCCCGGATTCTCCTGGGGCGTTGGGGCGGGAAAGGAACTTTCGGAAGCCCCAGCCGGGGGCCCCTTTCGGGGCTTCGAAGGCCCAAAGTCAGGAGGGGAATTCCGCTCCCCCCCTTGGAAAGAGAAGGGAGAGTTCCTGGGTCCGGGGCCTATAATCCCGCCCCGA
>NW_005871192.1:67698-185448 GCF_000147115.1 Myotis lucifugus | reverse complement strand
CGTCCATGCCCCAGGAAGGGGCCGTGTCCGGGTGGCGCTGAAGGAGCGGCGGCAGGTGAGCGGCGGCGGCGGGCCTTTTGCAGAGGCTCCCCGCGCGCGCCTTCTCGGGGCCCACGCTCCCGTGCGGGGAGGGCGCGGGGCAGGTAGCCACGCGGGGAGGGCAGCTCCGAAGGCCGGCCTGCGGGGGGTCTCCGAGGAGGCGGAGAGTGGTCGGGGCCGGCGTCCTGGCCTAGTTTCTCCGCGGTTTCCGGGGGCGGGGAGTCCCCGGAGCCTGCGGGGCGTGATGGGGAGAGGCTGGGCCAGGAAGGGCCTCCCCACGCCACCGCCCGGGCTCCTGAGAACCACTCGCGGAGAAGCCCGGGGATCTGGGCCCTCGGGACTCCCGGGGCGCCTGCCGCCTGGGTGGGGGCAGGGTGGTGCGGGGAGGGGGGCGTTCGGGCGGGCGCTGCGGCCGGGCGGCGGGAGCTGGGGCTTCTCCGCGGCGAGAACGGGGCGCGCGCGGGCAGGTGTCGCAGGTAAATGGAGAGCATTTCCTCCTCTGCCTGCCGTGGCTGCTCCTGGCGACGTCTTTGTTGGGGAAAACTTTTAGAAAGGCAGGTTCCATTCATCGCCGAGTGACTAAACACAAAACCTACGAATGAGCCCCTAGTGCTGGCTGACTTTTGTAAAGACCTGTAATGTAACTTTTCTGTATTGAGGATGCTGTTGTTTTTTCCCCCCCCCCCTTTTTTTTTCCTGCTTCGTAGACCTTTCCCCTCGCTAAGGCCTTGCCTCATCAGAACAAATAAGGAATGAACCAGTTTCTAAATAGTACTCTCCCTCCCTCCGCCCCCCATTACTCGTGTGTTTCACACGGCAACCTTTAGGGCAAGTTATCTCAGCTACGTGTGCGAACGAGAGGGAAAGTGTCACGTCCAGTAATGAACCTCCAGCCGTCTTTGATTTTTGCCTCGGAGAGATCGTCAAGCCTCGTAGTCTGGGAAATGGACTGCTTCATTGAAGCCGCCGGCTTAATTGTGTGCAGCCCCGCGCGAAGGCGTTCTCCCCAAGCCCCGGTTTACGGTGGAAGTCGGTCTTCCCTTTCCGACTCTTCGGAAGGTGAAAGGTCTAGTAAGAAAGGGGAGGATGTGGGTGCTAAGGCGCCAAGTTTTCAGGTATTTGATTTGAGGTGATCATGTGCATTAAGCAGCTATCTGCCATGCAGAGCAGTGTTGTGTGTACACGTGATGAGAGCAAAATTAGTTGCAAAAGGTAAACATTTCTGAGCTTTAGTCCCTTTTCTTGATCAGTATAACCATGAAAAACCCCCAGCTGTATTTTATTTTGTTGGTACTTCAGTTGAAGAGTTGGTGAAGTGCCTTCTTGGTGTGGGACTGGGAACTCGGAAGTGAACTTGGGTTTGTATTCACGAGGAAGCCTCTCCTGTATGGAGGCTGCTGTGACTCGTTTTTCTAGGGATGGCAAATTCAGGCTGCCGGATTACCCATCAGATCTTTTGTATTACCGATTTTAGCGGACTGATAATGTTTCAGTAGTACACTACTGTTTAGAATGGTTAATTTGGATAATAGAAAATCCACGACGGAAATGTTGAAGTTGTATTTTGGAGTATTTTACTCTAGAACCATTTGTAAATTAGTGCGTTCTGTTGTGGAAGTACGTATAGTATTTTGTAGTAGAAACTTGAACTTTCAGCTGAAGAAATTGGCATGTGAGGATTGTTCTTAAAACGCAAATGTTTTAAATTACAAGGAACTGCAGTGGTGTGTAGTTTATAACAAGTCATGGTGCCAGACTTGAAAGTTACTTGTTTGAAGTATTCTCTATAAAGAAACATGTTAAATATCTCCGATAAAAGCTAATTTGTAGCTACACATAGGATTTTGCATGAGGAATAATAACCCAACCAGGTATCTTTGCTCTTTGTATATCTGTGAGTTAAAGACCAAAACATGTTGTATTTTCGTTGGAGTTTCTTGCCAAGACAGATATTGATTTCACATTGGCTTTACTGCTCAGTTTGAAAGTTAGGTTTCAGTTTTATCCTTGCAACTTAAGTACAGGTTGTATGTAAAAAGAAAGCTGCTGAGTCAGAGACAGGTTGTCTCACTTGGTCTGTCTGATTTGCAAAACGCAATTTCTGTTCCAGTTTGAATTTCCAGTATAATATGTTTACTGAAACTTAGGTAGTAAGGACAAATAAGCTTTCATAATAATACATGGATTAAAATTTTATCTTCTCCATGCTGGTGCCACAATTTATACCTCTTTCAGATTGTCAGTTTGACAGACTTGTAATAATGGGGTGCTTTGTTGGAATTGAAGATCCCTTTATGAGTTAAAACTGGAAGAAGGAGTTGTAAATAGTACAGCTGGTGTGAAACAGTAGGTCTTTGGCATTATTATTTGAAATCAATAATGTGGTGAAGGCCTGGGGTGGGGGATCTTGTTAGGGGGGGGGGCAAAGGTAGGAAGAATGGGTAACATCTGTAATACTGTCAACAATAAATAAATTAATTAAAAAAATTAAAACTATTTTTGTGGGACAAAGTTAGGTAGTTTATAAAGTTTAATGTTTTTCTACTTATACTTGACATAGTACTGTACTTATATAAGTAAGAGTAATAGAGCCAAAATTGGTACTTGAAAATCTTTTTATTGGAAAAGAATGTAACATGATTAAAGGAAATTTAAAAGAAAAAAATTAATTCTTATCTTACTTTAAATTTTCTGTATACTTTAATTCTATTGTACTTGCATTATATATATTTTTTACGTTTTAAAAAAATTACTGCTTTTAGAGAGCGGAAGGGAGGGAGACAGAGATAGAGACAGACAGACCGATCAGCATTGATTTGTTGTTCCAATTACTTATGTGCATTCATTGGTTGATTCTTGTATGTGCCCTGACCTAGGATTGAACTGGAAATCTTGATGTGTCAGGACCAGGCTTTAACCAACTGAGCTACCTGGCCAGGGCTGTATAATATATATGTTTAATATTGTTCATTTATTTTATTATTTCTCAATATTATTTTGTATTAGTTTCAAGAGTGCATTGTAGTGGTTAGTACACTTGCATAATATATTAATTGGTATAATATTACTACTTCTATCTATACTTGTTTATAATTCTGTTGTTAATGTTCCTATTGTTGTCTTTTTAAGCATAACATGTTTTACTGTCACAGTTGATTTAACCCTTTTCTATCTTTGACATTTTAGTAAGTCTACTTTTTACTCTTAAAATAATGCTATAATGAAATCACTTTGCTAACATGATGGTCCAAGCCAAATTACTTTTTTTTTTTTAAGATATTTTATTGATTTTTTTACAGAGAGGAAGGGAGACGGATAGAGAGTTAGAAACATCAATGAGAGAGAAACATCGATCAGCTGCCTCCTGCACACCCTCCACTGGGGATGTGCCTGCAACCAAGGTACATGCCCTTGACTGCAATCGAACCCGGGACCCTTCAGTCCGTAGGCTGATGCTCTATCCACTGAGCCAAGCCGGTCAGGGCCGAAATTACTTTTTACATCTTTGAAAAATAAAGATTTTTTTTGTTGTAATAGTCTTTCTAAAATTTTTCAATTACAGTCTACATTCAGTATTATTATGTATTAGTTTCAGGTGTACATTTTAGTGGTTAGACCAGTGGTTCTCAACCTTGGCTGCACATTAGAATCACCTGGGAATCTTTTTAAAATCCTGATTTCTGGGTCTCAATCAGGATTTTAAAAAGATTCCCACGTGATTCTAATGTGCAGGCAAGGTTGAGAACCACTTGGTTAGACAATCATATACTTACTTTAAAATATGTTCCACCTGATGTTTTGGGACTCATCTGGTACCATACATATATAGGTATTACAATACTAGTGGCCCGGCGCACAAATTCTTGCACATTGAAAGGAAATTAATTAGAAGAAATATTTTAATATCGCTATTTGCCCTTCCTCTATAATAGAAGTGTCAACCAAATTCACAATCGACAATGACAGATGCACAAGTCAATGACAGCTTAGCCTTTTATAGATATAGAATAAACTTGCTTAATTAGATCTGCTTTCTGATTTAGCTAACCTTTTTCCAGTCCAGTGAAGCACCCCAACTTCTCTTTCAGGTAATTGTCAGCAACACAGTAGTAAATATCAACATGAAGCAGATTATTATTGTAGATCACACAGGGAGAACAAAGGGTAAAATATTTAACTGCAGCAGTGTTTGACTATATTGTACGCAGTGAAAAAACCTGAAGTCATTTTCAAGGTCCACCATTTCTTCTTTTCAGTTGGGTCAAGTTTCTAAGCTTTCTAAATCTCCATTTTCCAGCTAATGAAAAGAAAATAGGATTCTATTGAGCCTCCTATCTACCTACTCCAGGACTTCTGTGAGGATCAAATGAGATGAGGCATGGGAAAACGCTTCACAAACATTTGGTTAAGTGTGAAATGTTTCCATCTGGCTATAAAGCAAGTTGTGTTCCAGGGCTGAAGAAACTCCAAGGAGGCTAGTTGCTAGGGAGAGGAAGCCGGGTGTTGCTACATGACATCGTTACCCGGGCGCCCACAGCCACCATTTCTGGGCTGGCCTGGCTATGGGCCGCATTTTGTACCATGGCAGCATCGGCTGCGATTTGGTGGGGTGTTGCTCCAGGCTGGTGGCGGGGCCTGTGTCCCACTTGGGGGAAGCCGAGTGTTGGTTTGTCGGCGCCAGGTCTGTGGTGCTGTTTATTTTTAAATGGCCAGTGCGCGTCATGGCAGCTCCTGCGTTGAGCGCCTGCCCCCTTGTGGTCAGTGCATGTCATAGGTGCCGGTCAGATGGGCAATTAGCCTTTTATATATATAGATTGGCTTATTAGCTATACATCTTTTTTTAAGTAGTTGCCCAATACAACTACTTAACTATTATACGGGTTTATAATATTTAAGTTATCACAATTCAGCCTATATAATAAAAGGCTAATATGCAAATCGAATGGCAGAATGACCGGTCACTATGATGCGCACTGACCACGAGGGGGCAGACACTCCACACAGGAGCTACCCCCTGATGGTCAGTGCACTCCTACAGGGGGAGCGCCACTCAGCCAGAAGCCAGGCTCATGGCTGGCAAGTGCAGAGGTGGTGGCGGGAGCCTCTCCCGCCTCCGCAGCAGCGCTAGGGATGTCCGACTGACAGCTTAGGCCCAATCCCAAGCTGTCAGTCAGACATCCCCCGAGGGCTCCTGAATTGTGAGAGGGCACAGGCTGGGCTGAGGGACCCCTCCGAGTGCACAAATTTTGTGCACCGGGACTCTAGTCTTTAAATAGTACTATAATCAGGACTTTAAATTCAGTACACTCTGTTCTCTGTTCTCTTCCATTCTTCCTCATCATTAAAAATATTGAGCTGTTATGAAGATAAAATTAGTTAATGCATGTAAAGTACTTTTAACATAGCTCGTTTTTATTTATATTGGGAATAATAGTTGAAAACTTCATTAGAAGTTCTTGAATCTGCAGATTGCAAGTTTCTTTTCCAACCTGCCTCAGCTTCTCACTTCCATGATCACACCCAAGACTATTAGTTTTTAATCTGACTGAACATTACAATGGACTGGGCAGCTAAAAAATATTGATAGCTGTGTGCCATCCTCTGAAATTCTTACTTTATTGGTCTGATATTTTTAATGTGTTCCAGCTGGCTCTAATGTGTAGTCAGAGTGGAGAACATTGCCCTAGACCTTATTACCCACTCTATAACTTAAAAACTATAAGCATCTAATTTTAACTTCCATCTCTTCTTTTGCCAACTCATATATTCTAGTTCCCTATTTTGACATTTCTGGCATTCCATCAAGACCTCCAGGCCATTAGCCAAACCACATTTTCATTGTCTGTCATCCTCTTATATATAATTCTTTCCTTACCCAATTACATTGATTCATTGAATGAGAATTTTAATACCTGCTAGTGCTCTGTACTATTTTGTGGGGTCAAGTTATCAACTCTCTCTTTCATCTCTTCACTCTAACCAGGGCAAAACTTTAAGAACTGATGAAACCCAGTTCTTTGCCAGTTCTATGGTTCCTTGAACCTGAGCAGCTGAATGTGACTGGAGAAAGCAAATAACAGTACTGACTGGTTTCACTTTAAGCTTATGGCCAAAAATATAAACATGTACCCTTAGCATTATCTAGTCATTTTTCTCTTCCAGTTTCATTACTAAGAAGTCTGTTTAAATTTTTTCCCTTTCTTACTGTTAGCCACATATATATGGCCCCTCCATCTGTGCTGTTGCCTCTTGCCTATTTAAGGATTTTGCTTCCGGAGTTATCCTTTTTCTCTTCTGTATCATCTTCTCTTTCCTGCTGAGTCATTTTTATAAGCATGTGAACATACTGTACCATCTCTGTTTTCTCTCTCACACATCCACTTTTCTTTCTCATTTACAGCAAAAAATGTCAAAAAGAATTGCTCATACTCATTTTCTCTACTTTTTCACTTTGTCTTACTCTACCTCTCATCAACATTCGACAAAGTTAATTGATTAGTCCCTATTATTTAAAAAACCTCAATAGTTTTCTGGATGCTATATCATCCTGACTTGTTTTTTTCTGAATTATGGCAGTTGCTTCTCAGTCTTGTTTTCTAGATTCTCTTTCCTTACTTCTAAAGATGGAGTGCCCTAGGCTTAGGCCTTATACCTTTTCTTTGTGTTATCAGAGAAATGTGTGGATGGTCTTTCTCCATTGCTAGTGGGAGTGGGGTTCTTGGGGTGCCATTGGAATAAGCATTTCCAGAGGTCCCTACAGGAGGATAAGATGTGCTAGAAAGCTTTATTTGTGTGGAATTACATCCTTGGGATTGCAAAATCTCATTTCCCTTAATCCAGTCCTGGAAGAGGTGCAGCTGGGCATTCAGCAGAGCTAAAAGTAAAGCCAGTGTCCAGAGTCTCCATTCCAAGGTGGACCTGGGTTTGGTTTAGCTTAGGCTAGTTGCAGTCCATTAGTTCATTGTGTATGGCAGCGGTTCTCAACCTGTGGGTCACCAACCTGTGGGTCGAGACCCCTTTGGGGGTTGAACGACCCTTTCACAGGGGTCGCCTAAGACCATCAGAAAAACCATATATAACTGGTTCTCAACCTTCCTAATGCCGCGACCCTTTAATACAGTTCCTCATGTTGTGGTGACCCCCAACCATAAAATTATTTTCTTTGCTACTTCATAACTGTAATTTTGCTACTGTTAAGAATCGTAATGCGCCGAAGCTGGTTTGGCTCAGTGGATAGAGCGTTGGCCTGCGGACTGAAAGGTCCCAGGTTCGATTCCGGTCAGGGGCGTGTGCCTTGGTTGCGGGCACATCCCCAGTGGGAGATGTGCAGGAGGCAGCTGATTGATGTTTCTCTCTAATCGATGTTTCTAACTCTCTATCTCTCTCCCTTCCTCTCTGTAAAAAATCAATAAAATATATTAAAAAAAAAAGAATCGTAATGTAAATATCTGATATGTAGGATGTATTTTCATTGTTACAAATTGAACATAATTAAAGCATAGTGATTAATCACTATGTGTTTTCCGATGGTCTTAGGCGATCCCTGTGAAAGGGTTGTTCGACCTCCAAAGGGGTTGCAACCCACAGGTTGGCGACCCACAGGTTGAGAACCGTTGGTGTATGGGGACTGCGGCGGGATGGTGGAGCAGGTGAGTGGGCGGTGCCAGGCCAAGGTGGGAGCAAGTGGGGGCCAGATTGCTCCACAGACAGTGACCAGCGGTGGTGGCAGGGGACAGGGCCGCAGCCCGGCTCCCAGGCCCCGAGGGAGCCAGGCCCTGAGGGAGCAGGCAGGCAGGATGGTGGAGCAGGTGAGGGGGCGGGGTGCCAGGCAGGGCTGCAAGGCTGGGGGCGCGAGCTGGGGCCTGATCCCCTCAGGCCACCCCAAGGGACCCCACCTGTGCATGAATTTGTGCACTGGGACTCTAGTTTGAGAATAAGTTTAGCATGTATTTCTGAAGGACAAGGACATTCTCTTACACAATACAATAATCACATTAGGAAAATTAGCTTTGTTACAAGATTATCTGATATATAGTCTACATTAAAATTTTTCCAATAATATACCTTACAGCATTTTTTTGTTTTTCTGTTTCCTGATCCATTCTAGTATCACTGATTCTAGTATCACTGATTACATTTAGTTGTTACTTATTTGGTAGATTACTTGGAGTTTCTACATAGAGAGTCCTGTCAGCGAATAGGGAGAGTTTTATTTCTTCCTTTTACCTGTAAAAAATTTTTTATTTATTGATTGATTTTAGAGAAAGAGGAAGGGAGAGACAGAGACAGACATTGATTTGTTGTTCCACTTATTTATGCATTCATTGGTTGATTCTTGTATGTACCCTGAACAAGGATCGAACTGGAACTTTGGTGTATCAGGACAATGCTCTAACTGAGCTACCCGGCCAGTTTTTCTTCAATGTTTTTTATTTTCTTCTTTTTTCTTGGGGTTTATTTTTGCTGTGTGCTCTTTTTTCTTTCTATTTTCTTACAATTGAAGGAATAAACTGTTTTGCATATTCACAACTGTAAACCTATTTTTGCTCAGCCCTGCATTTCCCTGTAAGTGCTGCTTTAACTGCATTCCACAAATTTTTATATGTTGTCTTTCCTTTTTGTTCAATTCACAATATTTTGTAATTCCTTAAATTTCCTCTTGAACTATAACTTATTTAGAAGTGTGTTTAAATTCCAAGTGTTTAGAGATTTTCCTGTTATCTTTTGATTCTCAGATTTTAATCTTTAATCTAGAATAATACCTTGGACTTTTTTTCTTCATGATATTGACATTTGGTTTTTTAGAATTCTACCCTTCAGTTTGAGTTTGTCTTCCTCATCCCTCATGATTAGATGAAGGCTATGCATTTTTATCACTATATAACTAATGTGATGTCCTTCTTAGTGCATCACATCAGAAGGTATGTCATATCAGTTTGACAAATTATTAGTGATGTTAAATTTGATTACTTGGTTGAAGTGGCCACCAGATTTCTGGTGATACATTTTATTTCTTTGTATAAATATCCTATTTCCAATCCCCTTCTACTCAGTAGTTTTAGTACCCATTGATAATTCTCAAATCTAAATACTGTGATGATTGTAATGTGGTTTTTATAATTTACTGATGAGAGACAGAGAGAGAGAGACATCAATTTGTTGTTCCACTTAACGCATTCATTAATGATTCTTATGTGTGCCCCAACGGGGGTGGGGTGGTGGTGAATCAAAAACACAACCTTGGCCTGTGGAAATGATGCTCTAATCAACTGAGCTAGGGTGTAATATGGTTTTTGGTCTTTACTATTATGTTTATTAGTTGGCATTCTATTGTAAGGAGCATTCCTTTCCTTCCCTCCTCTTCTTTTACTTTTTATAATATCAGTATGGATACAAGGCTTAAAAAAATCAAATGTGTTATATACTCCATTACTGTCATTCATTTTGATGCTGAATTATTCACAGACTGGCCAATGGGAGACTCTTCAAGCTAGTTCCTGTGTCCTTTTGATAGGCCCCCATTAGTCTTTGAGCGATGGTTTTGTTTTGTTTTCTCCTTTGCATAAGATGTTCTAAGGGTATCTTGTACTCTTCTTGCCCAGTCTTGATATTATTGGCCATTTATCCAAGGAGCTAGTATCCTACAGTGGAGGGTGGTTTAAAAAAATAAAAATTTAGCTGTAGCCAGTTTGGCTCATTGAATAGAGCATCGGCCCATGGACTGAAGGGTCCAGGGTTTGATTCCGGTCGGGGGGCACGTGCCTAGGTTGCAGGCTTGATCCCCGACCTTGGTCGGGGTGCATGCGGGAGGCAACCAATCAATGTCTCTCTCTCACATCGATGTTTTTCTCTCTCTGTCTCTCCCTGTCCCTTTAAAAAAAAAGAGAGAGAGAGAAATAAAAATTTAGGTGCTGCATTTGTTTATTGCTTGTGGGGTAACACTGCTTCTGGATTTTATTTTTAGCAGAGAGGAGGAGGAGATACATATACATGAATTGTTAACAGCTTTATTGAGCTATAATTCACATACTACACAATTCACTGATTTGAAGTATATAGTTTGTTGGTTTTTAGCATACTCACAATTGCTCAACTATCACTATGATCAATTCTAGAACATTTTCATCACCCCAAAAAGAAACCCTATACCTATTAGCAGTCACTCCCCATTTCCCCCAACCCCCTAGCTTTAGGCAGCCCACAAGTCTACTTTCTCTTCTATTTTGAACTTTTCATATAAATAGAACCATACAATATGTAGTCTTTTGTGAGTTCTTCCACTTAGCATAATGTTTTCAGGCTTCATCCATCTTATAGCATGTAGCAGTACTTAATTTCTTTTCATTGCTGAATGACAATCCATTGTATGGATGTACTACTGTGTTTTATTTATCTCTTCGTCAATTGATGGTCTTTTGGGCTCTTTCCACTTGTCTATTATCAATAATGTTGAATACATATTTAAAATATTTTATTTTTTGCCCTGATTGGTGTGGCTCAGTTGGTTGGAGTGTCGACCTGTGTACTGGAAGGTCATGGGTTTGATTTCCAGTCAGGGCACATACCCAGGTTGTGGGTTCAACAACTCATTGATGTCTCTCTCTCTCTCTCTCTCTCTCTCTCTCTCTCCCTCCCTCTCTCTCCCTCCCCCTCTGCCTCCCCCTCTCCCTAAAAGCAATAAAAACATATCCTCAGGTGAGGATTAAAATATTTTATTTTTTAATTATTTTCATTTTACAGAAATGTTGAAAAGGTGCTACAGAGTTCTTTATGTCTTTATGGTTAACGTTTTATGTTACCATAGTACATTTGTCAAAACGAGGACATCAATATCATTACATTGCTATTAATTAAAATCCAGATTTTGCTTTAATTTCACTAGTGTTACCATAAATGTGCTTTTTCTTTTCTCTGATCCAATTCAGGGTACCCCGTTATATTTAGTATATATGTATTTTTAAAGCTATGAATTCATATTAATACCTCTAATTCAATTCTAATATACTATAGGCCCAGTGTCCTCTCATAATCTGGGATCCCTCGGTCAGGGGATGTCGGAGAGCCGGTTTTGGCCCGATCCCCACAGGCCAGGCTGAGGGACCCCACTTAGTATGCATATAAGATCTTTGGTTAATCTCTTCCCACTCTCCCCTCTTCCCTCTGAGATTCATCAGTCTGTTCCATGTTTCCTTGCCTGTGGTTTCTGCTTCTGTTTTGAGCGTCTGCCCCTGGTGGTCAGTGTGCATCATAGCTATCGGCCAGTCGCTTAGATAGATAGATTTTACTTGCCTTCTCCATTCTATATTTTTTTTTTAAATATATTTTATTGATTTTTTACAGAGAGGAAGGGAGAGAGACAGAGAGTCAGAAACATCGATGAGAGAGAAACATCGATCAGCCGCCTCCTGCACATCCCCCACTGGGGATGTGCCCGCAACCCAGGTACATGCCCTTGACCGGAATCGAACCTGGGACCCCCCAGTCCGCAGGCCGACGCTCTATCCACTGAGCCAAACCGGTTTTGGCCTCCATTCTATATTTATATCTCCCTTTTCTCACAACAAGAACCCTGGTTTCCAACAGTTGTTCCATCACAGAATACATACAGAATAATATTATAATTGCTACAGCCATTCTATATAATAAAAGGCTAATATGCAAATTGACCAAACGGCGGAATGATTGGTCACTATGATGCGCACTGACCACCAGGCGGCAGACGCTCAACGCAGGAGTCAGTGTGCTCCCACAGGGGGAGCGCTGCTCAGTCAGAAGCCCTGAGCTGGGCTTACAGCTGGCGAGCGCAGTGGCAGTGGTGGGAGCCTCTTCTGCTTCTGTGGCAGCTCTAAGGATGTCCAGCTGCTGGGGAGCGGGCCTAAGCCGTCAGTTGGACATCCCCCGAGGACTGTGAGAGGGTGCAGGCCAGGCTGAGGGACTCCCCCCCAAGTGCACGAATTTTGTGCACCAGGCCTCTAGTATCACTATAAAAAGCAAGCCTTCTAAGTAAAGCTCAAGATTTCTTTTCAGTTCTTAATGTTAAAATAAATTGCTCAAAAGTTATTTGGATTAGTTCTTCTTTCATTCCCTTTTATATGGTTACTAGAGGCCCGGTGTACAAATTTGTGCATGGGTGGGGTCCCTTGGGGTGGCCTGCGGGGATCGGGCCCCGGCTCGTGCCCCCAGGCTCACAGCCCCAGCTCACATCTCCAGCCTTGCAGCCCCACCTGGGACCCCGCCTTGGCCTGGTGTCGCCCCTTCACCTGCTCCACCATCCCGACTGCGGGGTGACTGATGGGGGCTGGGCCCCCCCGCCCAGCTCCCTCAGTGCCTGGGAGCCTTACGGCAGCCACCCCCCACCACCGCCACTGGTCTTAGTCTGTGAGGTGATTGGGCTCCCGCTCACACCCACCTTGGCCTGGCATCTCTCACTCACCTGCTCCATCATCCCACCATGGTTCAGCTCTCATTAGGGACCATCAGGGCTGGCAACACCTCCACTGCTGCCCACTGCCAGCACCGCGTCACCGACGCCCACCCTGTTCCACGTCACCCCCTTGTGATCAGCACACGTCATAGCGAGCGGTTGAACTCCCAGTTGAACAATTTGCATATTAGGCTTTTATTATATAGGACTAGAGGCCCAGTGTACAAATTTGTGCATGGGTGGGGTCCAGCCGGCCCGCCCCAATCGGGGCCGATTGGGCCAGGCCTGGCTGGAGGGAGGGGACGTGGGAGGTTGGCCAGCCAGCCCCACCCCCAATTGGGGTGCGGTGGGGGGGGGGGCCTAATTGGGGGCAGGGGCCGTGGGCGGTTTGCCGGACGGCCTGCCCCCTAGTCGAACTCCCCGTCCAGGGTACAATTTGCATATTAGCCTTCTATTATATAGGATATTATCAATTTGATACACAGTTTGGTTCATTGACTCACATAACTTTAATGGTGAAGTTAGATATTTAACCAGGTTAAATTTTTTAAAAAGAGGTTTTTATTGATTTTTAGAGAGAGAGGAAGGGGGAGAGAGAGAGATAGAAACATTGATGAGAGAAACATCATCAATTGGCTGCCTCCTGCACACAACCCAGGCACGTGCCCTGACCAGGAATCAAACTGCAACCTCCTGGTGCATGGGCGATGCTCAACCAACTGAGCTACATTGGCCAGGCTAACTGGGTTAATTTTTTAAATGGAATTTAGAAATTGTTCTTTTGTAGACTTAACCTTTTAGAACAGGGGTAGCCTGTGGGCTGTATAAGGCCTGCAAAATCATTTGGTCTGGCCCTGCCAAGGCAACTTCAGATGGGACTCGAAATTCAATAAACCTAGGAGCTTTTTTCATAGCAACATACATTTATATTAAGTGAATTATATTAAGTGAATGCTGTTATAGATATCCTAATGGCCCCTGGCAGAAAAAAAGTTCCCCACCCCCGCTTTAGAGTGATATACCCTGCTTATGTGTTTGTTTAATCTTACTAGTGTTTAAGAATTTTGATTTAGTTGCCGACATTTTAAAAATTGGAGATTTACATAGAAATCCTGGGTTCTAGCTTCTCTTAAAAAGGCAAAAAGGGAAGTTCTGGTTTTGCTAAGTTCATTTGACAACAATTGGATGGATTTGACTACTAGTGGCAGCCTATGTTTTCTGGTTCCCACGACTGGCATTTGTGTTTGCAAGTTCTCGTCGTCGTCGTCTCCTCCTCCTCCTCCTCCTCCTCCTCCTCCTCCTCCTCCTCCTCCACCTTCATCGTCGACGTCTTCTTCTGTTAAATTGTTTTTATTGATTTCATAAAGAGGGAGAGAGGGATGGAAACATCAATGATGACAATCATTGATGCTTTCTGCATGACCCTACTGAGGATCGACCCCACAACTCAGGACTGGGAATTGAACTGTGATCTCCTGGTTCATGGGTAGATGCTCCACTGAGCCACACTGGCTGGGCACAACCCTTCTTCATTATAAGACTTTCAGTGGCAGGTGTAATAGTAGAGAATTGCACTGCTTTGTGTTCTGAAAAAGGAACTGATTTTATCAGAGATGACTTACTTTTTCACTTGTGTAGTTTCATGACCCAGCCAGCTTAACTGATGTTGATAATGTCTTCTAAATGGAATCACCAAGGACCTATTTTAAATTGCTTATCTGTAGCAAATAACTTTGATAAAACTGTACTCTCTTTGTTGTTTAAACAAAGTTCATCATTCATTTTGCATGGTTTGGAACACACAGATATTATTGAAGCTTAAAAAAAAGTCCTTTTGTTACAGTGAGAGGAATTGTGTAAACTACATTTAGCCTTGTAAATTGAAGTTAATATAACAGTTTGCTGATGTCAACAGCATTTATTTATTAAAATGTATGTCATTCTAAACAGTAAGGTGAAATGAAATTGATTGCTAAAGGTTATCTTAGCTATAGCTGGAAAAAGTAATTCAATTATTAAACTATAAATCTGTTTTTATAAGTATTTTAATTATTTTCAAAAGCTTTTGTTAGTACACAATAACATTTACCAGAGATAAAGAAGATCATTTCATAATGATAAAGGGGTCAGTTAATCAAAGAGACATAACAGTTCTAAATGTTTATGCCCTTAATAACAGAGCTTCAAAATACATGAAGCAAAATCTGATAGAGCTGAAAGGAGAAAGAGACAAATTTACAATTATAGTCTGAAATTTCAATACCAGTCTTAATAATTGATGGAATAAGAGGACAGAAATCAACAAGGATATAGTAGACTTGAACAACATTTTTAACCTCCTTGACCTGATTGCTATTTGTCGAGTTCTCTGTCCAACAACAGAACACATATTTTGCTGAAGTCCACATGGTATATTTAGTAAGGTAGACCATATTCTTAGCCATATCTCAATAAATGTAAAAGAATTCAAGTCATACACATGATATTCTCTTACCACAATGCAATTAAATTAGAAATCAGTAACTGAAGATTCTTGGAAAATCCCCAAGTATAAAATTTGGAACCTGGAAAACACATATGTATGTATGTATGTATGAATGTATGTATGTATTTTTAAATCCTCACCCAAAGATATATAAAGAGAGAGAAAAGAGGGGGGGGGGGAGAGAGAAGAAGGGAGAGAGAAACATCGATCAGTTGCCTTCTGTACATGCCCTAATTGGGAATTGAACCCGCAACTCTTTTTTTTTTTTTTAATATATTTTATTGATTTTCCACAGAGAGGAAGGGAGAGAGAGAGTTAGAAACATCGATGAGAGAGAAACATCGACCAGCTGCCTCCCGCACATCCCTCACTGGGGATGTGCCCGCAACCCAGGTACATGCCCCTGACTGACCGGAATCGAACCTGGGACCCTTCAGTCCGCAGGCCGACGCTCTATCCACTGAGCCAAACCGGTTTCGGCAGAACCCGCAACTCTTTGGTGTATGGGACACCGCTCCAGCCAACTGAACCACTCGGCCAGTGCTTTTCAAACATTTTTTTTAAAATTGATTTGAGGGACAGAGAGAGACAGAGATAGAGACAGACATCAATTTATTTCACTTTTTTATACATTCATTGGTTGATTCTTGTATGTGCCCTGATGAGATCCGACCTGCAACCTCAGTGTACGCAATGACTCTCTAATCAACTGAGCTACCCAGGCCAGGGCTGACAAACATACTGTTAAATAGCCTCTTGGTCAAAGAAAATATATTTCATGAAAGGGAAATTAAGATATTTTGAATCACATGAAAAGAGAACATGATATCTAAATTTGTGGGATGCCACTAAAACATTGCTTGGGGAGGGATTCATAGCACTAAATACCTACATAGAAAAGAAGATCTGAAGTTAATGACCTCAGCTTCCAGCTTAAGAAACTAGAAAAAGAAGAGCAAATTAAATTTTACATAAACAGAGGAAAGAAAATAATAAAGATAAAAGTAGAAATTAATGAAATATAATACAGAAAAGCAATTGAGAGAAATCAGTGAAATGAAAAACTAGTTCTTAGAGAAGATCAATAAAATTGATAAATTTCTAGCCAGACTGATAAGGAAAAAAACACACAAATTAATAATATCAGGAATGAGAGGGATGACATCACTACATAGTCTACTGATATTAAAAGAATAATAAGGGAATATTATAAACAACTTTCTGCCAGTAAATTTGATAACTTAGATGAAGTGGACAAATTCTTTGAAAGACACTTGGTATAAGACTGAATGTCTTTGTCCCCTTCTCAAATTCTTGAGACCTAAACCCAAATGTGATGGTATTTGGAGGTGGGACTATGGAAGGTGCTTTGGTCAAGAGGGTAAAACCTTCATGAATGGGATTAGTGCCTTTCTAAGAGACCCATAGAGATTCCTGGCTCCCTTCTGCCAAGTGAAGTTTCAGCAAAAAGACAGTCTTCTGTGAACTAGGAAGCCAGCCCTCAACAGACACTGAATCTGCCAATGCCTTGATCTTGGACTTCCCAGCTTCCAGAATTGTGAGAAATAAATTTCTGCTGTTTATAAGCCACCCAATCTACGGATTAAGACAGATACAAAGTATGAAAATTTACTCAAGAAGAAATTGAATAAACTTTAAAGGAATTGAATTTATAGTTAAAAAGCCTACCCACAAAGAAAACTCCAAATCCAGATGATTTCACAGATGAATTCTATCAAACATTTGAGGACACAGTAATACCATTCCATACAAACTCTTCTAGGGATTGAAGAGGAGGAAGTTCTTCTCAACTCATTGTCTGAGACTAATATTACTTTGCTACCAAAACCAGATAAAGGCATTGCAAGAAAAGAAAACTACAGACCAATAGCCCTCAGTAATATAAAATTTGAAATGAAATTTTAGCAAATAGAATCCAGAATATAGAAAAAGGAAATATATCATGATCAAGAGGTATTTATCTCAGGATTGTAGGGTTGGTTAATAACTTGAAAATTAATGTAATTCACCATATTAAAAACTGGAACATGAAAAACCATATAATTTCAGTAGATGCAGAAAAAGTATATGATAAAATCCAACATCTGTTCCTGATAAAAATCTCAGAAATAGAAAGGAACTTCCTTAACTTGAAAAAGAGCATGTATGGAAAACCTATGAGTAACATTATATTTAGTGTAAAAGAAATAATGCTTTCCTGTAGGATTAGGAATAAAACAAAGATGTCCACTCTCAATACCCCCCCCCTTTTTTTGATCAAAGAAATGTGTATTTAAACCTTTATGCAGCATCTTTACTTTTAACACCATAAACATAAATACAATTACAATACTCATTGGACAATAGATACATTATTATTGTCATGGTAAATTGGCGTATTCTTTTCAAAAGGTAAGAAAGTAACATATAACAATAGTTACACAGGCATTTATATATTCTGAATTAGGAAGCTGACTCCAGGCATTTATAATTTAACAGAAGCTCAAAAGTTTAATTTGGAGAAATGATTATGCATTCTCTCTTTTTACTGTGGTAAAATATATACATATGTAATATGTGTCATTTTAACAGTTTGTAAGTGTACATTCTCCCCTATCCTAGCCCTTGGTAATCTCTGTTTTACTGAAATTGAATCATACAATCTTTTTCCTTCTCTGTCTGGCTTATTTAATTTAGCATAATGTTTTCAAAGTTCATATTGTAGCATTGATCAAATTTAATTCCTTCTTATGACTGAATAATATTCCATTGTGTGGATATACTGCATTTTATGTATTCATTCATCTGTTGGTGGACACTTAGGTTGTTCTCCCTTTTGGCTATTGTGAATATTGTTGCTGTGACTATGATGTTGAGCATTTATTCATGTGTTTATTGGGTTATTTGTATATCTTCTTTGCTCGCCATTTCTCTTAAACATTGTACTGGATGTTCTAGCCAGCACAGTGGAGGCAAGAAAAATAAAATAAAAGGAAACTACATTAGAAAGAAAGAAGTAAAATTGTCTTTATTCACAGACACATTATTATCTGTTTAGAAAATTTGATGGAACTTAGAAAAAAAGCTCTGCAACTCATAAGCAACTTTAGCATGATTGCATTATATAAGATCAATAGATAAAAATCAATTGTAAAAAATGCTCAAAGTCACTAATCATCTGAGAGATACAAATCAAAACGACAGTGAGGTACCATCTCACACCTCTCAGAATGGCTATCATCAACAAATCAACAAATGACAAGTGCTGGCGAGGATGCAGAGAAAAAGGAACCCTTGTGCACTGCTGGTGGGAATGCAGACTGGTGCAGCCACTGTGGAGAACAGTATGGAGTTTCCTTAAAAAACTAAAAATGGAACTCAGCCCTAAACGGTTTGGCTCAGTGGATAGTGTCGGGCTGCGGACTGAAAGGTCCCGGGTTCGATTCCGGTCAAGGGCATGTACCTTGGTTGCGGGCAACATCCCCAGTAGGGGGTGTGCAGGAGGCAGCTGGTCGATGTTTCTCTCTCATCGATGTTTCTAACTCTCTATCCCTCTCCCTTTCTCTCTGTAAAAAATCAATAAAATATATTTAAAAAAAAAAATGGAACTCACATTTGACCCAGTGATCCCACTTCTAGGAATATATCCCAAGAAACTAGAAACACCAATCCGAAAGGACATATGCAACCCTCTGTTCATAGCAGCACAATTTACCATAGCTAAGATTAGGAAACAGCCTAAGTGCCCATCAGCAGATGAGTGGATCTGCTGTGGAACATCTACACAATGGAATACTACGCTGCTATAAAAAGGAAGGAACTCCTACCATTTGCAACAGCATGGATGGACCTGGAGAGCACTATGCTAAGCGAAATAAGTCAGTCAGAGTAAGATAAATATCACATGATCTCACTCATTTGTGGAATATAATGAGCAACAAAAACAGATCCAGAGACAGAGAAGCATCAATCAGACCGTCAAACCTCAGAGGGAAGGTAGGGGAGGGTGGGGGTAAGGGGGAGAGATCAACCAAAGGACTTGTATGCATGCATATAAGCCTAACCAATGGACACAGACACCAGGCGGGTGAGGGCATGAGCGGGGGGCGTGGGGGTGAAGGGGATTAAGGACACATATGTAATACCTTAATCAATAAAGAAAAAAAATACATGATTTTAAAAAATATATGTACTACTAGCAGCCAGGTGCACGAAATTTTGCACGGGTGCAGTCCCTAGGCCTGGCTGGCAATCGAAGTGCGAGCGTCTGGCGTGGAAGGGCAGGTCCCAGCTGACCTCTGGGCCCTGTGTAGCACCTGTGCCCCTAGACCCCCACGTACCCCCCTCCGCCTGAGTCACAGTGCCTGAGTCCCCATGCGGGGATGCGGTGAGCATGGCTGGATGCTGTGGGCCAGGGTGCAGCATGGGCGTCTGGGTTGCCCAGTGGCGCTGCATGGAAGCTGGGTGGGCAGTGCGCTCTCTCTAGGCTGGCCTTGCAGACCAGCTCCTGCCCAAACCCACAGGGAGCCCGACTGCCCCCTGTGGTCCCGGCGGCTGCAGCCTGGCTCACCTGGAAGAGGCTGTGCGGGTGGAGGGGTGGGCTCCTTGCGAGTGCCTGGCCCCTGAGCGCGGGGCTTCCCCGATGCACGAGCCTTGGTGTCCCAGCGGAGGGTAGCAGGGGGAGTGAGAGCGAACTCGAACTCGGTGGACACACTGCATTCTCACCGCACCTCTGTCCCTGTCACCCCCACCCCCAGGTAGCCGGTGAGAGGTCGCAGTGTATCACCTGCCATATTCCGCGCCGCCCCCTGGTGGTCAGCGCACATCATAGCGAGCGGTCGAACTGCCGGTTGAACAACCGCCCGAGGGGACATTGCATATTAGGTTTTTATTATATAGGATTATTACTATAATGTCTTTCCTCAACCTAGGCCTCCTGTTTTTATTTATTTTGTAATGAAATTTAAAATAGAAATTTGGTGAATTAGTTATGTACTGCTGAATACAGTAGGTCCTCTGGTTACGTCGGAGATCCGTTCCTACAGTGCAACTTAATGCGATTTTCGCTGTAAGTCGGAACCCACCTACATAAGCACCTATGTCACTCACATGGAGCACATACACAGCAGTAATGAAGTGAAACAGTAAAAAAAATTTAAAAGAAAGATAACAATTCCTAACCTTTACTTGTGGTAAATAATAAAAAACATAAAGCACATATGTACATAGATCGAAATGACAGAACTTTTTTTTTTAAATAAATAAATGGGAGATGGCGACATAACCATGAAACCACATACGTCGAGTCCCATGTAACCCGAGGACTGTCTGTACATCAAAAGGAACTTTAAAAATACATAGAAATGATAAAATTATAAAGATATTTTAATAACATGGGAAAGGAATAAATCAAAAGCCAAAAAAAATCAATTATATTTCTGTATAGTAGCAATGAACAATTGGAATTGAGTTAAAAGAAACATTGTCATTTACAGTAGCATCTAAAATATTAAGTACTTAAGGGTCAATCTTAGAAAAGAAATGAGAGACTTATTTGTTGTAAACCATAAAATATTGATGAGAGAAAATTTTAAAAATCTACATTAATGCAGAGCTAAACTTTTTTCATGGGTTAGAAGACTCAATATTGCCAATCCTCCTTAAATTGACCTACCAATTCAACACAGTCTCAATTAACATTTTACTAAGCTTTTTTTTTTTTAAAGAAATTGACAAGTGCATTCTAAAATGCTTATTGAAATGCAAAGGACCTTTGCAAAGACAGTTTTGAAAAAGAACAGAGTTGAAGACTAATACTGCCTGTTTTCAAGATTTATTGTAAAGCTACATTAATCAAAACAATGTGGTACTGAAATATAAGCAAATAGATCAGTGGAACAGAATAGAAAATCCAGAAATAAAAACAAATATTGGAAATGAATCTTTGAAAACGGGTGATATGGTGTAGAAAAGATGGTCTTTCAACTAGTGGTGCTAAAAAAACAAAATGGATATGTAAATAATGAATCTTGACTCATACCTTACACCATATACAAAAATTTATTCCAAATGGATCATAGACCTAAGTGTAAAACCTAAATTCATAAAACTTTTAAAAGAAAACCTGGGAGAAAACTTTTGTGATCTTGGATTAGACAATGATTTCTTAAATATGACACCACAACCATGGTTCATAAAAGAACAGATTGACAAATTGGACCTCATTAAAAGTAAAAACTTATTTTCAAAAGGCAGTATTAAGAGAAAAAGACAAGCCACAGATTGGGAGAAAATATTTGTAAAGCATATGCCTGGTAAATGACTTGTCTCTAGAATATATAAAGATCTTCAAAACTCAATAATTAGTAAACAAACAACCCAATGAAAACATGGGCAAAGATTTGAACAAACTTCACCAAAAATATATGAATGGGAAATAAGCATATTCAACAGTGGACTATTCAATAAAAAAAGGACGATATATTGATACATAAAATAGGATGGATGAATCTCAAAATAATTATGATGAGTGAAAGAAGCCAGGCAAAGAATACATACTATAATGATTCCATGTATATATTAATTCTAGAAACCAGCCTATAGTAATAGAAAGCAGATCATTCATTCTCTTGGTGGGGAGAAGGATAATGAAGGGTACAGGAAAATTTAGGGGTGTTGATGGATATTTTTACTGGTTTGACAGGTATATTTGTGAAAGCTTACCAAATTGTACACTTTAAATATGTTTATTATATGTAAACTAGGGGCCTAGTGCATGAAATTCGTGCACGGGGGTATGTGTCCCTCAGCCTGACCTGCACCCTCTCCAATCTGGGAGCCCTCAGGGGATGTCCTACTGACGGCTTAGGCCCGCTCCCCGTGGTTCTCTGCTCTTTGCAGGGCCTGCCTGCTCCACACCGCAGTGACTGCCAAGCGGGCGGTGCTGGGAGGTGCCTGCGGGCCGTGCTTCCCTGCTCCCGGTCGGTCGCCGCAGCAACGGCCAAGCGGGCTGTGCTGGGAGCTGCCTCCTACCTGCTGTCAGTCTCCACGGAGGCGATGAGGTTAATTTGTATACTCACTCTGATTGGCTGGTGAGCGTAGCGGAGGGATGGTTAATTTACATGTTTCTCTTATTATATAGGATTATACCTCTCAAGAAAGTTGTTTTTGAAAAGCATATAAAATATTTGGAAATATCCAAAACCTCAGAAGCTTAATTTTATTTTTAGAGGTACTGAGTTTAAAGATAACAGAAATCTTGACTCAAAGTTCATATTCTCTAGCTTTTTACCATGTAGTACCCAAGTCTCTTAATGTGTATTGTATATAATTTTATCTTCTTTGGTTATAGTTTTTTATGCTCTATCTGGTATTTACATATGGAATATTTAATGATTCCTAAATGTAGTTTATATGGTGTTTACATAAAGTTTCTTCACTATAAGGGACTGACTCCCAACTGGATTAACATACTGATTTAGTTACACTTATTACCATTACCTTTATTTTTTGTGTGTTAGACCTTGACTAATTCATGATGAACTCTTCTTAAATGTAAAGTGTAGCTGTAGGAATTCTGTAACTTCAAAGAGAATGATTTTTTAAATGGTCTAAATATTGTATATTAAGTGCATTTTGCTCAGAGGAAGGCACCAGAGCCCACCTCTGATAGTTTGATTATTTATTTTCCATTGATTTTTAGAGAGAGTGGAAGGCAGGGAGGGAGTGGAGGAGAGAGAGCGAGCGAGAGAAACATCAATGTAAGAGAGAGACATTGATACATCAATGTGAGAGAGACACATTGATTGGTTGCCTCCCACATGCACCCCAACCGGGCTGGGGATCAGGGATCAAACCTGCACCCAGGTATGTGCCCTTATTGGGAATCAAACCTGAGACCCATTGGTGTGCAGGTTGGCACTCTAACCACTGGGAAATACTGGCTAGGGCCAGTTTGATTATTTTTAACAGAGGCTTAGGCACTTGAAAGGATTATAGTAACCTTACAATTGAATTTATGCTGCAAATTTGTATTTTGTAGGAGGTAAAAGCTCATAAGATGATACTAACACAGGCTTCCATAGAATGACAACAATTTGATTATAAATCCAACTGGCAAGTGGGTTAGTTGATCACTGTTAACTCAGAAATACTTTAATTTTAAAGAGCCAGGATAAAGTATTTTATTTAATTGATTTTTTTTCCTCTTCTAGGAAATATAATAGCAGCCATGATAGAAGACAAAGGGCCAAGAGTGACCGACTACTTTGTCGTGGCAGGTCTCACTGATACATCTACTCTATTGGATCAAGAAATAAATCGTTTAGATACTAAGTCAACTGGACCTAAAGCTCCAATTATAGACATTGCAGTTATTAACAAATCAGCTGGGGAAACAGTACCTGAAGGTTATACTTGTGTTGAAGCCACTCCATCAGCTCTCCAAGCAAACTTGAACTATGGAAGTCTGAAAAGCCCAGAACTTTTCCTCTGTTATAAAAGAGGAAGAGATAAACCACCCCTTACCGACATTGGGTAACATGACTTATTTTCTTTTGCTATAATGACGGGAAAAATTTTTATTTAAGGTGCATGGGAATAGGAATTTGAAGTCCTTGATAGTTCTATTATTTGTTACTTCAGGTTCAAGTATTATATTACATATCTCTGTCCACCCTTACTGAATTTCTTTGCATTGTACTTAAATCATTAGATCAATTCCTTTCAAAAGTTTTGAAATGAAGGCATAGAGCCTGAAATGTGATTCCATTTCTGTTGTACTTATCAGATAAGGTTATTAATTAAACATAAAAGAACAAGAAGGTACAATAAAAGAGTATTTTTTTTTTAAAGGAGCTACTTGGGTTATGTGATGGTTTTTTTCAAAGCCCTGAACTTATTTAACAAAGGAGTATTCCTGTTTTAAAAAATATAATTGTGTTTTGTGGTTTTTAGTACCACAAGGAGGGTATTTACAGTTTAGAAGGAGAATAGTTGTTATGAGATAGTTACTATCTGATCCACAGCTAATGAACAGTTTTCTCTGCAAAAGCATTTTATCCAAATATATTTTTAGGATAGCTATAATATTTTTTCATATATATATGTCATGTATTACACTGTTATGTTTATTACAATTACCATCAGTTAGTAAAAACATAGGTACTTGAGTATCTTGGAAAGTATTTAGGATCAGCTTGTCCCTTTATACAAAAATTCTGTTGGCATTTTGATGGGGATGGCATTTAATCTGTAGATCTATTTGGAGAGTATTGCCATCTTAAACCCTGCAAGTTTGCTGAATCTATTGGCTCTAATAGCTTTCATTTGGATTTTTAAAAATGATAGGATCAAGTCCTCTGCAAACAGAGATGATTTTCTTTCTATTTCTTCCTTTGCAATTTGCTTTATTTGCCCCCCTTGTTTTATTGCTCTGGCTAAAACTTAGAGCACAACGTTGAACAGCAGTGGTGAAAGCAGGCATCCTTGTCTTATTCCTGATGTTATGTGGAAAACTTTCAATCTTTCACCATTGAATATGATGTGAGCTGTGGTTTTTCATAAATGCCATTTATTATGTTAAGGAAGGTTCCCTTTACTTTGGTTTTTATGAGAGAGTTTTATCATGAAAATGTGTTGGATTTTGCAAAATGCCTTTTCTTTGTTAATTAAGATGATCATGTGGATTTTTCCTTCATTCTATTAATGTGATGTATTACATCAATTGATTTTCTTATGTTGAAGCTCTCTCTTTTAATGTAACTATAATACTAAATCTCAAAAAATTATTAATTACTTAGTATCATCATGTACAAATTTCCCTGATTATTCCATGAATTATTTTTGTTTTGTTTTTAATATATTTTTATTGATTTCAGAGAGAGAGAGAGAGAGAGAGAGAGAGAGAAACATCAATGATGAGAGAGAATCATCGATCAGTTGCCTCCTGTATGCCTCTTACTGGGGACCAAGCCCGTAACCTGGGCATGTGCCCTGACCGAGAATTGAACTGTGACCTCCTGGTTCATAGGTCTACGCTCAACCACTGAGCCACGCAGGCCTGGCCTAAGGACCTCATTATGTTTAAATTTCAAAAGCTAAAAGATTGACCTTTCAGCAGCACCCTTTCAACTCCTTTAGTATCCACCCTGTTTAGCCTCCATCATTTTCCTTCAAGTCAGTGCAATTAGAATGGTAGTCATACAACTTTATAGGATCATTGGTTACAGGAGCCAGGTTAGAAAGGGTTGAGAAATGATTGGCACTTGGAGTAATAGAGGCTTCTTTTTGAAAGCTTGACTTTATGAAAAAGAGAAGATAGTTATGGATCTTGCTATTCAAGGTGTATTGTCCATAGGGCCTGTGAGCATGTTAGATATTCAGAATCTTAAGCACTACCCAGATTTACTGAATCAGAATCTGTACTTTAACAAAATCCTCAGAAGCAATGCTTTAGGACACCTGAGGGGCGAGGGGATGCAGAGTCAAGGGCTGTTTTTTAACCTTTCTCCCAGGGGATAAATAACTTTGAACATCTTTATATTGAAGGAAAGAACCAATTGAGAAGGAAGAGCTGATATATAGTAGTAAGAGATAGTATTTGACAGAACAAAATTATGAAACAGATTAAAGGGGTAATAGCAGCAGCATAGATGACTGGATTAGCCTTTAATGGGAGGGGCTTTTCCGTTGAGAAGGGAAAAGGAGGTTAAAATGAGTGTGAACACCAATTATTGATTGAGGTGGAGTCGTTCTGGACATGTAATGGATTTACTCTCAGTTTTTAACAATTTTCTCTATGGGTTGTGTTAAGAACATAGGTAATATATAAAGAAGGATGGCTATAGAATAAAATTTTGATAATATCCATGTCAGTTGAAGGAAAACCAGGCAGGGACTTAGGTTCTAGCCCTCACTGTTCCCTCTGTTAGCCATCCTTTAAAGGCCATCTTTTCACATCCCCCCACCCCTCACTCTACAGTCATAATAGAAAGGATGCGAATCTCTAAAAGATTGTTGTTGCTTGTGGTTCAGTGGCACAACTTAAAAATAAAATGATAACTTAGATAATTATACTTAGATGTTTTCAGGTTGCAAGTAGCTATACACATCTTGCAGTTCCCTAAGGCATCTAATTTCTTTTTATTTTTTTAATATTTAAGGAACCATATCCTTTTTTTCTTTTTAAAAAATATATTTGTTTTCATTGATTTCAGAGAGAAAGGGAGAGAGATAGATAGAAACATCAATGATGAGAGAGAATCATTGATTGGCTGCCTCCTGCACACCCCCTACGGGAAATCGAGCCTGCAACCAGGGCATGTGCCTTGGGCAGGAATTGAACCTGGGACCCTTTAGTCTGCAGGCCGACGCTCTATCCACTGAGCCAAACTGTCTAGGGCAAGGCATCTAATTTCTGTTACAGTATTTTACTGATTGAGGTTTATTAGAGTGTATGGTTGTCTTTTAGCTAATCATGATGGTAAATATTTCTCTCCAGATCAAATAATTGTTAATATCTGGTGACCTAAATGTTTTAACCTGTTCTGTCCCCCCGACCCCCCTCGCCCCTTAAGCACCTTGGTGAGGTTTGGAAAACCTATTAGCCACTATAAGACAAGCACCTACCTCATTTAAATATGAAACACTGTTGTCTAATTGTTGACCTTTTTGACTGATTTATAAACTGAGATAAGATATTCACAAAAATAATACATTTTTTCCTGAAAGTATGTTAAGTTAAAATAAGATTTGACATTCCCTCATAATGTTAAATACTCTATAAAGTATAATTTAATAGGATAATATATTCTCTTTTTTAAATTATTCTTATTCTGCAGTTCATTTTAAAAAAATACATATTTATTTATTTCAGAGAGGAAGGGAGAAGGAGAGAAAGATAGAAACATCAATGATGAGCTGAAACCGGTTTGGCTCAGTGGATAGAGCGTCGGCCTGCGGACTGAAGGGTCCCAGGTTCGATTCCGGTCAAGGGCATGTACCTGGGTTGCGGGCACATCCCCAGTGGGAGATGTGCAGGAGGCAGCTGATCGATGTTTCTCTCTCATCGATGTTTCTAACTCTCTATCTCTCTCCCTTCCTCTCTGTAAAAAATCAATAAAATATATTTAAAAAAAAAAAAAAAAAAAAGAAACATCAATGATGAGAGAGAACCATTGACCGGTTGCCTCCTGCATGCCCCACACTGGGGATTGAGCTTGCAACCTAGGCATGTGTCCTTGACTTGAATCGAACCTGGGACCCTTCAGTCCACAGGCTGATGCTCTTTCCACTGAAAACTGGCTAGGGCAGGATAATATATTCTTACTAGTAGCCCTGCGCACGAATCCGTGCGCCAGTAGCCCTCTGCGGGGCCTGGCTGCTCTGCGTCCGTGGCCCAGAGGCCCTCCGCGGCCGGGGTGAAACGCTTGCCTTGTCGCCGCGGCAACAAAGCAAGTATTCCGCCAGGCCGCTCATGCGGCCTGCGCTCAGTGGCCGCTCCCTCAGGACTGAGGGACTCCGGTGTGACTGAGAGGACTGGATGCCGCCATCTTTGTGACAGAGTGATGGTTAATTTGCATATTACCCTTTTATTAGCTAGGATATGTCAGATATGTTAAGATAAAGAATCAGACTACTATCCAAAGTTCTTATCTTCTCCACTGATTAGATTCATTGACTTTTAAATGAATATTTTTCTCCAGCATTTTTTATTTTGTGTTCAAACATGCAGAAAAGGAAATAGAAGTTAAGTTTTGAAATGGGGGAGTACGAGTCTTCCAAATTTGTCCCGCTTCTCTCCCAGATTGCTTTGGCTGTATGGGTTCCCTTCCATTCCCATTTGAACTTGGACACATTGCTAATTTCTACATAAAAAGGCATCTAGGACTTATTTAGGAACTGTGTTGACTCTGTAGATCTGTTTGGGAAATATTTTTATGATACAATAATAATTTAAAAATCTTTACCATATTAAGTTGCTGATTCATGACCTCATGAGGAGATATATTTTTATTTATTAACTCATCCAATAAATAAAGGAGTTTTAAGGGTAAAATTTTGATAGGAATTATGAAGGAAAATTTTGTGAAAATATGTGAAGACTTGTTCTCTAGGAATTGACCTGAGCATGTTTGCGGTGTTGCCCTTTTCTTGTTTCATATGCTTCTTGTAATAAGCAATAAAAAAAAATCAAGTTATTTGATCCTATTTATACTGCTAGCTGTTGAAAAATAGTAAAGAGATAATTCCCAAAGTAATAATTTTAGTTTTGGTTTGCAATTAAGATTTGGGAAACAATAGAAGAGACCAATTATTTTTTCCAAAATTAAAACCAGCATTAAACTGAACTTTATTTACTTTTCTATTCCTCTCCTCCCTGTCATGCAGAGTTCTATATGAAGGAAAAGAAAGGCTTATTTCAGGATGTGAAGTGATCCAAGCCACACCCTATGGTCGCTGTGCCAATGTCAATAATAGTTCACCTACTTCACAAAGAATCTTTATCACTTATCGAAGGGCTTCTCCAGTTCGGCCCCAGAATTCCTTGGCTGTAACTGATATCTGTGTTATTGTAACCAGTAAAGGAGAAACCCCTCCTCATACTTTCTGCAAAGTTGACAAAAACTTAAATTGTGGACTGGTAAGAATAAAGTTTCATATTTTAAAAAAAGGATAATTTTTGGATTCCCATTGATTATTGGGCATATAATTTACTCTCAGTTTATATTTTCATGATTTTTAGCTTTCTAATTTTTATGATACATAATAATTTAAAAATCTTTAGTATCTGATGTTTTAGAATAATTCATTCAGAAAATAGATACTTAAAGCCAGGATTTTTGTTTGGGTGGGTGGGGGGCACATGCTAATGTTGCTTTTGTTATGCTAATTAGAGGTTTAATTAGCTTTTGGGTTTCAGTGGTGTGTGGTTTTTTGTGTGTGTGTTTTTTTTTAAGGACAACTGCAGGGAGTCTGGATGGGGACTTTCTTATATGTATTTATTTTAAACTAGAGGCCTGGTACATGAAATTCGTGCACTGTTAGGGTCCCTAGGCCTGGTCGGCCATCAGGGCTGATTGGAGCCTTCAGGCTACTGGCCAGGGCCTTCCTTTGTTCCACGCCGCCCCCTGGTGGTCAGCGCACCTCATAGCAAGCGATCGAACTACCAGTCTCCTGGTCAAATCCCGAGGGGACAGTTTGCATATTAGCCTTTTATATAGAGTGATATTTACAAAGTTATTTTTTTAAAAACAATTGTATTGGTTTCAGAGTGGAAGGGAGAGATACATTGATGGGTTACCTCCTGCGTACCCCCTACTGGGGGATTGAGCCCTTAATCCAGGCATGTGCCCTGACTGGAAATTGCACTGTTGACCTCCTGGTTCATAGGTTGAGGCTAAACAAACCACTGAGCCACACCAGCCAGGCTTTACGTATATATATTTTTTAAACAAATTTATTCTTTTTTAATCCTCACCCAAGGATATTTTCCCATTGATTTTTAGAGAGAGTGGAAGAGAGAGGGAAAGACAGAAATATTGATGTGAGAGAAACATTGATTGGTTGCCTCTGGCACGTGCCCCGACCAGGGCCCAGGCCAGGGAGGAGCCTGCAGTCGAGGTATGTGCCCTTGACCAGAATTGAACTCAGGACCCTTGCGTGCACAGGCCGACACTCTATGTACTAAGCCCATACATACTTATTTTTTAAAAGCGTTCTAATGAAGAAGAAAATTGAACATATACATTTGATTTATAGTTTTATAAGACTGAAGTTTACTATTTACTATTGGATTGGATCAGATTTATTTTGAAAAGTATGTTTATATCAAACTAATATTAGCTTAAATGTGGTAGAGGTCTGATGCATCTATGGTTATTAGGACCCGTTTGCCTCTGGAGGTAATGACTTATAGCACCCCAGTGACCCCAATCTTTCCTCGTTTGGACTCTGGTGTCCACTCTAGTTTTTTCTGTCTCTTTCAAATATAGGTAGTTCTGGATTACTACAGAATTCTGAACTTTTTTTTTTTTAAATATATTTTATTGATTTTTTACAGAGAGGAAGGGAGAGGGATAAAGAATTAGAAACATCCATGAGAGAGAAACATCCATCAGCTGCCTCCCGCACACCCCCTACTGGGGATGTGCCCGCAACCAAGGTACATGCCCTTGACTGGAATTGAACCTGGGACCCTTTAGTCCACAGGCCGATGCTCTAGCCACTGAGCCAAACTGGTCAGGGCAGAATTCGGAACTTTTTGAAACTGTCTTCAAGTCAGTTCAATATTGGTGGCAATGATATTTTACTCTTTTCTTCTAGTGTTCTCAACTTCATGTTTTGCTGTTATTTTATACTATACTAGAGGCCCGATGCACAAAATTCGTGCAAGAGTAGGCCTTCCTTCCCTCGGCTGCCAGCACCGGCTTCCCTCCAGCACCTGGGACCCGGGCTTCCCTCGCAACCCCAGCTTCATCCGGAAGGTCATCTGGAAGGACATCTGGTCTAATTAGCGTATTACACTTTTATTATAGATCGTCTGTTTTGATAAACATATGCTTTAAACAGACTCCCTGAATAAATAATCAGAATCTTTAAAAGATATTCAACAAAATGAAATTTTTTTCTATCTTGTCTTTTTTAAAACCTAATTTATATTTTACAGTGGGGTTCCAGTGTGTTTCTGTGTTATAAGAAGTCTGTACCTGCTTCTAATTCAATAGCGTATAAAGCTGGTAAGTAAACTTAAAAAAATTATCTCTATTCCTGTAGTTATTGTTGCACATTAATATTTGGTTAGGAAAGGCAGTATATGCTCCCTTATGTAGTTTGTGGAATTGACCTATTCATAAATGGAATTACCTGTAAGTTTAGCATGTAAAGGCATAACTTTTCTTAAATACATTACACATTATAAGATATATTAATATTGTCTCCCCAAAAGTGTTGTTAATTAAATAGAAACTTTCATCTCAAGCAGGCATTTGTGGAATAAACATGCAAGTGTTTAGTCTATACTAATAGATTTAACAGTTCAGTGGAAAAGTGCTTACTCTCTGATCTTTTATATTTTGGCAATCAGAAAGGTGTCAAATTGCATCTTTACTTCTTATATTTCCTTCTCTTATCTCTTTGTGTCTGATTTGAAACCACATGTTACTTGCCATGAAAGGTGGACTTGCTTCCTTTCTCCCTTGTTGCAAAGAATCAGCTATATGGAGGACAGGAGGGCCTGAGAAACTTTTCTGCCATGAAGTGTTTGAGAAATCTATCGCCACATTCTTACTGCACAGTAAAGTGTCAAGGGCTGTAAAGATTTAAGTGTGACCTCTTCATCCCGCTGGTATGGTGGGATAAAAACTGAAAATACAGGTATGCTCCAGTTGTAAATAGAAGAGAAATACTGGAATACTTCTTTGTGAAAATAAGCAGTATCAAATACATTTTGATCATGCACAATATTTTTAAGTTTTACTTCAAAGAAATTAGGCAAATTTATATCTGAAAAATGTTGATTTTCCTCATAAAGACATATTAATGAATTAAACTATTTAATTTATAATATAATGATTACAAATTCAGTATCATTTAAAAATGTGATACTGTTAACATTGCTATAATGTGTTGATTGTGTGTGATTTTCTTAAAAAAATATTTTTTTGGTGGGGAGAGAGTGTCACTTTAAAAAATCTTACAGAAACAAGCGTGAAAGTATTCAGGTATTTTATATAAGACATGTATTTTAAAATACAGAGTTTTGAAGATTAAATTTGCACTCAAAAATCTGCTACTGATTTTCAAGTGTTTATCTTGGATGTGGTCTGCTAGAGGCTAACGAACTAATGACATGTAGCTACTTGGTTATGAAGGGCCTATGTTATGCTTCTCAGAATTCCCCCTCCTATTCCTACTTCCTTGGTCTCACATACTCTGTACTCAGTCACAAAGGGTTTCTATCTCATTTACTTTTCATGTTGCATGCCTTTTATACTGCTTCTCTCTCAAGATGAGTTTAGGGACTGTGATAATTTCTGTTTCCTTGGCATTCTTTCATAATACTTGTTCCTTCCCTGAATTTTTTATAGAAGACTAACTGAAATAGTTGGTAAATATTCCTGTGTGTTTCTTACCATTCCTATAAGGTGTTGGCAGTATGTAGAAGAAAATGCATTAAGATTTGTGATCCTATAGAGTTTTAACTAGTATATTTAGTATATTTTATGAACTAAAAGTCCATAGTTCAAAAAGTAAAGGGTAAATTTGTTAAATTAGTAAAATTTCTGATATGGCAAGAGAAAAGTTGATTTTGAAATTTCACACAAATATTTCCATGAAGTTTTCTGTTAAAATATCCTAATAATATAACACATATACTTTATGGAAAAGTAACTATTTAGAAAAATTTATCATTGTCTCCTTTCTCCAAAAGGTTTAATTTTTAGATATCCGGAAGATGATTATGAGTCATTTCCACTCTCAGAATCTGTACCTCTCTTCTGCCTTCCTATGGGAGCTACTATTGAATGTTGGGATCCCCAAACCAAATACCCACTTCCAGTTTTTTCAACTTTTGTCCTGACAGGTTCTTCTGCTGAAAAGGTATAGTTTTTTTCTCTTTTATTTGACCTATTTTGTTCATGTTTTAATCCTATTAAGTGATTAATATGACCTAACTTAAAAAAATGTTTTTATTGATTTTTAGAGAGAGAAAGGGAGAGGGATAGAGAGAGGAAAATATTGATGAGAAACATCATTGATTGGCTGCCTCCTGCATGCCTCCTGGGGATTGAGCTGTAACCTGGACATGTGCCCTGACTGGGAATTGAACCAGTGACCTTTTGGCTCATGGGTTTACACTCAATCACTGAGCCACTCTGGCTGGGCCTAACTTTTATTTGAATGTTAGCATTATTTGGACAGAATACATTTTGGATTAAATTTGTACTGCAGTGAAAGGTGAAAGGTCAACATGAAATTTGGTATCAGGATGTCGATACCCCTGAAGCTTCTACAGAAAGTAATATAAAGTCTTTCTGGAGAGACACCCCAAAAACTCAGGCCTTAAGATGAGATTATAACCCAGCAGGTGTGGCTCAGTGGTTGAGTGCGGACATATGAACCAGGAGGTCACTGTTCGATTCCCAATCAGGACACCAGCCTGCTTGCTGACTCAATCTCTAGTAGGAGGCGTGCAGGAGGCAGCTGATTAATGATTTTCTCTCATCATTGATGTTTCTGTCTCTCTCCCTTTTCCTTTTCCCCTGATATCAATAAAAAAAGATATTTTAAATAGATAAATAAAATAAAATGAGACTATAATAAAAGCTAGAAGATGTAGGAAGAATCAACAAGACTCGTAATACAAAGCTGGATTAGATCTTTTAGGATATTGAAATGAAAGAATAGCAATATGAAGGATATTATAGATTGAATATATAATTGAAATGATTCAAGACCCCTAAAAGAGGGGCTCAAAGCATCAAAGAAAGATCAGGATATTTTGAAAACTGAATAGACAGTTTAGAAAAGAATCAAATGTGTAGGAATAAAAAATAGTTCTTAAAATTGAAGTCAATGAGTAGTTTAAACAACAGAGAAGACATACATGAAAGGAGAATTAATGAAGTGGAAGATGTTACTTCAAATGTAGTACAGAAAAAACATAAAGCATAAAAGAAGTTTAAGTATGTACAGGATAGAATCAGAACAACCAATAGACATTTAATGACGTCTAGAAGGAGAGATCAGAAAAGGGAGAGGCAGCATGTAAAGAGCTAATGGTTGGTTGAGAGTTTTCCAGGCTTGATGAACAATTGAGTCTAGACTGAAGATACGCTCGGAACCTTCAGTAGAAAAAAAGTAAAAATAAAAAATCACCTCTATTCGTATAGGGAACATCAGAACACAAATCAACAGAAAGAAGAGACATTTACTTTCAAAGAAACAACTATTAGATTGGCTAATTTCTCAACAACAAGGATCCGAAGAAAAATAATATATTAAAATGGAGGGAGTAAGCAAAGATAGTTTAAAAGCATGCAGAAAGCACTAGCCATAAGAGAGAAGATGAATAATAGACCTCATTGGAGTTAAGAATATTTATTCATTCAGAGATATCAGTAAGAAAGTGAACAAGCAGGCCCAAGCTGAGAGAAAATAATGCGCGATATATGTTTTCAGAATGGGTCTTATATCAAGTAAATGTAGAACTTCTACATTATCAGCAAGGAAAAGAAGCAACCCTGTGGCCCAGCTATTACACTCCTGAGCATATCCCAAGAGATGTGAATGTATACATTTTCCAAAAACAAGTACATGCTTTATTTGTAATAGAAAAAAATTGAAAAGATCTATAAACAGTAATAATGACATAGAATGATAATTTAAAATAAAAAAGGTATCCGGAATAAATATTATTTTGAAAATAAAACTGCAGATGTAGTAGAAACTTAAAAATTTCTTAGGAAATTTGATAAAATAGGCAATTTTATTGAAAATTATAACTAACCAAAGCTGACTCTTGTGGCTCAAACAAAATACATTGGCAGCCTCATTCTACAAGTTTGCAACCTCTGTATTAAAGATAATGAAGGTTAAAATCAAGTGTAGTATCTGAAATATAGTGAAATACTCACTGAATGAAGGCCATATATTAACTCTATTGCTTACAACTAAGCTAACTTTTTAACTTAATAATCATTTAACGATTCTGTTATTTGAAAGCAGTAAATAAAATGAACATTTTAAGATCTTCAAACACTTGAGTTACCAAATTTGACAAGTAGAGAACAACAAAGCCTCATTGAGATGCTTGTTAAAAAACCTCTGAGATCAATTTGAAATAATTGTATCTGCGAGTGTTGTATCTATAAAGACAAGGGTTGCCCTAGCCGGTTTGGCTCAGTGGATGGAGTATTGACCTGTGGACTCAAGGGTCCCGGGTTTGATTCCGGTCAAGGGCACATACCCCGGTTGTGGGCTAGATCCCCAGTAGGGGGCATGCAGGAATCTCATCATTGGTGTTTCTCTCTCCCTCTCCCTTTGTCTCTGAAATCAATAAAAATATATTTTTTAAGAAAAGGACAAGGGTTAACATGATATATATTACTAAGTAGTCATACGATTTATGTAAGTATTACTCTCTGGTTTGAGAACTTTTTCATCACCCTAAACAGAAGCTTTCCTCACCTCACCCCAAGTCCCTGGTAACCTCTATTCTACTTTTTGTCTTTACGAATTTGCCTGTTCAATTAGCTCATATACATGGAATAATATAATATTTTGTGTCTGGCTCATTTCACTTAGCATAGTATTTTCAGGGTTCATCTATGTTGCTGTAGCTATCAGAATTTTATTTATTTTTAAGGACGAATAACATTCCATCGCATGTATATAACTGTATTTTGTTTATCCATTCATCTGTTGGTGGAGATTTGGGTTGTTTCCACCTTTTGGCTGCTGTGAATATTGCTCTATGAACATTGGTGTACAAATATCTGTTTGAGTTCCTCTTTTGAATTCTTTTGGGTATATAGGTTTCCCCTACTCTCCAAAAGTAGAGCATTCCTATGAAATCTTTTGCAGGCCAAAATGATGTAAAATGAAGAAACAATTACCATTAATTTATATAGAAAAAATTCTGAGCATTCCCAAATCCCCCAAATAACCTATCAAACCTTACCAAATAACACATAAAACCTAAAGCAACACTAACATATAGTAAAAGCAGGATGACATGATAAATACGCACCATGCTTTGTACACCCATCAATCCACTCAAATAATAGACTTTCCATTGTATCCATTACTGGATGCCAACTAAAGGAGTCCACTTTGCTACTAACAGAACCAATAGTAACTTTGGCAGCTTTCAAATTTCTTTCTCTCTTTGTGTAAATAGTACAAATGGACTAGGCAAGTTCAACACACGTAGGATGTCTAGTTCACGATCAAAACGCTTAATCATGCCATTTTATGCTAAGCATAATACCCTTATGAGCTCTCTTAGGCTTTTCTGATACCTTAGGACACATCTTGCAAACAGAAGCACAAAATAAGTCGAAATAAAGCACAGATACTCACAGATACAGTTCCAAGTGTGGGGGCTTGATATGGAGATGATGAGTGTGGTTCCCCAGGAAGGAGCTTGGTGATACTACTCTCACTGCTGGGGTGCATACTGCTTCTATATTGCTGGCTGCCAAACAAATGCCGAATGCTATTTTTTTTTCTGAATGCTATTTTTGCTTTTTGCCTTCTTTCATAAAAGTGAAAATCCTCTTTGTATTAATTCTGTTAGTGTAAACAGGTGCTAATATAGGTCTTTTATAAAAGGGAAGTGGCATAATGTGAACTTTCAAAAAGCAGGGAATACTGTGTACCTAAGAGTGGAATTGCTGTGTCATCCGGTTATTCTTTTTTGTTTGTTTTTTTCTTGGTTATTTTTTATTTAACTTTTGGAGGCACTGCCAAACTGTTTTCAGCAGCAGCCACACCATTTTATATTCCCATCAGCAATGTCAAGATATTTTTTTTCATTTATCTGTCATGCATTCTAAGCAAATATTTCTGTGGAATAAGAGAAAAGGAGAAATTAATTTTTAACAACCCTGAAATCTTATAATGGAATTCTATTGCTCTGTAGGTATATGGAGCTGCCATCCAGTTTTATGAGCCTTACTCTTGGGAACTTCTAACAGAGAAACAGCTTATGCAGCTGGGCCTATTGACACCTGTGGAGAGAAAAATGGTCTCCAAATCCATCAATTCAAACAAATGCATTTGTTTACTCTCACACTGGCCTTTTTTTGAAGCTTTTAGAAAATTTCTCATGTTTATCTACAAACTTTCTGTGTCTGGACCACATCCTCTTCCCATTGAAAAGTATGTATAATGATGAAAGAGATGTCTGCTGTAAAAACTGTGTGTGTGTGTGTAGATATATATTTATTTCATTCTTTACCTGACTTTAAGCAGCAAAGTTGGAAGGGGAGTCACAGTCACCCTACTTTTTACTTGCTCCGTTTTTATTTGAGTCATTGACTGAATTTAAAATTGAGGAGTGGTGGGTGAGGATGACCAAATTTTCTTTTGAGAATTCAGCTGAGGAAGAAACTTACATACATTGTACTGTGTGTTCTTCCTATTCATTTTCTAATAACCAAGAGAAAAGTAGCTGTTGATATACACATATATATACACTTAGTCATACCAGTGGCCATTCCAAAGTCTAACTGTAAAACATCTCTAAGCTTATTTAGAAATTTATGTTAAAAGTAAGGTTTTTGGTTTTAGCGTTGGCAGAATTCTACATGTTTTCCCTTTTATTTAGAATTCCCTTTGTCATGGAAATCTTTTGTGAGTAAGAAAGATATACGTGGAGACTCTGTCTTTTGAAAGCCATGTCTTTTCTGACTTCTAGTGGCACATTGACCTTTGCTTATTATAGTAAATAATTTATGTATCCTACTAACAAACCAAGAGGTGTCAAGAGCTTGGTGGAAATCTATTATATATACGCGTAGACATAGATTTTTGTTACAATTTGAAAATTTTTCCATTATAGCAGATAGAGTACCATCAAAATGTACTAGTTTAGTGGATAAGTTGGGAGTAAAGTACTGTGCATAAACTTATCACACCTTGGTATAGAAATATGGTTTCAACTTTCAGATTGTACTCGTGGAATGACAATCTAATGATTCATAATTCTAGATTTAACTTTCAACCTTCAGATTATCTTAAAATAGTTTGAATGAAAATTTAATGTGAGTGAAAATATAGCAATCTTTTGAAAAATTAAGTTTTCATGAATAGTTTTTGAAAATAAAATCCATGTAATGTTTTATCAGTTGGAGTAATACTTTGCATTTTAGTGGCCTCTAAGATCTTAAAACTTTGGAGAAATGTAAGAAGCATTATTTTTAGGTGGGAAAACAGAGAGGGTAAATGGTTTGTCCCAAGTTATAGTAAAATAGTTATATTACATTTATATTTAATTAATATTTAATTATTAGGATTAAATTCTATATTAGTTTTAATTTTTTATATCAGTTAGTTGGTTCCCATATTGGCACTGATAATCAGGGCAATATAAATTTGCTTCTTTCATGAAAATCATATTCATGTTACTCTTATTTTTCTGGCAATAATAGAGGATAATGTGGACTTTAAATCAAGAAATACGTTGTGCATTTCAGAAGTAGTAGGATGAGTACATTTATTTACACTAAATTTATTTAGTTAGGATAAGTTTTAGGTAAGTGGCTTTGTCATATTTGGGAAGATATATAATGATATTTAAGATTTAAAAAATCTATGAAGCATTTTAGCAAAGTAATTATGACTTTTATTTCCAATTTTTTTTCCAGGCACATTTCACATTTTATGCAAAATATCCCCTTTCCTTCACCACAAAGACCAAGAATCCTTGTACAGGTAATCAAAAAAGAGTATATTTGAGGGGAGCCCTGGATATGTTCATTATCGTCATTGCAGAGTGGGGGTTCTGTGGCTCTTTGGGTTTGAGATGGAGTAGTATGCATTCATAAAGTCTTTGAATTTCCAGTATTTTATATCTTTACTAAACATCCTTTATACTGTTTTTTTTTTTAATTTTGGGTGTACAGAATTGGAATAATTTTAATTACTGATTCATGACATTATCAACATTGGTTCATGTATAGATTTGATGTAGCTGATTTTCATAACTTAAAACCCAGAATTATGGGCATGTTTTTAATATGGGAGTGGCTGACACTTGGGTTGCAGGAAACGAGTTAAGTCGGCTCGCGTGAATTGCGCGTACTCCGCGGGAGCCGTCTTAAACTCGGTTCATATAGATTTGCGGTGGAGTGCGGGAAACGTGTAAACTCGGGCCGATTGTAACTGCGTATTACCAAATATTTCATTTCAATCGAACCCATACTTCAAAAGATATAGGCATTTTAACGCGCCATCTTATATTTTGGCGGGAAATTCACCCGACACCGTAGTGTTAAATATGAAATGAGTTAAGGTTGGAAAGTAAAAGTGAAATAGTCTATAATAGTGCTCTTCAAACTATCTATGTTAAAGGACTATGTTTTTTGAAATTTCCAATCTGTGGCAGATCTACATAAGAATACAGCTTGTGACATATGGAACTTACTATGTGAGATCTGTATAGATATGAACAAGTCTATATCCTGTTCAAAGACATAAGTTCACTGATCGTGATATTGGATGTGTGGGCAGTGTCAGATTGCCATAAAAATTTCTTCATGGCTTGCTCTCCATTTATATATTATCTTTTCCTGGACCCATAACGGTTTGCAAATTGGCACTTTGAGCAGCACTGATCTATAGAGGCAAGCAATTAAAAAAGTTTTTCTAAGATGTTATCAATATTATATGTGATAAGATAGCATTAAGTCAGATATTAATCTTGAATGTACTTGTATTAATAAGTTTTAAGTAACTTCCAACTGCTTACCAGCATGTAAATTTGAGGCTTTTAAAAAGCAGTTATTTCATAATTTTAAGGTAATTACATTTTCACTAATTAACTGAATCAAAATTCAATTGAGTTAACAATTTGGTTAAAAAGAACTACTACAGTACTTCTGAGTAAATACAGCTATTGTTTTATATCTTAGTACATGTTTCCAAAACTGTTGTTTTAGTCTGCACAGGAAAGTGTTTTCCATTTTATCCATGATCTAAATGTTTAGGTTTCAAAGTTGGCTTGGTTAATTTATCTATTTATCTTTTTGTTTTTTTTTAAGCTATCAGTCCATGATGCGCTAATATTATCGCAGCCAGTTTCCACACCTTTACCATTAAGGTAACTAATGCTATCTAAAAGAATATATTTGTTCATTTGGAGCAGAATGCTTTAAAACATTTTAAGGGTTAGGATAAGAAAGTGCTATTTTTTCAAACTATGTAAGGATAGCTGTAATGTTTCCAACTTTGATAACTTGATGAATGGTGGGGCCATTTAAAAAATAGAATACTTGCCCTAACCGGTTTGGCTCAGTGGATAGAGCGTTGGCCTGCGGACTGAAGGGTCCCAGGTTCGATTCCGGTCAAGGGCATGTACCTTGGTTGCGGTCACATCCCCAGGAGGGGGTGTGCAAGAGGCAGCTGATCGATGTTTCTCTCTCATCGATGTTTCTAACTCTCTATCCCTCTCCCTTCCTCTCTGTAAAAAATCAATAAAATATATTTTTAAAAAAATAGAATACTTAAGAGAGTTGCAAGATTAGATGTAAGGAATACCTTCCTTTTCTTCTCATCTCCCCTCCCCATATTCAGTTCATAACTGCATGTTCAAGATGAACTGATTGTAACCTCCTGAAATGTCTTAAATCTATTAGCTTCTCTTCATCTGCATCACTTGTCTAGGCTAGCATGATCTTTCACCTGGACCACTTAAGTACCTATTAATTGATCGTCTTTGTTTCCCCTCCCCCCCCTTTAGTTCTTTATTCATACTGCAGCCACTGTATTCTTTCGTGAATGCAAACATAATTGTGTTATTTTGGCATAATCTCTTGCTATTTTCATTCCTTCCCTTACTATGTTTTAGTGACAATAGATTTATTTCAATTTCTTGAATCTGACAAGCCTTTGTATATGTTCTTCCCTCCCAACCCCCAAACCCCTATCTCCATTCTTTTGAGTCTGTTCATATGGTTCATCTTCAGGAATATATTTCCTGATAAATACCCCTTTGTTACCAAGGGATGAATTTGAATCATTCTGTTAAACTATTTCATTAGATTTGCTACTTTTCAGTGATAACTAAATCAGAATTTGAAGTTAACACTAGATTCTAACTCTGTTAATATATAGGAAATAATTTAATAAGCATATCTTAACATGTTTTAGCAAAATAGTTCATAATCATCTCTTTTTCTCTCTTTTTCTAGTGGAGCCAACTTTAGCACCTTGTTAATGAATCTGGGTCCTGAGAATTGTGCAACATTGCTGCTCTTTGTTTTACTTGAGAGTAAGATTCTGCTGCATTCTCTGAGGCCAGCTGTGTTGACTGGAGTAGCTGAAGCTGTTGTAGCTGTAAGTATAGTATTTTTCCTTTTAGCACAGAATTATTGACAGAATTTTTACTCTGAAGATAAAGTTTCTTTAATGAAAGCAACTTTGGAATTACCAGTATAAGTCTAACATAAAAATAATAGTTTGGCAAAGAGAAATTTTCTCTATTTGAGAGAAACTTTCAAATTCTAATTGTTCATATTCTAGAGTTTTTCAGAGAATCTATGTGATTATATAATAATAAAATTGTGAATGAAACTTACTATATTAAATGAGAGGCTCTGGCCAATTTTAGCTGATCTAATATTAATGGAAATAAATTACACAGCTACCTTCTCCCAATTTAAAAAAAAAATCTTTATTGTTTAAAGTATTACATGTCTCCTTTTCCCCCCATTAACCTCTCCCTGGCCACTCCCAGCTCCCCAACACATGCCCTCACCCCTCTAGTGTCTGTGCCCATTGGTTATGCTTATATGCATGCATATAAGTAAGTCATTTGGTTGGTCTCTTAACGTGCGCGCCGCCCCCCCGCCTTTCCTCTGAGGTTTGATGGTCTGTTCGATGCTTCTCTGTCTCTGGATCTATTTTTGTTCATTGGCTTATGTTGTTCAACTTTCTTCCAATTTTAACTTTTAATCTTTGTGAGCCATTAACATAGAAAATTCTAAGTGATTTTGAAATAGGATAATGTACAAATGCTTCGTAGCATAGAGTAAGCACTGAATTAATACTTGTTAAATCAACAAATGGAATATGTCTCCAAGATCTTAATCTGGTCTGAGAAATGCTTCGAGGACTGAAAACAATGATAACATGTGAGACGATCTATGGGAAGCAAATAACTTCATTATATACATACTAGAAGCCCGTTGCAGGAAGATTCCTGCAAGAATAGGGCTTCGCTCCCATCTCTGCTGCTGCTACCCCGCCCTTCTCTGCCGCTGCTACCCTGCCCATCTCTGCCGCTTCTCTGCCGCCCGTCTCCGCTACCTCGGCTCTGTTGCTTGGCTTCCTTCTATGGTGTCTTCAGTCTTCGCTCCCAGCCGGTATATGCAAATTAGCCACCATCTTTGTTGGTTAATTTGCATATCACGCTGATTAGCCAGTGGGAGGCATAGCGAAGGTATGGTCAATTACCATGTTTGTCTGTTATTAGATAGGATTAATGTTCAAGTTTCCACAGTTGCATGTGAAAGTAAAAGTCATTATAACATGAAAATATTTGTTAATGAACTGACCAATTTTAGCAAGTTCCCACTCAAATATTCCTTCCTATAAAACATCCATGCCTCTTTGTCAGAATCTTTGTGGCCCAGTCTCTTGATTAATTTCAGCAGTATAGTTCAAGGACAAGTGGAAAATTGCAACATAAATTAGAAATTTTATGAAAAATGCAAGATTGCATGGAATTTATGTCACTAATGTTGGAGAGCTCCCTGAATTGCATGCAGTACCACTGGTAAATGAGGATTTAGCAGTTAAGCAACTTGAAGAAGAGAAAATAGAAAAGAATGGTGACAGGATAAGTTCTTCAAAAGGAGAATGATTTGAATATCAAAGAATATAAAATAATCAATGGAGCTCTGTAGCAAAAATTAATGAAACAAATGAGTATTTTTATAACAGTGACCCTGTTTAAGGTTGTGCTGCATAAGTCAAAGGTGAAGACAAGGGTGTCATATTTTGCTGTCAGATAGCTTTATACCAAAATTTCTTATGTAGTTGCAGGTGAATAGAAGACAGTTTTCACTGAAGGAACTCTGAAGTCCTTACAAGTTTTCTGTGCTAGTGGCTCTATCTCTCTGTCCTCTGATCTCATTTTCTAATACTCTCCCCCTTGATTACTCTGTTCCAGCCACACTGGACTCCTTGCTACCCCTGAAGCATATTCGGCAGGCCCCATACCTTACAGCCTTAAAGCCTTAAAGCTATTCTTTCTCTTTGAAGCCTTCTTCTGGATATCCCCGTGGCTAAATCCCTCCTTCACATTTTTCAGGTTTCTGTTCAGTTGTCACTTTCTTAAGGAGGCTTACCCTGTTTGCCCTATTTAATAATACTCTTCTGAACTCTAATCTTCTTCACTTGACTTGACTTTTTCATTTTTCTGTAGCGCTTAGCAATTCTGACATGGTCTGTATTTCATTTATTATGTCTTCTGTTTATTTTCTGTCTCTTCCTGCTAGATCAGGAGTTGGCAAGCTATGGTCCAGGAATCAAATCCTGCCTGCCACCTGTTTTTGTAAAATTTTACTGGGACATAGGCCATTTATTTACATACTACCTATGACTGTTTTCACGCATGAAGACAGTTAAGTATTGTGACAAACAATATGGCTCACAAGTCCTACATTTTCTATCTTTTACAGAAAAAGTTTGCTAACTCTTATGCTAAATTGTATACCTCATGAGGGCAGGGATCTTTGTTTTATTCACTGTTATGCTCCATCATCTAGAACAGTGCTTGGCACTTATTAAGTACTCAGATATTTGGTGAGTAAATAAATGAAGATAAAATCCCATCCTATCTAATAAATCCTATCTAATAAAAGAGTAATATGCAAATTGACCATCGCTCCAATACATAAGATGGCCGCCCCCATGTGGACACAAGATGGCCGGCAGGGGAGGGCAGTTGGGGGTGACCAGGCCGGCAAGGGAGGGCAGTTTGGGGCAATCGGGCCAGCAGGGGAGCAGTTAGGCATCAATCAGGCCGGCAGGGGAGTGGTTAGGGGGTGATCAGGCTGGCAGGCAGAAGCAGTTAGGGGCAATCAGGCAGGCAGGCAGGTGAGCGGTTGGGAGCCAGCAGTCCTGGATTGTGAGAGGGATGTCCAACTGCCCATTTAGGCCCAATCCTGGACATCCCTCGAGGGTTCCCAGATTGGAGAGGGTGCAGTCTGGGCTGAAGGACACACACACACACACACACACACACACACACGCCTCCCACTGCCGTGCACGAGTTTCGTGCACTGGGCCTCTAGTTTTGAATAACCACCTGGAATAACTGGCAGAGATAGTAAATGCTAAGGGCATTTCTTTGGAGTGAGGGATGATGGATATGATAGGAATTGAACTAGACCTTGAAAGACAGCAAGAATTTTTATAGTAGAGGAAAAATTTTATCATCAGTAATTTAAAATTTAATATTAGCTGATCATTAAAATTTTGATCTGGATTTTTAGTTAACCTTATCTTTTAAAAATACACATAAGCGTATGTGATACAATTAGGGTAGAGCTTTGTAAAGCAAACGTGGTAAAGATTCTTAAGGTGTGTTTTATTTTATTTACTTATTTATTGTTGACACTGTTATAGATATCTGCCATTCTCCCCCTCTTTAGCCTCTTCTACCCAGCTCTTACCCCATCCACCTCTCCGGCCATCACCACAGTTGTCTGTCTGTGCCCATGGACCATGCATATATGTTCTTTAGCTAATCTCTTCACCTTTATTTTTATGATGTCAAGCTTCACTGAAGTTGGATAATTTTGTTATTTGAGTGGTTAGGAAATTTTTTTTGTTGAAATTTTCAATTGAGTATTACCATTCCCAAGGGAATCATTTTAATTTTATTTTTATTCCTTGGTGCTTTTAGTTGGATTTTAGTCAAAGGTTATCTTCAGACTTAATATATAGATGAAATGCATGAGATTTAAAGATCATGAGTTTGTTTTATAATTTTTTAGGCAATACTGTACTTTGACTTTTTCTGTAAAACTGAATGTGGGTTTTATATAGACATTAGAAGGACTAACATCCAAAGAGCTGTTAGCATTTTTATTGTGCTTGTGATCATTGTCATGCTTAAAGGTTTTAATTACATTGGCTCATAGTATTGTTTAATAATATTTTATAGTCATTTAGTTTTTGAAATGATGTTTATGGTAAAAGAAACTAGACTTAACTGCTTCTTAGTGGTCCCTTTCATTAATATTAGTTAATTACATAATTTTATTGCAAATTTCTAATTTGGCTAATTTTTAAAAACTTTTTCCCCAGATGATCTTTCCATTTCAGTGGCAATGCCCATATATTCCCCTTTGTCCTCTCTCACTGGCGGCAGTGCTTAATGCACCTGTACCATTTATAGTTGGAGTTGACTCAAGGTATTTTGATCTGCATGACCCACCACAAGATGTTGTTTGCATTGACTTGGATACAAACATGTTATATATGTAAGTTGATTCTTTTTATGTTACCTCCCATTTATATTTTTCCTCATATTTAGATATAGCTCATTGAAAGCGTCTAGAAATATGCTATTTTTAAAAGTTGTTAATAAGTCTTCATCAGCCCTAGCCAGTTTGGCTCAGTGGATAGAGCATTGGGCTGCGGACTGAAGGGTCCCAGGATCGATTCCAGTCAAGGGCACATGCCTGGGTTGCGGGTTCGGTCCAATGTTCAGGAGGCAGCCAATCAGTTCTTCCTTCTCATCATTGATGTTTCTGTCTCTCTCTTCCTCTCCCTTCCTCTCTGAAATCAATAAAAATATATTTTAAAAAAGTCTTCATCAGTGAGTCACAACCAGAACAAAGTATCAGAATCCTGGAAAGCTCTATGGTTTTGAAAAGAACATCTCTACATTATAGTAGTTTATATTTGCATAGTAATGTTAATGGCAGGCAGTAAATATTTATGTTTATCAAAAGAGAATAAGGATTTTTTAAAAAAGGTTAAACACTGCTTTCAGAGATGAAGAGTTGATATACTTTCTAGGTTTAATTCAAAATCCATGTGTAAGCTTTTAAGAAATGGGTTTACCTGTTTGAGTTTAGTTACAATATAGGGTAATATGTCATTTCCTTAGTTGTCAAGATTTAAATTTTATAAGGATGTATTTTTTAAAAATATGTTATTATTGCCCTAACCGGTTTGGCTCAGTGGATAGAGCATCGGCCTGCAGACTGAAGGGCTCCAGGTTCAATTCTGGTCAAGGGCATGTACCCAGGTTGCGGGCACATCCCCAGTAGGGGGTGTGCAGGAGGCAGCTGATCGATGTTTCTCTCTCATTGATGTTTCTAACTCTCTATCCCTCTCTCTTCCTCTCTGTAAAAAAATCAATAAAATATATTTTTAAAAATGTTATTATTAATTTTAGAGAGAGGGGAAGGGAAAGGGATACAGAGATAGTGAGAGGAACAGAGAGATAAAAACATCAATCAGCTGCCTCCTGCAGGCCCCCTACTGGGGATTCAGCCTGCAACCTTGGCATGTTCCCTGACGGGGAATTAAGCGATGCCTTCTTGGTTCATGGATTGACCCTCAACCACTGATCCACACCGGCCAGGCTGTAAGGATGCATTTTGTGCAGAGAAATTGATATTAAAAATCAGTGATAGTTTTTCCTGACTGGGTGACTCAATTGGTTGTTCATCCTATACACCAAACCATTATGGGTTTGATTCTCAGTCAGGGCACATGTAGGTTGCAGGTTCCATCCCTGGTAGGGGCGCATCAGATAGGGGCACGTATGGGAGGCAACCAATTAATCTTATTCTTTCTTTCTCTATGTTTCTTTCTCTCCCCCTACCTCTCTCTCTAAAGTCAATAAAGAAACAACATATCATTAGGTGAGGATTAAAAAAAATATTAGTCATAGTTTGTGTTTACTGGAGGTGATAAATATATACAGTAGTGGTATAACGAGTTCAGAGAGTAGTGTACCACATTAATAAAGGAAGCAGTTCTGACAGATGCCTAAAAGCAAACCGCTCCACACTCCCCCATTCCTTAATGGAAAATGTAGTAAGTATGGAAAATTTCTTCATGTTGGTGCAAACTTCTAGGTCTTGGAGTACTTATTCTATACTGTTTGAAATTAGGAGAAAATGAAAAGAGTAAGAACTTTGATGAGACTTCAATGGTCACAGCAATAGAATTGGTTGGAAAAACATCCCAAAGTGAACCAAAGGAATAACTTAAGGAAAGAAGAAAACATTTGCTGTAACTTTCTTTTTTTTCAATCCTTACTCGAGGATATTTTTTCTATTGATTTTTAGAGAAAGTGAAAGAGAGAGGGAAAGATGAGAAACATTAATGTGAGAGAAACATCTCGATTGGTTGCCTCCTGCACTCACCCTGACCAGGGCCTGTGCCCGGGAGGAACCTGCAACTGAGGTATGTGCCCTTTACCGGAAATGACTTGGGATCCTTTGGTCTGAAGTCTGACGCTCTATCCACTGAGCCAAACCAGCTGGGGCATTTGTTGTAACTTTAAAAATAATTTTGAAGTGGATCTACCATTGTAGTTTGAAACTATAATTGTGGTGGCTCTTTACTAGGTATATGTAAATTTACTTATAGCCTGGAAATAAACTACTTGTATGCACTAAATATTTCTTTTAGCAACATTTTGTTGTTTTTTAGCTGCTATCCCTGAAAAACAGTTATTTCAGGATTGTATACATTGTGATGCTTTTGGAAATGATTATTTATGAAGTTGTATCTCAGATGTTTACCTTTTTTATTTACTCTTTTGAATAACATGGAAATTCTTAATTTTGCCATTTTTAAGTAACTTCTAAAAATGTTTATTGATTAAAACATTGTTTTTTAAAATAACTTTAAATTCTTTGCTTAATTGTACTTAAAGAATAATGAGATATTCCAGATACCCAAAAATTATAGAGGATAATGTAAATAACTCCCATGTATCCACCATGCAGTTGGAAAAAATAGAATATTACCAATAAATCTGAAACCCTGTGTACATATCTTGCATCATCTTGAATTTGGTGTTTATTACACTTGCCATTCTTTGTGAGACTCATCCATGTTGATACATGTAGCTCTACTTCAATGTCAGTGTGTACAGTGTTGGTGGATATTTAGATTGTACCTAGATTTTTACAATTATGAACAAGGCTGCTGTGATCATTATTGTGCATATCTCTTTGAGTTCATGGGCAAGAATTCCTCTGAAGCATATACCTTAAAGAGCCAATGTTGGTTGGTAGGCTTTGTTAATGCCACGTTAATCTTCCAAGTTTACCGCCTCTTCAGAAGCAAATGAGAGTTCTGTGTGTTTCATATCTTTGCCAATACTTGTTATGGTCAGAATTAAAAATTTTTGCCAGTTTGATGGTAATGGAATCTCACTGTGGCTTTAATTCACATTTCCCTAATTAGTTGCAAAATAGTAGATTTATATTTCTTTTTGCCCTTTGGTTTTCCTCTCCTGTTAATTGCCCCCCCCCTTTTTTTTGGTAAATTTTCTTGTTCGGTTGTTTGCCTTTTTCTTTCAATTTGTGTAAGTTGTTTGTATAATTTGGAATTAATTCTTGGTTTGTGCAAGTAGTTCCTCCCACATTGACTCGTCTTTTCATTCTATTTATCGTATTCTTTTGATGAATAGAAGCTTATTTTAATCAATCAGATTTATTATTTTCTTTCATGGATTGCTGTTTTTGGTTCTTATATATGAAATTCTCTGCTCGAGGTCATGAAATACTATCCTGGATATTCTTAAAGTGGTTGGGTTCTGCCTTTCTCTGTAGGTCTTTAATTCAGCTAAACTTGGTATTCGTGTATGACATGACGTAGAGATACCATTTCATTTATTTATTTATTTATTTATTTATTTATTTATTTATTACATGGACAAACACTTGTCACATAGCACTATTTATTGAATAGTGAGTTCATCTCTTCCCTACTGGTCTTCAGTGTCAACACTATTACATATCAGTTTCTATATTAGCATGGAATATAGCATGCATGCTTATTATTCTGTTCCTTTGTTTTAGTCTCCTGCTAGTCTAACACTATCTTTTTAAATTTTATTTTAATTCTTTATTGTTTAAAGTATTACATATGTCTCCTTTTTCCCCCATTGACCTCTTCCTGGCCACTCCCACCTCCAGCACATGCCCTCACCCCCCTACTGTCTCTATTCATGGAACACTATCTTAATGACTTTACTAGTAAAATTAAGTTGTGCATAACATGGATAAACCTTGAAAACATCATGGTCCCATTTATATGAACTATCCAAGGCAAATCTATATACATAGAAACTAGGTTGGTTAAGATGGGGGAATCGGAGATTAGTGACTAAGGGGATGCAGTGTTTCTTTTTGAAGTGATGCAAATATTCTAAAATTGATTATGGTGGTGGTTACACAACTCTGTGAATATACTAAAAACATCAAATTGTACACTTCAGGAAGATGAATTGTATGGTATGTGAATTATATCTTAACATTGTTTTAAAAAGTTGTGATGTGAGCCTGGCCAGTGTGGCGCAGTGGTTGCGCATTGACCCATGAAGCAGGAGGTCACAATTCGATTCCCAATCAGGGCACATGCCTAGGTTGCGGGATGATCCTCAGTGTGGGGCATGCAGTAGGCAGCCTATCAGTGATCCTCTCTCATCATCGGTGTTTCTATGTCTCCTCTCTTCCTCTCTGAAATCAATAAAAATAGATTAAAAAAATGAATTATGATGTGATATAGCAAGTCCCTTTACTCCTGTCCTTTACAATTGTTTTGATATATTTTGTCCTTTCTTTTCCATATAAATTTTAATATCAGTTTGTTAAGTTCCACACAAAATTATGTTGTGATTTTGGTTAGAATTCTATTGAATTTATAGATTAATTTGGGAACGAATGGCATCTTTTTGACATAGTCTCCCTACCTATGCATGTGGCATTTTACTTTATAAATCTTTTAAAATTGTTCAATAAACTTGCATCTTTCTCAATAAAGACCATGCACATCTTTTGTTAGACTTACTTATCCTTAAGTAAAACTTATAAAAACTTATAGTTTTTATCGTTACTATAAATGGTATTTTAAATTACATTTTGTACTTGTTAGTTGCTGGATATAGGAATGTTAAACTGATTTTTATATAGTGGGTTTGCTGCCCAGCAACTTAGTTGAATTCTTTTATTTTGTCTGTAGATTCTCTTCAATTTTCTGACTATAAGCAATTACATTATCTACAATTTTTATTTTTAAATTTGTCTTAATTCTCTGGCAAAAATCCTAGTGTAGTTGAATGGTAGAAGGTAGGCATAGCTAGTATCTTGTCTTGTTCCTAATTTCAAAGGGAAAGTTTGAGAGTTCATCATTAAGTATGATTATTGCTTTAAAGCAAGAATTTACAATCCAGCCCAAGGCCTGTATTTACAAATACAATTTTAGTGGAACACAGTTCATATTGTCCAAGGCTGCTTTCATGCTACAGTGGCACATTTCAGTAGTATGACATAGGCATGATGGTCCTCAAAGCATGAAATATTTATTATCTGACCCCAAAGTTTCCTAGCTCTATTCTAGGGTTTTGATTACTTAATAAATTAAGGAATTTTCCTTTTACTTCTAGATTAAGAATTTTTAAAAAATCATAAGTAGGTGTTGAATTTTATAGTACTTTTGTGCAACTATTGAGAGATGAGCATTAAAATCTTCTTTAATCTCTGTGTGGTATATTCCATTATAAAATCATGTAGTTGTAAACAGTTCTTATATTCCTGATATAAACATCATCTTGCTCTTGTTTTTTTATATACTAGTGGATTAACCTAAGAATTTAAGATGCTTGCATTGATGTTCATAAATGATATTGGCCTGATGTGTAGCAATAGGTGCAGCCCGTGGTTTGTACATAGTGCTTTCATCTTTGTAGAGTTTTAAATGTTTCTTATTCTATTAAAATATTTCATTTGACTCATGCATTATTTAAAAGTGTTCTTTTTGGCTCAACCAGTGTGGCTCAGTGGTTGAGCATTGGCCCAGGAACCAAGAGGTCACTGGTTTGATTCCCAGTCATGGCACTTGCCAGGGTTTCAGGCTCTGTTCCCAATAAGGGGTGTGCAGGAGGCAACTGGTTGATGTTTCTCTCTTATAGATGTTTCTATCTCTCCCTCTCTCTCTCTAAAAATCAATAAAAACATTAAAAAAAATGTTCTTTTGAACTTTCAAAGTTTTTTTTCTTCAATGCTAACTCAGTTGAATTGTGGTGAGAACATGCCTCTATATGTCACTGACGCTCTAATATTTGTTGAGATTTACTTCTAATAGGTAATTTAAAAATCTCAAGTCAATTAAGTTCGACACTTAAAATGATTCTAAAATACTGTTGAAGCAAGAATTTTATGTTGTATTCATAACTCTAGTATTGAAAATCTATGTTGGAGGGTTAGTATGAGATGACCAAATTTGATTCAAGATACTTGAAATGAAAAGAGAAGCTCCTTGAAAAAACCACTTATTCAGACTGTGTATATCAATTGTAACTCCAGTAAAAATACACTTTCTATATTCTTTTTTAGTTTGACATAAGAATTTTAAGTAAAAGCAGATTGAGATGTTTTATTAGTTATGTTTTTATTTAATAGATCTGATGAAAAGAAGAACATGAACTGGAAGCAGCTTCCCAAAAAGCCATGCAAAAATTTACTTAGCACCTTGAAGAAATTGTATCCCCAGTTATCTTCAGGTAAATGTGAGGAAAAAGGAATATTTTAATGAAAATTCTTCTTACTTTAAACACAATTTTGCTCTGCTTAAAAGAAGTTTAATTACAAAACAAAATTCCAGTAACAAGAAATTAATATTGTGTTTCATGATTTTTTAAGCGTGTTGTCTGTGCTCTGTCTGCTTGAGCATCTCTGTTAGCCCGGGCCAATGATGCTATCACATTAATGGAGAGAGGCATTTCAGGAAGTCACAGGCTTTATTTTGATAGTTTCCTTAATTGCTCAATCATTATATATATGTACATATATAACATTATATATTAACTAGAGGCCTGATGCACAAAATTCTTGCAAGAGTAGGTCCTCCCAGCCACGGCTGCCTCAGCCCTCGCAGCCACAGCTGCCTCAGCCCTCACCCAGGCTTCATCTGGAAGATCATACAGAAGGTCATCCGATGGTCATTCCGCTGTTCAGCCGTTCGGTCGATTTGCATATTATGCTTTTATTATTATAGATGTCATTTTCTTGTTTTATTTGCTAGTTCACCAAAAAACTCAAGAAGGTTCAGCAATTGAGATGACTCCAATTGAAGCAGATTTCTCCTGGCAAAAAAAGATGACTCAACTTGAGATGGAAATTCAAGAGGCATTTTTGCGCTTTATGGCATCCATTTTAAAAGGATATAGATCATATCTCAAACCAATAACAGAGGCTCCTTCAAATAAAGCAACAGCTGTTGATTCATTGTTTGACCGACAGGGTGAGTGGCATTGAAAATACAATTACTTTTTATAGAAAAGAAAAATACTTTGTATATGGTATTGCTACCAAAAAATATTTACTACCTAAATTTTTAGAAATTAAAATATACTTCTGTGTGTTTGTAGTCTGATGCTATGAATATAATTTCTGTTTTTTTTTTTTTTTTACAAATATATTTTTATTGATTTCAGAGAGGAAAGGAGAGCGGGGGGAGAGAGAGAGAAACATCAATGATGAGAGAATCATTGATTGGCTGCCTCCTGCATGCCCCTTACTGGGGATCGAGCCCACAACCCAGCCAGGCTGGTGCCCTTGACCGGAATTGAACCTGGGACCCTTCAGTCCGCAGGCCAACCCTCTATCCACTGAACCAAACCAACTAGGGCTGAATATAATTTCTTACACCCCATTTTTTTCCTGAGAAATCTGAAGCTGTAGGACTTTAATTATAAAAAGTCAAAGATGTTGCTTGTATTTATAATATTACCTAGTCATTTTAGTAAAATGTAATTTACTTTAGATGTTTCTTCAGTTTTGCATAATATTTTGATTTATATACTCTTTGCTTTAAAATATTTCCTAACAATTAGTTTTTGGAATAAAGCCACCAGTTTTAAAATTAAAAAAAAAAATACAGCCTTGTTCCAGGGGGAAACACTATGCTCATCTTTTTTAGTATTTATTATTTTAGGGAGTTATAAAGCTTTTTGTTATTATTCAGCTACTCTTATAATATAATATGTAGTAGCAACCTTTCATTTTCATTAATATTTGTATAAAAATTATATTACATTTCTATACTTTTATCTAGCAGTTACTTAAAAATAATCTGTATTTTCCTAGCAACCTTTTTGTCTTTTATCATTTCTGTTTCAGAATAACTTCTCTCTCAAATATTTAGCCACTACTTACCAAGCTCAACTAATTATTATGTAGGGATATAAAGAAGAATTAAATCTAGCTCTATGGGATACTAAATAAGAAACAATCTAAAATGATTTTTTAAAATAGAGCAAGTACTCGAGAACACAGATTTTATACAATTCAGTGAGAAGCTCTAAAAATTAAGAAAAAAGAAACATTCTTTCAAATGAATATTGGAAGATTTTATAAAGGAAGAGCATGACTTTGAAGAACTTAGATAAATGAGATGAGCAGGAAAGGATTTCTAAAAACAATAGGCATTAAAAATTAAATCTGAATTAGAACTTCTTCTTTACTGCTTATGAAACCTTTCTGGGGTTCTGTTTTCTCATTAATAAGATGGGAATAATGCCTAGTTTATGCATGGTTGTGAAGATTAAGAAAATGTATGTGGAGCAACTAGTAAAAGTACTTTACAATATTCAGTACTCATCGTAACAGCTCTTATTGTTAGTGGTAATAATGGAATGAAATGGAAGAAACCTCAACAACAAAAGCACAAGGCATGTGTTTTAGTTCATCAGATCTATCATAACATAGTACCGTGGATTGGGTGGCTTAAACAACAGAAATTTCCTCATAATTGTAGAAGCTAGCTAGAAGGTCAAAATCAATGTGTTGGCAGGATTGGTTTCCTCTGAGGTCTCTCTCCTTGGTGTGTCATTGGTTGCCTTTATTGAGCAGGAAAACAGCTAAAAAGGGAGAATCTGATTATTTGTTAAGGAAAGGGTTTTTTTGTTTGTTTTTTTTCAATGAGAGAGACTTGAGTATGCTGATAAGTAGCAAGTAAAGAGAGGAAGACTTTTCTGAGAATACTGAAGGGGCTGGAATCCCAGGCTGATATGGTAGGCTTGGCCTAAGATAGGAGTACTGGACATATCCATTGTATAAAGAAGAAAGGAAGGAAGGAATGATAATTGCAGAAAGAGTAATATATTTTGTAGTGAGATAATGAAGGTAGTTCTCATTTAATGATTTTCATTTTTTTGGCAATATAAGGTATGGTCTTTTGAGAATGGGGGAAGGAAACATGGAGGGAGGACATTTGAAAACTGCAAATAGCTGTGAAATAATGGGTAAAAGGAAATTACATTTATTCCAAAAATGTAGTAAGGTTGTTGGTCAGGGACAAAGGTACAGTATTATATAAGTGATTCTGATCCACTTAATTGTGGAACATTTTCCCCCCTTTTAACTTGTGCTCAGCCACACTGATGCAGATCCAGAGAAAGCAGACAAATACATTCCTCCAGGGCTAGGCTATACTAGGTGGATTTGCCAAAAAAGACAAGGGCATAAGAATTGAGAGTGTTGACAAGAAAGTAATTGAAATCATGGACATGGAATCAGTATTGGATAGATAGAGAAGTGAAGACAGGGAGGGGGTAGGTAGAATGGAAAAAGGGTAAAAGGATTGTAGATTTCAATGAACTTACCCTCTACCTTCCTCTGCCCTTCTTTCCGGGTCTTCCCTCCCCCCCCCCCAATAAAAAAGCCTTTGTAAGAGTACTTAAGTAAGCAAACCAGACAGATAGGGGTCATGGTCAGAGAATAACATGCAAATTAAAGATTTGGGAGGCAGAGCTTTTTTTAAAAATTTAAATTCTTTATTGTTTAAAGTATTACATAAGTCTCCTTTTTCCCCCATTGACCTCTCCCCAGCTGCCCCCACCTCCCAGCACATGCCCTCACTGCCCCCATCTGTGTCCATTGGTTATGCTTATATGCATCCATACAAGTCCTTTGGTTGATCTCTTACCCCCTCAGCCCCCACCTTCCCTCATAGGTTGGATGCTTCTATGCCTCTGGTTCTATTTTTGTTCATCAGTTTATGTTGTTCATTATATTCCACAAATGAATGAGATCATGTGATATTTATCTTTCTCTGACTGGCTTATTTCGCTTAGCATAATGCTCTCCAGTTCCATCCATGCTGTTTTACAGGGGTCCTCAAACTTTTTAAACAGGGGGCCAGTTCACTGTCCCTCAAACCGTTGGAGGGCCGGACTATAGTTTAAAAAAAAACTATGAACAAATTCCTATGCACACTGCACATATCTTATTTTGAAGTAAACAAAAAAACAAAACGGGAACAAATACAATATTTGTATTTGCATGTGGCCCGCGGGCCGTAGTTTGAGGACCCCTGCTGTTGCAAATGGTAAGAATTCCTTCGTGTTTTTTGGTTTTTTTTTTACAGCAGTGTAGTATTCCATTGTGTAGATGTACCACAGTTTTCTAATTCACTCATCTGCTAATGGGCACTTAGGCTGTTCCCAAATCTTAGCTATGGTAAATTGTGCTGCTATGAACATAGGGGTGCATATATCCTTTCTGATTGGTATTTTGTTTTCCCAATAATCCCATTTCTAGGCAGAGCAATTTTTAATGATAGCAAGAAAAGGCCAGAGTGTGTGTATGACTTTGTGTACAGGTTAGTGGTAGAGGTGGAATAGATCTCAGATCATTGACAGGATTCGATGGTTTGTGCTTAGTGGGTGTTGAAGAATGATGATGGTAGGGGCTGGAGAGGAGAAGGTTTTGAAGTAGGTGCCCTGGTCTTCAGTGAATGAAGGAGAGTGTCCCTAAGACAGTAGATATCTACAATTGGTGGGGGAAAGGGTAGAATACCAGATGCTTGAACCTTCAATGAGCAGAAATTTTTACAAGACGATACAGAAATAATTATCTGGTGGCATTTCAGAATAAGGCCATAGACACTTCATGTTTGAGGATATGTAGAATATCAGAAATTTCTACTTGAGAGCTGTAGAACTAGAGCTTTCTTATAAGAGATTTAGATTTCAGTGAAAGTTTAATGGTATAAATTAAGCATTTTTGTAGTTGAATCAGGCAGAAGGAGCTATGGTTACTAGAAGGTTCTGTATATAAATATATATGACTTATATTGATCTGAACAAGTTTAAAATAATGTTTAATATAACATCTAGTTCCACTTTAAAATTTGAATTTAATTGTAATTTTGTTTCCTTCAGGATTTTTAAAAAGTCGAGATCGTGCCTATACAAAATTCTACACCTTTTTAACCAAAACACAGATTTTTATTCGTTTCATTGAAGAATGTAGTTTTGTAAGTGATAAAGATACTGGATTGGCATTTTTTGATGACTGCGTAGAAAAGGTAAAAGTTTGTCCTATATAGCAATGTTAAGGAAAAATTTTAACAATTTGGCTAGCTGTATGTATAATCATCATCATTATTATTATTATTAGCCCAAATGATCTGAAGGAGACAGCATAGGGTGTGTGTGTGTGTGTGTGTGTGTGTGTGTGTGTGTGTGTGTGTGTCTCTGTGTCTGTCTGTCTGTTTGTGGGTGCGTGAACTTACATGTACATGCAAGTGTCTGACTCTGGGCTTAATATAAGTCATTTTCCTGTGTCTAGTTTCTATCATACATAGCAAATTTTTCTCTTTGATTCTCACTTTGTAACTATGAAGTACTAAATTGACCCTCCTAAAACTTATATATTTAATTTATATGAATAAAATTAGATTTAGTAATTAATTTACAAAATTTAGTTTTTTTGGATAAATGGAGACCTGTGTTCTTTTGTTTAATGTCTTTCCAGACACTTTTGCTAATATATTTCTTTTGTCCTAATGGAGGTTATTTGGAAATATGTTAAGTTTTTAAGCTTTACTCACCCATCCTAAGGAAATTCAAATTGATTCTTCACAATTGATGACTGACTTAGATATATATTTTTTTCATTTTTAATAGAATTCTTATTTTTGCTATGTGGATCTTGGGGCTGATTATTTATGCAAATTATATATTATATAAAATTTAAGATTATATCCAAAAAAATGTAGAATATTATAACATTGTATTTTTTATGGACTCCAAATGATTCATATGCCTTAGAAAACTTGATTAACTTTCTCCCATTCTATCACTGTAATCTAAAACTTCAGGGATACAATTAAAATTATTCAACATTTTAGTTTACTTATAAAAGTGATAGTCCAGTATCATCCAGTTAGAGGGATGCTTAGATAATGTCAATCACTAATGCAGGGTTTTAATAATAATTAATTTTTTATTTGAAAAGCCAGATTCCTCTTGTGATTAGCTATCTTTTGCTAGTGAAGGATTTATGAAAAAACTAATAAAAATAAATTGTTTTAATAGCCTCAAAAGACTTATTATACTTAGCCTAATATAGGATAGGGTCCCCAAAATTGTGAAGTGTTTTTTATTTGTCCAGTATTAAAAAAGGATAGTTTTTTAAAATAAGAATTTAAGATAATCTCTATTAAATTCACAGTAGACATTTTCACTAAGAATTTTTTATTTTTTTCTAGTTGTTTCCTGATAAAAGCACAGAGAAAACAGATAAGGTATTTTTTTTAAGTTTTTGAAAGTTCAAAACTAGGTCTTGCTTATATATAAATTAACTGGAAAAAAATAATTATTTTTCAGATTGATTTTGATTCAACAGATGATACCAAATTGATAGAGCTAGATGATTCACAAAAAAGTGAGCACACTGTATTTATAATGCCACCAGAGCCACCTCCTGATGATGCAAAGGACCTGTCACCAAAGTACAGGTAGCAAGAATTCTTTAAAAGAGCTCTTTGGGCACAGCTTTAATGATTTATTTTCATTATTTCTGATTATTAGTAGATACATATATTAATCATTTGTGAAGGTAATTTTCAAAATTTATTCAGTGAACTAATGGAGATGAATATTTTATAATGTCAGTGGGTAATGTAAATTAAGACTTGGACAACCTTGTTTGAAAATAAGCCAGATGTTGATCACTAGTCACCTAAAAATTCAACCATATTTTAATCTTTAAAAAATTTACTTACTTTTGTGAGGTTCCGCCTTCGTTTTGGGGTTTTTGTTGTCAATATAAAGACTGTATAATTCTTATTCATTAGTAAGATGTCAGAGTAAGCCTAAAAGTAGAGGGGCAGGAATCATTCTTTATTAAAATAAATGTAAAGAATAGGATTTGGATGGAATCTTTTGAGAAATTAAAATGTATTTGATTGTTATTGTTATAATTGTGATAAGATACAATTTAATAAACTTAGAAAAGCAAACAGCAAAAAAGAAAACGAGCACATCATTTTAGCACCAATACTTAGTCTGTTAACAACTGTATGTGTATCTTTCTTGTCTTTTAGTGAATAAATTTGCACTTACTATACTTAAAACAAATATGGGTTCATCTTATATATATTCTTTGTAACCTGTGTTTGCCTTTAATGGCCTGAATATGTTTCCATGCCAAAAAATATTTTTTGTGCCATATCATTTTGAATAACCACATTACATGCATTTATTGTGATTTGTTTCACTAGTCTCCTGTGGATTGTTTGTAGTTCTTTGCTGTTTATATCTTTGTGTATATACACAGTTATTTTCTTAGGCTGTTTTCTTAAAATAATGTCAGGAGCAAAGAAAATATAAAATAACTCATAAAACTATGGAATTAACATATAATCTAAGAATGAAGAATATATACCATAGGGATTGAGTGGCCTAATTAAGTACCATTTTGATTGCATATTAACTATAGAATTCTATTTTACTTTGGCTTAATCACTATGCATTTGGACTCCGGGTATTGACAAACAAGATAAATAGAGAAAGGCAACACCTCCCAGAAGAAAATTGGCCAAAGGAGGCAATTTGCGAGAAGAAATCCCAATAGACAGTAATATGAAAAGATAGTAAGCTTTTCTAGTATTCAAAGAAATGCAAACCAAAATGATGAGTAAAAGCATTTTTAATCTATCATATTGAAGATAAGCTATACTACCAGGTAAAGTGTATGTTAGAGTATATGCAAGTATAGCCTTTCTGGAAATGAATTTGTAGTGATTCATAAGAATTTTTATTCTCTTGATAAATATGGACCATAGCAAACCCTGATATTGGGCATTATCCTAAGAAATTAAGCAAAGGTATTTACAAAGATATATATACCAAGATATTTAATTACAAAAATTTAGAAATTTAGAAATAACCTAAAATGTCCAGCAGTAAAGAATTGGGTAAATTATTGTATATCCCTAAAATGAAAATATTTTTTTAAAAATATATTTTATTGATTTTTTACAGAGAGGAAGGGAGAGGGATAGAGAGTTAGAAACATCGATGAGAGAGAAACACCGATCAGCTGCCTCCTGCACAACCCCTACTGGGGATGTGCCCGCAACCAAGGTACATGCCCTTGACCGGAATCGAACCTGGGACCTTTCAGTCCGCAGGCCGACGCTCTATCCATTGAGCCAAACAGGTTACGGCTAAAATGAAAATATTATGAATTTTTTTCTTTTAGATACCAATGCAAGGTACTTTTATGAAGAAAAACAAAATTACAAATTATACTAAATATTATTTTTAAATGTAAATTATTGAACACATTGGTTCTGTTGCAAGAGTAATTCCTCTATCAAGTAAGATATCAGGGTTTTCTGTTTTCCATGGATTGGTTGAGAAAACCAAATAGGGTGGGGAGGAGCCAGAGTTTCTATGTAGGTGGTCTATGTATTTCATAACTACGTCATCTTACATTTTTGAAAAAAAAAATTTTCTGTATAAGGATTTTGGGGAATAATATTGGGTACTATTTAAGGTTTAGAAATAGTCACCTAAATTCTGGAATAATATGAAGCGTATTTTAAATCAGCAGTTCTAATTTTGCTTTTTATTTTAGTTACAAATACTTTCCAAGACTGGACCTTAAGCTTTTTGACAGACCACAGGAATTGAAACTTTGTTTTAGTAGACACCCTACTGGGAATAGCGTTACAAACAGTCCAGCTCTCATGGCTAAGAGAAGTAAACAGGTCAGATATTCTTTATCTAATACATGCTAATTAAAAATGTAAAATATGTATATGTGATATGCAGCTCATAGTTTAGAATTATCACCCACAGCAACCATTTGAAGAACTACTGTGGTTGATAATGAACTAAACTAGATTTCTTGCAATCCTACTTACAATGTTGAGGCTGAAGTTTTTGAATGCTTACTAGTATGTTTATGCTTTAAAAGAATTCTTGGGAACCAAATATACTTTTAAAAAAACTTTATGGATATACTGGAGGCCCGGTGCATGACATTCGTGCACTGGGGGGTGGTCCCTCAGCCCAGCCTGCACCCTCTTGCAGTCCAGGGACCTCGGGGGATGTCTGCCTGCCGGGCCTAAGCTGGCAGGCGGACATCCCCCAAGGGGTTCTTAGCACTGCTGTGGAGGCGGGAGAGGCTCCCATCACTGCCGCTACACTCACCAGCCATGAGCCCAGCTTCTGGCTGAGCGGTGCTCCCCTGTGGGAGTGCACTAACCACCAGGGGGCAGCTCCTGTGTTGAGCATCTGCCCCCTGGTGGTCAGTGCGCATCATAGCAACCGGTCATTCCGCCCTTCGGTTGATTTGCATATTAGGGTTTTATTATATAGGATAATTCACATACCATACAATTCACCCATTTAAAGTATACTCAGTGGCTTTTAGTATATGCACAGGGTTGTGCAACCACACCACAATCAATTTTAGAACATTTTTGTCACCCTTAAAAGAAATCTCACACCCCTTAGCTGTTAACTTCCAGGTTTTCCCCCCACAGCCTCAGGCAGCCCCTAATCTATTTTTTGTCTCTATAGTTTTGTCTATGCTGGACATTTCATATAAATGGAATTGTATAACATGTAGCCTTTTGTGACTGGCTTCTTTCACTTCTACTGTTTTTAAGGTTTATCCATGTTGCCTCATGTGTCAGTACTTCATTTATTTTTATTGCTGAATAATATTCCACTGTGTGGATATATACCACATTTTATTTATCCATTCATGGACATGTGAGTGGTTCCTACTTTTTGGCTATTATGCATAGTGCTGCTATGAACATTTGTGAGTTTTCACTTCTTTTGGGTATATGCCTAGAAGTAGAATTGCTGTGTCATATGGTAAATCTGTTTAACTTTTTGAGGAACTGTCAGACTGTTTTCCACAGTGGCTACACCATTTTTCATTTCCCACCAGCAGTGTATGAGAGTTCCAATTTCACTACATCCTTGTCAGTTCTTATTATTATCTGTCTTTTTTATTAAAGCATCCTAGTTGGTGTGAAGTGATGTGATTTTGATTTGCATTTCCCTCTTGGTTAATGAAAATGTACTTTATACTGAATACTACATTCAAAAGGGAGTGCGAGTGTATTAACTTAGAACATCTTGCTTTAATACCATATCTGATTTAAGTGTAAAGAGTTAAACTATAGTTAGTTGTGAATTAAAATTAAACATCTTTTATACATATACTGACATTTTGGGAGTCTACAAAACATGTAAAATTTTAAAATGAAATTCTTAGTTCAGGTTTTACCAATCCTATACAATAAAAGGCCAGCAACCATAATGGCGTCACGACCATAATGACCATCGACCAGTTGCTATGAGGTGCATTGACCACCTCTCGGTCCCCCCCCCCCCCCCCCCCCGGGTGGCGGGGCAGGACTGGGGACTGTTGAGCAGCGGCAGGTGGCGAGCATTGCGGGGTGGGGAGTGTTGCAGAGCTTCTCGGGGCCGGGAGCTTCGCAGAGCATCGTGGGGCGTCATGGGGAGTTGCAGGGCAGGGAGCTTCGTGGAGCATCGCGGGGGTGGCAGAGGCAAGTGTCCTGGAGCTTCGCGGGGCGGTGGAGGCGAGCATTGAGGAGCTTTGCGGCGTGGTGGGTGTCATGGGGCGGTGCGGAGCGGCGGACATGGCCCTGATCGCAGACTAGGCCTAGGGACCCTATTTGCACATGATTTCGTGCTCTGGGCCTCTAGTTCTTATATAATCCCCCAAATCTAAGATTAACCTGAGGTGTTCCTTAATTTCATATAGTACACATTTCTCTCAATGTTGTCTGAAGGGAATTTTTTTTTTTTTTACCCTACCAGCTTACTAAAGGCAAGTTTTTAAAATGGGAAAATTTTGTTTTGTTACTAAGTGTTTTTTTTTTCTGTTTTTGTTTTTTTATTTTGTTTGTTTTGTTACTAAATCTTTAAATCTCATCTTCATCATCTTTTACTTTTTTCCAGGCTAGCTGGAAGGAACTGTGTTTTCAAATATGTCTTCAAGTCTTGTACAAATAAAGAACATGAGAAAATTAATACACCAGGATATTTTTTTTAGGACACATCTCAGTAGAGGGAGCTTTAGTGCAAGGCACACTAGAGCAGTTTAATTTATCTGGAAGGCTCTATAGTATCTAGCGTTAAAGCTCAGCAGGTGAAATAAATATATATATATTGATTGATTGATTTCAGAGAGGAAAGGAGAGGGAAAGAGAGATAGAAACATCAATGATGAGAGAGAATCATTGATCGGCTGCCTCCTGCACGCCCCCACCGGGGATCGAGCCCGCAACCCAGGCATGTGCCCTTGACCGGAATCAAACCCAGGACTCCTCAGTCCGCAGGCCAACACTCTATCCACTGAGCCAAACCAGCTAGGGCTCAGCAGGTGATTTTGATACCTATTCTCTCTTCCATTCAAATCAGAGTGAAAATCAGAGGTTGAAAACATGACTATTAAACAGTTAGGTAGGAAGGTCAGTGATCTTTCTCAGACTATGTTGACTTCAAAGGAGTAGGGCTTTTTATGTAATCACTCAGTGAAAGAATTAACACAGACTGTAGTGAGGGAGGTTAAAGTGGAAATCTTGGCAGGAAATAGGGCATTTTCACTTTTTAGCAGGGAGAAGAGTGAGAAGACTAATTTTTCAAAAATGACTTTGAAGAACTTATAAGCTATCAATGGTTAAATTCTTTCATCCATCAAACATGAGTGCCTTCTATGTGAAGGGCACCTAGTTAATCATTATATTATAAAAATATGAATGATTTCTGCTTTTAAGGAATTTCTAATGTATTATGTTCACCAACAAATAGTTACAGTACAATATAAAGTGCTTCTGTAGGTGAGTGTTGAAAGACCATGTGGCACTAAGTAGGAAGCCACTCAAAAGTAAAACTATGAAATGCTTGATTTTAGAGTAAAATTTGACATTATATTCTTTTTTTCCCTTTCCTTTTCACTTTCCCCATCATAATAAATTTTAGTAAATACCATAATGTTTTATTCTCTTTCTAGGAGATAAAAACAGCTCATAAGTTGGCGAAGAGATGTTATACAAATCCACCACAATGGGCCAAGTGTCTCTTCAGTCACTGTTTCAGTTTGTGGTTTATTTGTCTCCCAGCCTATGTTAGAGTTTCTCATCCTAAGGTCAGAGCACTTCAGCAGGCATATGATGTACTTATTAAGATGAGGAAAACAGACGTGGATCCGCTAGATGAGGCAAGTATACTGAATTGAGAATGTTACTAAGTTAAATTTTATTTTTGTATTTTTAAGAAAAGTTATTTCTCAGTTGCTTTAAAGTGTCCTCAGGTATTTTCATTATAAGCAGGAAAGGTAAAACATTTACTCTGTTTCGTAGAGATAGTACTTATTATTTATTTTAAAATATATTTATTTTAAAAATTACTGCTTTGGAATGAAGCTGAGACTTATTATTTAGACCAGATTGTTTGTCCTTGATAAATAGAAAATAATATTGATTTCATTTTACTTTTGATATAACTTTGTTAGGAAGCAAATAGGGAGTAGGCTTTCCACTAGGACCTATGTGCTAGGGTGCATTATAAAATCAGTTTGTGTTTCAGATTATGTATCTGAAATGTAGTTCCAAATTTCTCAATCTTGGTACTACTGACATTTAAAATTTTTTTATTTATTAGAGAGAGTTGTTATTCCACTTATTTATGCATCTCTTGGTTGATTCTTGTGTGAGTCCTGGCCTGGGATCAAATCTGCAACCTTGGTGTATCAGGATGACACTAACCAAATGAGCTACCCGGCAGGGCACTAATGACATTTTGACCTGCATAATTATTTATTCTGGGGGCCTGCCTTGGCCTGTCTTGCACATTGTTGGATGTTTACCAGCATACCCACTAGATGCCAGTAGCAAACCCTTCCTGCCAGGGCAATCAAAAATGTCTCAGACATTGCCAAGTGTCCCCTGGAGGACAAAATTGCCCAACTGGTGTTGGTAATAATAGTACCTTCCTCATAAGTTTAGTTTGAGGGTTAAATCAGTTAATGTACATAATGTGCCTAGAATAGTACCTGGCTCCTAGTAAGCACTGAGTGAATGATGTGTTACATGTTTTACATACAATCTCTTTCTTAAAAAAAATTTTTTTTAATTGATTTTGGAGAGAGGAAGGGAGAGAGAGAGAGAGATGGAAACATCAATGATGAGAATCATTGATTGGCTGCCTCCTGCATGCCCCCTACTGGGGATCGAGCCCACAACCCAGGTATGTGCTCTGACCAGGAATCAAACCGCGAACTCCTGGTTCGTGGTTTGATGCACAACCACTGGGCAGGCGACACTAGCCAGGCCATGCAATCTCTCTCTTAAGCTTTAGAAGCATCCTAAGAGATAGTTGAAGAAGCTGAGTCACTTATTTAGTCTTTCTCTGTTCTCTTTTCCCTTTAAAATTATTTTTAGTGTTAAAATAATTATAAATGATATATAGAACCAGATTAGAATTTAAAATGAAGTTGAAAAAATTCAGTAATAGATGTCTGGGAGGAAGGAGAAAAAGAGTGAGAGCACAAGGATAGGAGAGAAATGGGATTGAAGAGAGCACATTATAGCTTGAGCGATAGCTATATATATTTTTTCTTTAAAATGCAAAGATCTGAAACTATTACAGTATTTACAGTATTAAGATTTGATAATGCTGTGGGCATACTAAAACTCATTTTTCTCTAAGTATTATCTATATATTTATAAAAGCTTTTAAAATAAAAAGATGTAAAGCAAGTATTAATATCCATTCTCATAGTTGATTACATTTCCTCTGATCTAATGTTTATAAAACTATTTGGAAATTAAAAGTACTCGACCATAGCCTTGACCGAGTAGCTTAGTTGGTTAGAGTGCTGTACCAATATGCCAAAGTTGCGGGTTCAATCATGGTCAGGGCACATACAAGAAGTAATCAATGAATGCATAAGTAAGTGGAATAACAACTAAAAAAATTTTTATGTACTTGATCAGAATCAGTGCTTTGTATCTCATATATTTTAGTGTTTTTAAAAATTCTGGTAATTTTTATATCTAAGAAGCATTTCAAGATGTTTTAAGTTTTTTGGAAAGTATACATTTAAAGTGTTTTAAAGTATTCTGTAAATATTATGTTATTGTACTCTAAATTGAAAGCATAATTCTTGATTATTTCTCTGATAAGTTAAGTTCACAAGACTTACCAGAATTGCCTGAAACTATTTTCTTCCAAAGGTATTAAAGTTCTATGGTAGTCTCTGGTACAAATAATGATGTTCTCTTATTTTCTAACATGCAGCAATTAGAACCAGTAAGCTAAGAAATTTTTTCTATTTCAACAATAAGCACAATGATAGGTTTAAAATTTCAAGGTTGATTTCTTCTATTTCAACTTCTAACAAGTTATATCGAGAAATTTGTAGTGTGCTGAAGTAATTGCATCTTTACTGCTGGAAGAAATGTTTGTTTAATACCTAAGAATGCATATTTGATGCATTTTATCTGTTTATTGATTACACATAGAAGAGCACATTAAAGTTTTTACAGTATTTTCATGTATATTATTTCCTTTGGTATTCCCAGCAACTCTGTGAGGCAGTTTATATATTAGCTACGTTTTAAAAAGATAGAAATTTGGCCTTAGCCAGTTTGGCTCAGTGGATAGAACACCAGCCTGTGGACTGAAGGGTTCAGGGTTCTATTTCGATCAAGGGCACATGCCCTGGGTGCGGAGTCGATCCTCAGTAGGGGGCGTGCAGGAGGCAGCCAATCAATGATCTCTCCCATCATTGATATTTCTATCTCTCTCTCCCTCTCCTTTCCTCTCTGAAATCAACAGAAATATATTTTTTACAAAAGAATGATACTGTGCCTTATTCATCTTAAAAAATAATAATAAATTAGTAAATAAAAAGAAATTTGAAACAGATGAATTGACACACACATAGCCCCCCTCCCCCCACCCTCAGCAAATAAGTAGTGTGCATGTTCAGGTCCATATTCCATCAGAACCAACAGTTTCTTCCCTCCCTTACCCTCCCCTCCCCTTATCCAAGGATATTTTTCCCATTATTTTTTATTTTATTTTATTTTTTTAGAGAGAGAGAGAGAATGGAACTGGGGGGGGGTGTGGGGGAGAGAAAAAGAAACATCAATTGGTTGCTTCCCACACGCACCCTGAACAAGGCTGGGATGGAACCTGCAACCAAAGTACTTGCCCTTGACCAGAATTGAACCTGAGACCCTCAGTCCACAGGCTGATGCTCTAACCATTGAGAAAAACTGACTCGGGCCCCTCTGTTTAATTTATAAGCGTAATGTTTTAATTTGACAGCTTTGTGCTCTACATTTTATGTTTGTAAAAGTTGTAATAACCTAGATTTTATCATAAAACTTTAGAAGACCCAGAAATAGCACATGCCACTGAGGCTGAATTAAAATGTATAATGCATTTTGCTTTTTATACTATTTACTGAATTTTAAATGAAAATGAAATATTTGTGTCGTGCTTATTTCTATATTGTCTCATTAGTCTAACAGATATTTTTGAGTAACCATACCAGACCTTAGTGGCTTAAAAGAGCTATTTTATTAAGTCTTATAATTTTTTTGGCCAAGAACCTAGGAAATATTCTGTGTGGTTTTTCTGTTCCATATTGCTTTAACTGGAATCACTTGGTTATAACCAGTTGCTTGCTGGTGTGGTCTGGAGGGTCCCAGACAACTTAACTCAAAGGCTTGCCAGGTACCTTGGCAAGTTTGACTGGAAGGCTGGGCTCAGGTGGGACCCTCTCCCTCCACATAGTCAGTCTCAGGACCTCCCCATGTGGTATTGGGCTTTTTCCATGATAGCTTAGAGAGCTCCAAGGGCATTTGTTTCAAGAGAGAGGAAGTAGAAACTGGCAGTTTCTTAAGTCTTAACCCTGGAAACTGGTACAGTGTCACTTCAACTGAATTCTGTTAGTCATACAACAGAATTAAGCCCTTCCCCCTCAATTCAAAGAAAGGGAGGGACATAGACCTTTCAACGTGAGGAGTAGCAGAGTTGTTCGCCATCTTTCTCTACCACAGATATCCAGAAGATAATCATGTTGTAGGCAACAAAATACTGCAATTGGCAATTATATTCCTGGTGTTATTACTATTTATTTAATTTGGTGCCTGTGTCTTACACAAGTATGCCTAGAAGGTTGGGGGAACACTCTGCAGACCTCAGAATAAATTCATCATCTAGAATCATTTTAGAAAATTCAGATTAATCCCAATTTGATATGGAAAATGATTTTCTTAGAGTTGAATAGGACTTTAAGATACTTTAATATAACTTTAACCTAAAACTGAGATGCTCTAGAAATTTTGTAATATATGGGATCTTGCCTATGTTTGAATTGGCCCTACTTGTTATAAAGTGTGTGTGTTTTGCCCTGACCAGTGTTCACAATGGTTAGAGCATTGGCCCTGGTCAAGGGCACATACCTGGGTTGCAGGTTCGATCCCTGGCCCCAGTTGAGGGTGCATGTGGGAGGCAACCAATCAATGTGTTTCTCTCACATTGATGTTTCTCTTGTCCTCCTTTCTACTTTCTCTCTTTAAAAAAATCAATGGCAAAAATATCCTCTGTTGATTAACAAAAATAAATAAATATAGTGTGTGTGTTTTATGATGAGCTCAGTTCCACCTCTCTATAGCTTTTCGGAGTTGCACAAACTGTTTACTCCCTCTTTTATGTGACAATTCTTCAGATATTTGAAGTACCCTCTTGTGTCACATTCTTCTTCATTCTTTCATACATCTTACCTAGTTCCTTCAGTTGTTCCTAATTCATGTAGTTTCATAAAACATCTTTAACCTGCTCATTTATAGAGTATCTCTGACAGTTTCTGACCTTCTGCTCCTAAGTTATACCGTGCATTTCTCACTTCATAGTACTCATCTTAATGACGCTCTGCCTCTTCAGCTCTCTCTTCACATTTCATCTCTTCCGTTCTCTTGAATATAATTCCTTCCTCAAAATTTACTTTCTCCTTTAGTAGAAAGAGCAGCTTGGCTTAATGGTACAGTTGTTAAGCAACTCTCTCACAAACAGCACATTTTATGAGTCTCAAGAAGAATATCTCCTATGTGTATATATCCTTATTCTAGTCACAAATTTGTGTGTCATCCTTGCGCAGGGCAGGGGCCATGCTTATCATTTTAATTTTAGTATATGTGCTGCTGAAGCGAGCACTCCTTATTCTCAGAATAAACTATTTATTTATTATAAATAAGTTTGTGACTGCCCTGTCACTGTTTGTATAAACTGGCTTACCTCTTAGCCAAGGATCATTGAGATTCCTGTTTTATTCTTCATGTTTTCTGCCATCATCTTTTAATATGTAAGATTCTAACTTTTAGAGGAGTAACCAATTGACTTGTCCTCTTATGATAAAATCTGGACCCCCTTGGTAAACACATGCCAAGAAAAGCCTTTGCTAATTATAGTTGTGTTTCTATCTTTTTCACATACTTTTTAAAGACATGGTTTTACAGAATTCTTTTTATTATATTGGCATCCTAGAGAATGCTGTCTTTAATTCCTTTTGCACAGAATATAAAACATTATTTAGAAGAGAGCTATTTTAATCATACTTGATTTTAAAAACGAATTTTTTAAATTATGGAGAATAATAGTCATTCTCTTTGTCCATACTTAGTTACTGAAACAAATGGCACACATGCACATAGATCTTAAGTGCGACAGTCAATAATCCTGGTACTTCTATTAATGAATGAGTTTTACAAATAATTTACCGAGACACTCAAACCACAACAATAGAAAAAGTAGTGCTTAATAACTTTGAGAAGAAGAATTGGGTAAATCATTTAAAAATCTCTACAAGTCACGGATGGACTGTGTGCTAACTACTACTAATGCTTCGATGTTATTTTTTGCTAGGTGTGCTATCGAGTAGTAATGCAGCTTTGTGGACTTTGGGGCCATCCTGTTTTAGCAGTCAGAGTCTTATTTGAAATGAAAACTGCTAACATAAAGCCAAATGCTATTACTTATGGTTATTATAATAAGGTAAGTAGGATTGACATTGGGCAATGTATGCTCCTTATTAAGACATAATTTTTTAATACCTTCTTTTAGAGGGTTTGGGGTATAATTTTTATATATGTACTATGTATGTATGTATATTTTCAAAAATCAAATATTTCTAATAACTATTACTTTTACCTTTATTTTACTTTTAGGTAGTTTTGGAGAGCCCGTGGCCTAGCAGTACCCGCAGTGGTATCTTCTTATGGACGAAGGTACGGAATGTGGTACGTGGCTTGGCACAGTTTAGGCAGCCACTTAAAAAATCCGTGCAAAAGTCACAGGTCTCCTCAATATCAGGTAATACATGTGATTGGAAAGATACTTTCTTGCTGAACCATAAGCTTCATAGTTCTATGAATTTTAATTATATGAAGTATAATTTAATTATATGAAGTATAATTTCTGTGGTTTGAAGTATAATTATATGAAGTAGAAAACATAAATCAAATTCTAGTTGATAATTTTATATATAACTAAAGATATATTACCTTAGCCCAAAATTCTCTCCCTACCCCCATATTTAGAAAGTGTTCTGCAACTTTAAATGAACTATGGGTCATTGATGTTTAGTTTGATATTGTCAGTGCATGAATTATTGAACTGCTGTTGTCCTTATCTTTAGCGCCTCAGAATGCCACAGGTGGAAGTGATGGGGACACGGTGAGCCACGGTAGCGTGGATAGTTCTAATGATGCTAACAATGGGGAGCACACAGTCTTCGTCAGAGATTTAATCAGTCTTGATTCCATTGATAATCACTCTAGCACAGGTACTAAATCTGGATTTACTAACCCTTCACTTAATCTCATGTTAAGTCTTTCCTTTTTTAAAAAGCTTTTACACCCCTCTCGAGTTTGGGTAATATGAGCTTTATGTACTTTTAAAATACTGTTCTCGTATATAAATAAAGGAAGGAATTATACCTTTGATTGTTGTTCACTTCTCTCTATTTCCTATAGTTAACTTTGGAGTGCTGTGCAAAAGGCTCTAGGCATGGAACTTCTCTGTATTTGTTCATCATTCATTTGTGAAAGTAGATGATATAATTGTTAGTGAATGTGCAATGAGGAACTTGAATGTTAATGACAAAACTTGCAAATCTTTTTTTGAGATTATGAATATTAAAGAGGAAAGAATAATTTGCATACCATGAGAAAAAGTATTTTCTGCATAGTCATTACCTTAAATGACACTTAAAAATCCGAGAAATTACTGAAGCTACTTTTACATACAAATCTGTGGGCATAACCTCTGTCCTCTGAAGGTAGAATTAAGCATAATTAAAAGAGCACATTGAGCAGATATATATGTGTTGCACATCATTCTTCTTTTTTGTTCTTTTTTGTTGTTAATATCTCAGGCTTTTCTTTAAAAAGAATTCTAATTCCTGTGCTTCATCTGATATCTTGAATCAATGACTGAAGTTTCCTTTCTCTGCTCTTTGTTGCTTTGCTTTTTGCTCTGTGCTGTTTCTTGGTGCTGCATTTGTCCTTGGCTGTCATGGTGTGGGGGTTCAGACAGACTTGTATGACGTGAAGCTATGGATACACGTGTGCGTTAATTCTACTCTTGAATATTAACCACTTCAGGTAATTTCCCATTTATTAGGTTAAATTTTGCTGACATGCAAGGGTTGGGAGAGACCTTTTGTATTTTAAGTTTTGTTACCAGTGGGAAACAATTATAGTTCTTTGGGCTTTTTCTCCTTCAGATAAGTGTAATCATATATGTACTACTGAAAATATTCAACTAAAATTTGATGATCAATTTGCAAACTTATTACCTTATTTGTAAATACACTGTACCTTACTATAATTCTTATTTTGTGGTTGGTTTATAGCATTATTGTGTCCAATAGTTTTATAGTCATTAAAGCTTTCAGTGTTCCACCTGTTGATTTGGTTTTTGCTTGCTAAAACTGATCTGAATTCTTTTTATTTTTTAATTTATCTTTATTGTTGCAAGTATTACAAATGCTCCCCCCCTTTTCCTCCATTGACACCCCCCCCCATTCCTGTCCCCACCCCAGGCCTTCATCCGACTATTGTCTGTGTCCATGGGTTATGCATATAAGTTCTTTGATTGATCTCCTCTCCCCTCCCCCCCTTCCCTCTGAGGATCCTGTTTTTTGCATGCCTCCATGTCTCTGGATCTATTTTGTTCATTAAATTCCACATATAAGTGAGATCACGAGATACTTGTCTTTCTCTGACTGGCTTATTTTGCTTAGCATAATACTCTTCAGGTCCTTCCATGCTGTCTCAAAGGGTAAGAGATCCCTTTTTATTGCTGCACAGTATTCCATGGTATAAATGTACCCCAGTTTCTTTTATCCTTTCATCTACTGAGGGGTACTAGGGCTGTTTCCAGATCTTAGCTATTGTAAATAACCCTGCTATGAACATAGGGTTGTTTATATCCTTTCTGATTGGTGTTTCAGGCTTCTTCAGATATATTCCTAGAAGTGGGATCACTAGGTCAAATGGCAGTTACATTTTTAATTTTTTGAGGAAACTCCACACTATTTTCCATAGTGGCTGTACCAGTCTGCATTCCCACCAGCAGTATACTAGGGTTCCTTTTTCGCCACCTCCTCACCAGCACTTGCCGTTTGTTGATTTATTGATGGTAGCCATTCTGGCAGATGTGAGGTGGTACCTAATTGTTGTTTTAATTTGCATCTTTCTGATGATTAGTGACTGAGCATTTTTTCATATGTCTCTTGGCCATTTGTATGTCCTCTTTGGAGAAATGTCTATTTAGGTCTTCTGCCCATATTTTGATGGGATTGTTTGTCTTCCTTTTGTTGAGTTGTATGAGTACTTTATATATTTTGGAGATTAACCCCTTATCAGATGTTGGCAAATATGTTCTCCCATACAGTGGGTTTTCTTTTCATTTTGATGCTGATTTCTTTTGCTTTGTAAAAGCTTTTTATTTTGATGTAGTGCCATTTTGTGTCTTTTTTCCTTTTGTTTCTCTTGGCATTGTATCAGTGTAAATTTTACTACGTGAGATGTCTGATATTTTGTTTCCTATGTTTTCTTCAAGGATTTTTTTTAAAAATATATTTTATTGATTTTTTACAGAGAGGAAGGGAGAGGGATAGAGAATTAGAAACATCGATGAGAGAGAAACATCGGTCAGCTGCCTCTTGCACACCCCCTACTGGGGTTGTGCCCGCAACCAAGGTACATGCCCTTGACCGGAATCGAACCTGGGACCCTTGAGTCCGCAGGCCAACGCTCTATCCATTGAGCCAAATCGGTTAGGGCTCTTCAAGGATTTTTATGGTTTCACGATTCACATATAAATATTTTATTCATTTTTAGTTTATTGTTGTGTATGGTGTAAGTTGGTGGTCCAGTTTCATTTATTTACATGTAGCTGTCCAGTTATTCCAATACCATTTATTAAGAGACTGTCTTTACTTCATTGTATGCTCTTGCCTCTTTTATCTAAGATTATTTGGGCATAATGGCTTGGGTAGATATCTGGGTTCTCTGCTCTGCCCATTGATCTACATGCCTATTCTTGTAGCAGTACCAGGCTATTTTGATTGATCTGAATTCTTATGTGAAAAACTACCTGCATAGTTACAGAAGCATGTATGAATCATTGAAAGTCAACATAAGTCTAAGTAACAATCCTCTTTGGAATTTAACTTTCTTTTATCAAGTAGGAATTTTTATGAGACTTTCATTTTAAAGCCACCTTATTTTATTCCCTCCTGTATGTTTTCTAATACTTATAAATGAGATGGATTTCACTTATGAAATACCAAGAAAATAATGTGGCATGAAATCATTTCACCAGGAATAATAATAATAATAATAATTACTCTCCTTATTCCTCTAAATTTTTAAACTTGTCTCCTTTAATAGAAAAAAATCTCCTAGTAATCCTGTGTAATTGACATAAAAATTCCAGTAGTTGGAGAAGAAACTTCAGATCCCTTTTTCATGTTTCTTTTCAGCTGCATTTCAAGTGGCTGAAGACCCAGTACTGAATTTACAATTATTATATATCTCTGTAGAGTTCTGGTGATGTCATTTTATATTTTTGGAGACTTGTAGCCCAGATGCTTAAGTTACTCTTTTCATTAAGAATTATCTTGTAGAATCTTTTCCACTTGGTACCTGATACTGAGTCACTTGTTCGGGAGCATATCTGGGCTTGATCAGTTTACTCAGTTTCCAGTCTAGTGTCCTTTCACTGCACCACGGTGTTTGTTTTAGCAGCCTTTCTGAGGGAGCCAATCAAAACGTGACTGAAATTAGAGTCATTCTAATGGCATTTAAAGAAGTTTAGTTCTTTTGTTATATATTGGGCAAACCCAATGTTTAAGCAGCAGTGTAACAAGTGGTAGTAGAAAGTATAAGACACTGTATTTTTTATTTTATGTGTTTTTCATTGATGTCCTTTATAAAAGGACTATTTAGTAACTGGCCTTAGTTTGGTTTTAAATGATACAATTTTTAAAAAAATATATTTTATTGATTTTTTACAGAGAGGAAGGGAGAGAGATAGAGAGTTAGAAACATCGATGAGAGAGAAACATCGATCAGCTGCCTCCTGCACATCTCCCACTGGGGATGTGCCTGCAACCCAGGTACATGCCCTTGACCGGAATCGAACCTGGGACCTTTCAGTCCACAGGCCGACGCTCTATCCACTGAGCCAAACCGGTTTCGGCAAATGATACAATTTTAAAGCCAAAATAAACTTTCAAAAAACTTCATTTTTAAATAATTTCAAACTTATAGAAATGTTGCAGAATAATAGAGAACTCTTAAATAACTTTAATTTAGATGTGCTCACTTTTAGTTTGTCACATTTGTTTTCTTGTTTTCTTTCTATACGCATATTTATTTTTTGTAATCATGTGCAAGCAAGTCAATATATCTTGCCCTGTTACCGCGTAATACTTCAGTCGTATTTTCTCTTACATAACCACAGTATAGTTACCAAATTCAGTTGATAAACTGCTTTAATCTATAGTCTGTGTTCCAATTTTGTCAATTATTGTGATGTCCTTTGTGGTACTTAAACTCCCTCTCTTTAGTCTCCTTTAACCTGGCACAGTTCTTCACCCTTTCTTTGTCGTTCATGACTTTGAACCTTTTGAAGAATTCAGTCCACTTATTTTGTGGAATATTCAGTTTGAGCCTGCCTGATATTCCATGTGATTAGATTAGGTGATGCATCCATGGCTCTGCTACAAAAGTGATATTGTATCCTTCTCAGATTTTCACGTGGCAGAGGCACACAATGTCCCAGAGGCACACGGTGTCTGTCTGCTCCTCATTGGTGAGGTTCATTGTGATCACTAGTCTCAATGTTTGGTTTCTCTGAGTTACTGTTATCCCCCTTGCAGATAATAAGCCATCTGTAAGGAGACACTGGGAGGCTGTGCAGTAATAGCCTCTTTCTTATCACATTTTCTCGTTTAAATTTAGCATCCATTGAAGATTCTTGCCTGAACCAGTCTTTACTGTGATGGTTATAAACTGGTGGTTTTACCAACTCTATACTCGCTCCACATTTATAAGATGGTATTCTATCATACATCCTTTAGGCATGTCTCCTTCATGTTGTTGTGGTTTTGTGTGTGTGTGTGTGTGTGTGTGTGTATGTGTGTGTTTTAATATGTTTTTATTGATTTGAGAGAGAGAGGAAGGGAAAGGGATAGAGAGATAGAAACATCAATGAAAGAGAAACATCCACCAGCTGCCTCCTACTGATCCCCCTACTGGGGATCGAGCCCACAACTGGGCAGGTGCTCTGACCAGGAATCGAAGCAGTGACCTCTTAGTTCATGGGTCAACGCTCAACCACTGAACCACACCAGCCGGGTCTATCATGTTTGGATCACTTCCTTTCTTGCATAATAAAATGTTCCTGACTTACTCTTATACCTTCCCTGCCTGAGCTCTGGAATTAGCCATTTCTTCGAGGATCCTAGGTTTTTTTTAATGGGCAAATATTTTAGAAACCAAGGTCTGGGCTATAGATATGTTTACTACTACCAAGGTGTTACTGCTTCTTGACTTATTCAGCAGAGCTAGAAAATATGTTTTTATATAGTAGAACTACTTCTGATTTCAATCAAGCCCACAGGTTTTTCTTTGCCTTCCTTCATTATTTTTTTTTTTAATTCTCTCTTCCACACTAAGAATCTTGGCTCCCAGAAATATCACATTTACTCATTTGCTCAGACCTGAGTAATAAATAATTTCAGAATTGCTACATCCATTCCCCTGTGAAAAACAAACCCCCTAAGGAGTTCAGGATTTGACTGTTACCCCCAGGCTTAGAGTATATATTCAAAAAAATGTGTTCCAAAGTTACTTGTATGAGTCCTCCCATCTTTCCAGTGTGGTTATGGTATTCATATGAAATAGAGTTGGTTTCATTTGTTTCTGTTTGTATTCAATTTTAGTTACTTCCCCTCCCATATCCCCACTTTATTGATCTAATTTTTATGAATATTTAGAAATTAGTGTTTTCCAAAAATAAAGACTATAACAAGCCATATTTAGAAAAGGTTCTCTGTCCCTTCCATCCTATTTTTTTAAAGATTTTATTTTATTTTTTAAATATATTTTAATTTATTTCAGAGAGGAATAGAGAGGGAGAGATAGAAACATCAATGATGAGCGAGAATCATTGATAGGCTGCCTCCTGCACGACCCCCTACTGGGGATCGAACCCACAACCTGGACGTGTGCCCTTGACCGGAATCAAACCCGGGACTTTCAGTTTGCAGGCCGACGCTCTATCCACTGAGCCAAACCGGCTAGGGCCCTTCCATCCTATTTTGCCCCACCCCATGTAGGTAACAGGTTTTGTTTTTGTTTTATTACTCCTTCATTTCTTTTTGCAAAAGGAAGAAGGTATATGTTTGTTTTATTTCCTCTTCTTACACAAAAAGTAGCATTCTATAGAAACATTCCAAAAGACATCTTGTCCAAATCTGTTAATTTACAGATAAGGAAATTAAGATTCAGTGCTTTCAAATGTGTAATGGGTTTTTAGTCTTTGGTATTCCTGTTCCTACTGTTCTTTGCTTCTTACTATTTTAAAATGTTCTATGTGCTTTGTAAGTTTTCTTGTTTTCCTTTTCTCTAAGTTTAATTATGTAGATCAGTGTCATTTTCTTTTGCAATGTTATAGCTGGACTCTAAGTATATGAAAACATTTCTATGTAAGCCTGCATTGTTTTTTCACAGGTGGTCAGTCTGACCAAGGCTATGGGTCTAAGGATGAACTTATAAAGGATGATGCAGAAATTCATGTGCCTGAAGAACAATTAGCAAGAGAATTGACAACCAAAACAAAACTGCAAATAGAAGGTTAAGTACTGATATTTTCTAACTTTACTTAGAAAAATACCTATGCTAATACAAGTGTTATTTGATAATTTAGTTGATAATTTTTAGAAATGTAAGGTCTGAGCTTATAAGATACTATGTACCATTGTATATGGTAGGTTTTGATAGTATCTGAATTTCAGAATTTAAAAGGTCTTTAAAGACTCAGTAGGCCAGCCCTCAGTTTTGTTGTAAACTGTGACCCATTAAAGTATTTACTTGCCAAGTATATAAAGCTACTTTGTGACAGAACCAAGACTAAACTTTGAGTCATCAAACTTGTATTCTAGTATCCCCTTTATTTTAAAATGCTAAGTCCTTCAAATATCTAAGTGGATATTTTTTATTGGTAGTTTAAATATAGTCTTTGTGGTTTCTTGTTTTTTTATGGAACTCATTGAGGTAGAAATTATTTGTGGTAATCATTTTATAGAAATATGGAAGAATATTTTGGCTTTATGGTAATAAGATGTTCTTCCTATCTTTTTACACTAAAGCATTCTTTCTTCGCCCTGGCCAGTATGGGTCAGTGGGTTGGATTATCATCTTGTACACCAAAATGTGGCGGGTTTGAGTCCCAGTTAGGGTGTGTATGGGAGGCACCCGAATCATGTTTTCATTTCCAGATCATTTGGAATCATTTTTTTTTAAGTACTTTCTTCATTGACGTCGCCTTCTTTATGCTCCACTTACGCAGAAGCAAGCCCTTCTCCTACTTGACAAGTGATGAGTATAACTGAAGGCCTGAGCTTTACTTAAGAATGCTCAAGTTAGGATTATTGAATGCTAAAATAAAACTTTTATTTCGGTCATTACTGGCAACATTTATGGCATAAAGTAAATCAGACGTAATTAATCAATAATAAAATAGTCATATATTCATCCTCACTTGGAGGTGGAAAACTACCTAGAATGTATTAAAATCAAATATATGGTTTCTGTTCAATATTGGCACAATTAGGAACGATAACATTCAAATGTTTTTTCCCCAGAGGTGTGTGATGTCTCTGCTGTGGTGGCAAAACATTCACAAGTTAGTGGAGAGCCACACAGTCCAACTGAGCCTCCTGCGTGGGGCAGCAGTATTGTGAAAGTGCCATCTGGTATATTTGATGTCAACGGCAGGAAAAGCAGCACTGGTGAGTCTTTATGTGTTGGTTATTAAATATTTAAAATATACGTCTGCAGATATACATGTGTTTAATGACATTAAAGTGTTGACTTAATTATAATGAACATGCTGAAGAGCCAGAAGTAAGTTTAAATCCTGTAAATGAACTAAAATAGTTATTTAAAGATATTTAACTCTTAAAATGAGAGATATTTATAGTGTTTAGTTATTTGGAATACCTTTTTTATTGGGGTGCCTGGTCAGTTTGGTCCCACTTTCTCATAGTAGGTAATGAGAGGTGACTATAGGGCTTCCTGTACTCATCAAGAACAGAGATGAAGCCTGGCTGGGTGGCTCAGTGGTTGGTCGTCGACCCATGCACCAAAAGGTTGCCAGTTCCGTTCCTGGTCAGGGCACATGCCCGGGTTGCGGGCTTAACGCCCAGCAGGGAGCATACAGAAGGCAGCCAGTCAATGTTGATGTTTCTCTTTCATTGATGTTTCTACCTCTCTCTCCCTCTCCTTTCCTCTCTCTCTAAAAATCAATTAAAAATATTTTAAAAAAACAGAGATGCAGTGATGTGATCAAATTCAACTGCGCTTATGTGTGGTAGGGTAATGTCTGTCATTGAAGGGAAATGGAAAAAAATGATTGATATCATTTACTATCTACACAAAATGCCAGTGAGCCTTTAATTTTGGCCCAGTTGGTATAAGCACCCTGAGCCACTTATTTGTGATTAAGTATTTATAATGAATAATTGTTATGTGTGACTATCTTGAATTTGAGTTAACTAATTTCAATTATGTTATAGCCTCCAAAGTACTCTTTTATTTTTTGTGGGTGTTTTTGTTTTTGTTTTTCAAAATACTCTTAAGGCATACATCTAAGTGTAGGATTTTTTTTAAAAATATATTTTATTGATTTTTTACAGAGAGGAAGGGAGAGGGATAGAGAGTTAGAAACATCGATGAGAGAGAAACATCGATCAGCTGCTTCCTGCACACCCCCTACCGGGGATGTGCCCGCAACCAAGGTACATGCCCTTGACCGGAATCAAACCTGGGACCCTTCAGTCTGCAGGCCGACGCTCTATCCACCGAGCCAAACCGGCCAGGGCAAAGTGTAGGATTTTAAAGGATAATGAAATTAGCCTGTATCCTGTGCTCTTTGTTAGTAGCTATAATTCACTTCTCTAAAGTCAACTCTCTTGTCTGTAAGTGTATCTATTGTTTGACTTTATAGAACTTAATTTGCCCAGCTTTTTAAATCTATGTAGGAATAACTTCTTATTCCTAAAGTCTTTTTATTTTTGTATTTATTGTGACATGAAGTCATTTCATTTTTGTGTGTATGGAGGGCGGGGGAGGCAGCACACATGAGGTGGAGCTAAAAGTTTTTATTTTTTTTTTTTTATTTTTTTTTTTTTTTAAATATATTTTATTGATTTTTTACAGAGAGGAAGGGAGAGAGATAGAGAGTTAGAAACATCGATGAGAGAGAAACATCGACCAGCTGCCTCCTGCACATCTCCCACTGGGGATGTGCCCGCAACCCAGGTACATGCCCTTGACCGGAATCGAACCTGGGACCTTTCAGTCCGCAGGCCGACGCTCTATCCACTGAGCCAAACCGGTTTCGGCAAAAGTTTTTAGAACAAATAATTTATATGTATGTTCTGTATCCCGTTTTCCTAACCTATTGATAGCAGGTTAAAAAAAAAAAGGAGGGCAGAGTTTTCTTCATCAAAGGGTTAGAATCTTCTCAGAATATTGAAATGGACATGGTCTGTGTGTTTCCTTCCCTTTTTACTCATCTTATTTCCATGTTACATCCTGATCTAGGAAGATTTATGTTATTAAGGAAGAAAGAGGTGGTAATGGGGCTTTTGCCAATACATCAAACAGTCAAATTCATTTTAAAATTGAACAAAATGTGCCACTAAATTTCTGCAGATACTATGAGAACCAGTAAATTTGCAAAGATCTGTTTCTCAAATATTGGTAAAAGTTTTCAAAGCAGGTACAAATTTGTAAAATATGCTTATGATTCCCCTAAAAGCTTAAAAAATATCTCTAAATGCTTATTATTAGTTCTGTTTAATTGGTATGATTATAATTATTAGTTGGTACCAGTTTGGAAGATCAAAAAGAAACTTGGGCCTGGCTGGTGTGGCTCAGTTGATTGAGCATTGTCCCATGCACTAAGAGGTTGCCGGTTCAATTCCTGGTCAGAGCACATGCCAGGTTGCGTCTCAGTCCCCAGTAGGGGGCATGTAGGAAGTAGCCTATCTATATTTCTCTCTTTTTGATGTTTCTATCTCTCTTCTTCTCCCTTCCTCTCTCTAAAACCAATAAAAACGTATTTTAAGAATCAAAAGAAAAAGAAGCTTGAAATCAGAGTGGAAAATTAAAAACCCGTATTAAAGACTTTCCCTTCAAATCTCTCAAGTCATAATGTTTTTTGTTGTTGTTAATCCTCACCAAGGATATTATTTTTCCATTGCTTTTTTAGAAAGAGAGGGAGAGAGGGAGGGGAGGGAGGGAGGGTGGGAGAGAGAGACAGAGAGAGAGACAGAGAGAGACATTGATGTGAGAGAGACACATCAATTGGTTGCCTACTGCATGCACCCTGACCAGAGCCAGGGATCAAACCGCAACCCAGGTACATGCCCTTGATGGGAATGAAACCCTTTGGTTCAGGGGCCGGTGCTGAGCAAAACTGGCCAGGGTAGTCATGCCTTTTTTAAAAAAATGTTTTTATTGATTTCAAAGAGAGGGAGAGATAGAAACATCAGTGATAAGAGAGAATCACTGATAGGCTGCCTCCTGCATGTCCCCTACAGGGGATTGAGCCCGCAACCTACACATGTGCCGTGACCCTGAATCGAACCGTGGCCTCCTGGTTCATAGGTTGACATTCAACCACTGAGCCACATCGGCCAGGCCAGAATATATTTTTTAAATTTTATATTAAACCCTTAAAATGTAAGCTGTAGATTATATTGACAAGTGAGATATAGTTTAGTAAACAGTACAAGTATATATTGCATGATTTTGTTTTAAAGTGTGTGTGTATTGCATAGAAGATGAAAGGCAGATTATACATTAAAATGTTATCTCTGGGAGGCAGGGTTGAATGGAGGTTTTTTTGTACTTTTTTTTCTGTATGCTTTCTTTTTCCCTCTAAATATTCTGAATCTTTTACGGAGTATGTGTAACTTTCAAAAAAATCAGAAAATTTTAAAATACAATTTTAGTAAACAGATTCTTTTTTAATACTATACTTTCTCTTTTAGGTAGTACATCAAATATGCTATTTTCTACTCTGGATCCAATTGAAGATACAGTCTTTGGTGAAGTTACTAATCTCAAGAATGGTGATAGAGGAGAAAAGAGACAAAAGCATTTTCCAGAGAGGAGCTGTAGTTTTAGTTCTGAAAGTCGAGCAGGAATGTTGCTAAAGAAGAGCAGTTTGGATTTGAATTCAAGTGAAGTAGCTATCATGATGGGAGCAGATGCCAAGATTCTCACAGCAGCACTGACGTATCCTAAGACTTCTCTACTTCATACAGCAAAAACCCATAGCTTGGAGAGTGTTGGCTGTCATCTAGCTGATACTAGGACTCGTGGGCCTGAAAGCACTTGGGATTCTGAGCACAGATCTTCAGTGTTAGAGATGCTTGAGGAAAGCCAAGAGCTCCTAGAACCTGTGATTGATGACAATGTAGCTACAACTACTATAACAAAGGATACACATGACAGTCTACAAAATGATAGTGACAGTAATCAGTCCAGAGACTTGAAAGCAGAGCCCAAAGATCTAATAAATAAAAGAAGTAGTTTATATGGTGTTGCTAAAGCTGTTGAGAGGGAAGATGTTGAAACTGGACTAGATCCTTTGTCTCTTTTAGCCACTGAATTTACAGTAGAAAAAACTGATTCTGAAGATAAGTTGTTTTCTCCAGTTATTGCACGTAATCTGGCTGATGAAATCGAAAACTATATGAACCTAAAGAGTCCCCTGGGTAGCAAGTCTTCTAGTATGGAATTACATGGAGAGGGAAACAGAGAGTCTGGAACTACCACTGCATTTATTCACTCTTTAGAGAGGAGATCAAGCCTACCTTTAGATCATGATCCACCAGTGCAGGAAAAGCCTGAAAGTGAAAAGAGCTCCCCCGCAGTGTCTAGGTCTAAAACTTTTACTGGGCGTTTCAAGCAGCAGACTCCCTCTCGAGGTCATAAAGAACGTCCAACTTCTTTATCAGCACTGGTGCGTTCTTCACCACATGGCTCATTGGGTTCTGTGGTAAATTCTTTGTCAGGACTAAAGCTGGATAATATACTCTCAGGGCCCAAGATAGATGTCATAAAATCGGGTATGAAACAAGCAGCGACAGTAGCCAGTAAGATGTTGGTAGCTGTAGCGACTGCCTACAGCTACTCAGATGATGAGGTAAGAGTGTTTTATGTGTGTAGTCTATCTGATATTAGAATGTTTATAGTATTTTTAATATACAAATTATTTAGAGATTTCTGTAACTTTGGTGTTTATATTTTAAAACTTTGTACATACCTTATGTCTTTAAATGACTTGAGCCTACATCTAAGGAAATTAATAATGAAGAAATAGAATATCAGGACTATATAATTCCATAGATCAATACATTAAGTTCATTTCTTTGAAAGCACTAATGATTAATGTTTTAATTTAATAATGGTGCCATGTTATATTTGCATAGCACTTCACTTTTTAAATAAATATACCTTTGTTATCTTTTTAATATATATGAGCTCTGTTCACAGCTTGATCCATAGATTTCATACTGCATAACAAAAACTGGTAATTTTCTTAAAAATAATTGTAAAGAGAATTAATTGTTAGATTTTCTTATGAAAATAGAAGTGGGGAAATTTTGCTTATTTGTTTCATAGAAAACTCTAAAATTTTGCCATTGTGTTTAAAGAATCATAGTATTTTAGTAGAAAAAACAGATCTATAAATGTTTATTATTATTATAGTACTATGTTCTAGGTATTGCCATAAGTTATATACTTATTTTTATACATGAATATATATGCACACATATGTTTATTTAATTTTCGTAGCAATCCCATGGATTGGCACTACTGTTATCCCCATTTTATAAATGAGGTATCTGATATTCATAGAGGTTAATTAACTTCCCCAGGTCATACAACCTAGTGAGTGGCAGAACTAGAATTTGAAGGCTCGGAGATTCGCTCTAGAGTTCATGCTCTTAACCACTATAGTAGCAAAGAAGGGAACAATATCTTAGAAAATGTTCCTGTGGGGACTGTCAAAAAGAGCAAAGCAGATGATACCTAAGTTGGGTTTTGATAGATAAATTGAAAGCTTTGGGTTAGTCAAAGTGATCAGAGGACAGAATGTGTATTTGAGAGAATAATGGGAAAAGTATGGAGGCTTAAAACATGCATTTTCAAGGTAATATAATCAATTTCAGGTTGCTAAAGTTCTAAATAGTAAGTAGAAGCAGGAAATTAAATTGGACAGATAAGACTTGTATACTGTTTGAAGGAAAACTTTATAGGCAAACTTAATTGAATTAAAAGTACAGTATTATAACACAAATTGTATGTTATATTTAAAGAGCTTACAAGGTCAGTTAAGGAAAGACAAAATAAGGTAGCTTCAAAAGTATCTTAACCTGGCATTATTTTAAAAAAAGATGAGCCATTTTATATTTGAAATTTTATCTAACTGTTTTTAAAAAGCATTTAGTGTAAAAGTAGCTCAAGGGAATTCATCAGTAGCTTATGTAAAATTTAAAGCATTCTGAATGTTTAAGATGTGCCAAATACATAATAGTACATCAGTAAATTGAATTAGTATGGAGGGGTTTAAATAATGTCATTCAATCTCATTAAATCTTCTACAAAATGAATTGCATAAGAAGAATAGATTAAAAAACAATAGGTTAAAAACAATTTCTATTTCATAAAAATTTATTATACATATTTTAAAATTAGGATATACATCAAGTTTTGATTGTACTCTGGGTATTGGTATAATAAGTGCTTTTATTTCCTGTCATGCATATCTGTATTTAAAAATTTTTATCATTTGATACGGTTTTATAATACAGAAGACACAAGTCTTCTTTAAAGCAAAAAATTAAAAAAACTGCTTATTGAAATGTTTTTATTTAAACTAAAGCATTGATAATCACAATGGTGAAAAACTAGTATTTGGAACTTTATTCATAATATCTCTACTATTGATGGTTGTTACTCTGAACAATCATATTCCCAGCTGAAAGTCTCAAAACAACCTTATTTTATTTTTTAAAATATATTTTATTGATTTTTTTACAGAGAGGAAGGGAGAGGGATAGAGAGTTAGAAACATCGATGAGAGAGAAACATCGATCAGCTGCCTCCTGCACACTCCCTACTGGGGATCTGCCCGCAACCAAGGTACATGCCCTTGACCGGACTCGAACCTGGGACCCTTGACTCCGCAGGCTGGCGCTCTGTCCACTGAGCCAAACCGGTTAGGGCACAACCACCTTATTTTAAATGACTCATATTTTCAGATGATACAATTAAATGTTAGAGAAGTAATTTTTGTAAGGTCAGATACCTAATACGTGATGGGGAGCCAAGGTTTCACTCTGGCTCTGTCTGACTAAAGCTCCTACTCACTTGTGTTGCCATCCCTGATCCCACTGGACAGTGAACTCCTAGAGTTCCTTCATTTTATGATACTGAGTATTGAGAGGCATCCGATACCCCAAACATAACCAGGGGCCCAGCAAAATCTTAAAGTATTATATAGGTCATTGCCTGAATGTTTGCGAGTTTGGAAGGGAAATTAACAAATAATAGAAGAAGTTCATCGTTTGAAAAATACCGGGGGGGGGGGGGGGATGATTTATTTAAGGATTATTAAGGAGTTTAATTCTGAAAAAGGTGGAATAAATATATTCTCATTGGTGAAGGTATTATTTATGTGTGTGTGGTTTTGTGTTTTTTGGATTGTTTTTTTTTTTTTTTTCAATTAAAGGAGGAAACTAATAATAATAAAGATTACAGCTTCCCAGCTGGCCTTGAAGACCATGTTTTGGAGGAGAATATGTCACCTAACACAAGTATCTCAGCATTGGTCCCCAGTGAACTTACCCAGAGTAACACAAGCCTTGGCAGTAGCAGCAGCAGTGGAGATATAGGAAAATCCCATTACTCAGCAGGTATGGGGAAGGACTGTCCTCTCTTCTAATGTATGCCCTTACTTTCCCTTCCCCATGACACGTACAGTAAGCCTCATTTGATGAGATGATCTCAACAAATAGATTTTGAATATAGCCACACCATACTGTCACTGTTATTTTATGTGGTCTACAAATACTACAGCTAATGATTTTAGTTGTGTATATTTGTGGATTATATCATTCGTTCTTAAACTTCAGTGTGTATCAGAATCACCTAGGTGGAGAATATATGATTATTCACTATATGATTCTTTCAACTTCTCAGGACATTTGAACTTTTTCAGAATAGAAAGCTGGATAAAATAGAATTATAATTTTAAAAAATAACAGCTAAGATTTCACTATTACAGCAGAGGAACACTCAAACTCTGGTATTCAAGCAGAAAGCTGGTTAAAAACACACAGTTCTAAGGCCCTATCCCACAGACTCAGTCTCAAAAAATATTAGCCTAGAGCTTGAACATTTGTATATATTTTTAAGCAAATTCCCCAGGTGATTCTGATAATATATATATAATACATATACCTTTTTATATTAAGCCATTTGAAAATAAATAGCAGATGTCATATACTTCCCCCCAAATGCTTAAGTATGCATTTGCTAAGAGTAAGGACAGTCTCTTACATAATGTGTTATGATGGTTACTTCTTTCTAGGAGAACTTCTACTTCCAAGAGGCATAAAAGGGCAGGACTTTGAAAAATCAGATCATGGTTCTTCTCAAAACACCAGCATGTCTAGCATCTTTCAGAATTGTGCAATGGAGGTAAAGTTCTCTTTCTGCTCATGATAAAGTGACTGAACATATTTTTATTTCAAAGTGACATTTAACAGAATCCTATGATACCCTTGTCAACAGAATAATAAATCGTTTTGTCAAATTTGTTTGATATCTTTATAAGCAAGGCAATAAACTGGTAGACTTACCTGTAAAGTAATTGAACTCCTAATTCCAAATTGGATCAACAAAAGAAAGAAAATTCTATGTGTCTTAAGGTAAAATGGTCTCTTGAGGTCGTCACTGTGGCGCTTTTCAGTGTCTGCACGTTTCTGCTCTTAGGTTTTGATGTCAAGTTGTTCACAGTGCAGAGCTTGTGGGGCCTTAGTTTATGATGAAGAAATTATGGCTGGATGGACAGCAGATGATTCAAATTTGAATACAACTTGCCCGTTCTGTAAAAGCAACTTCTTGCCTCTTCTCAATATAGAGTTTAAAGACTTCAGAGGCTCTGCAAGGTTAGTATTGTAAAAGCTCCCTTAAGAGGTAAGTGCCCCCCAACCATATTACTCCTGGGGAAAGAGTGAAATATTCATGGTATGTCCCAGGTGTTCTTTTCTTTTCTCTCCATCACTTTCCATATTTGAGTAGAAAATAATAGTAATGTAGGAGATTACTTTTCCATTTTATTTAACATATAATTAGCAGTTAATTCTTACAGCTAAACTTTATAGCTAATTGAAAACTCCAGTGTTAGTCATTACTATAAACTTTCTGCCAGAGTGACCTTAATTATGTCTTCTAGCAACAAACAAAAAAATGGAGGGTGGGATGCTTGAACTCTTTTTAACTGGTAGTCCTCTGTACAGTGAAATGACCAAATTCTGAACAATGAGGAGTCTAGCTGATCTATAATCAGCCATTAAGTAATTGAGAGTTTGTAACTATGCTGACCTAAGTAATTATACTTAATATTCTATTTATATTATGGAGCACTCCATATTGTCCACTTTTAACTGCTTCTTAAAAATATCCAATTGTATAGGTGTTTCCTCTTCATTTTTCCTTTTGGCTTCAGGTGTGGAGCTGGGTGAAATCATACTCTAGTTTCTGATGTAGTATCAGTGGTTGTGTAAGGGCCCTCTTTTATTATCTTCCTCCCCCTGCCCATTTCCATTCCCATTGCTTTATCCAACAAAGACATTGTTCTGTCTGTGGTGTATCCTTGAATATATATGCTTATAAAATATGTTATTTTGCAGGATTAAGTATTTTTAACTTACATAATTAGAATAATACTGAAAGTCTCTTATTTTTGTAATCATTCAGTTTAAAATCTATCTGAGTTGCTATATGTAAATCTAGTTAATTTCTTTTCTCCTGTTGGAGTTAATACCTCATTTTACTTATCTGTTATCCTTGTGTTGGATATTTCAGTTGCTTCTAGTTCTTTGTTGCTATAAATATCACTGCAGTGATACAGTACAAGGTAAAATACATTTCTACTTCTGGACTTGTGAAGTAGTTTCTCCCAGAATAAGTCTTAGGAGTGAGACCATTGGGTTGTTTCATACATGATTTCAATAAACACCGGAAGATTGTTTCCCAGGTGGCGACACTCCCAGTACTACTTTCTAAGGATTTTCATTTCTGCACCTCCTTACCAGCATTTGGTATTATCACTTTTCTGATTTTTATATTCTAACTAGAGGCCCAGTGCACAAAAATTTGTGCACTGGCCGGGGGGGCGGTTGTCCCTCAGCCCCACTTGTGCCCTCTCACAGTCTGGGACCCCTAGAGAGATAACGACCTGCTGGCTTAGGCCCGCTCCTGGGTGGCAGAGGGCAGGCCCAATCCCTAGGTGCAGCCCCTGGTCGGGCTCAGAGCAGGGCCGATTGGGGAGTTGGGGCGCTGCCCCCTGTCATGCACAGAGCAGGGCGGATCGGGAGGTTGTGATGCCACCCCCAATCACGCTCAGGGTAGGGCCGATTGGGGGGTTGGGGCACCGCCCCCTGTCACACTCAAGGCAGAGTTGATGGGGAGGTTGCGGTGCCACCCCCTGTCACGCACAGAGCAGGGCCGATCAGGGGGTTGGGGAGCTCTCCCCTGTCACGCACAGAGCACAGCCCATCAGGGGGTTGGGGAGCTCCCCCCTGTCACGCACAGAGTAGGGCCGATAGGGGAGTTGGGGCACCGCCCCCTGTCACCCACAGAGCAGGGCCGATCAGGGGGTTGGGGCGCCACTGCTGTCACACTCAGGGCAGGGCTGATGGGGAGGTTGCGGCTCTACCCCGTCACACACAGAGCAGGGCCCATGGGGGGGTTGGGGCGCCTTCCCCTGTCACACACAGAGCAGGGCCAATCAGGGGGTTAGGGAGCTCCCCCCTATCAGGCACAGAGCAGGGCCGATCAGGGGGTTGGGGAGCTCCCCCCTATCAGGCACAGAGCAGGGCCGATCAGGGGGTTGGGGCGCCTTCCCCTGTCAGGAACAGAGCAGGGCTGATAGGGAGGTTGTGGCCCCACCCCGTCACACATAGAGCCGCAGGGCGATCAGGGGGTTTGGGCGCTGCCCCCTGTCACGCTGCTCCAGGGGCCAGGAGGCCTCGCAGCTCCGCTGATCCCGGTGCCAGGAGGCCTCACGGCTCCGCTGATCCCGGGTTCGGGAGGCCTCGTGGCTCCACTGATCCTGGGTTCGGGAGGCCTCACGGCTCCGCTGATCCTGGGTTCGGGAGGCCTCACGGCTCTGCTGATCCCGGTGCTGGGAGGCATATTACCCTTTTACTATATAGGATAGAGGCCTGGTGCACGGGTGGGGGCCGGCTGGTTTGTCCTGAAGGGTGTCTCGGATCAGGATGGGGGGTCCCGCTTGGGTGCCTGGCCAGCCAGGATGAGGGGATGATGGCTGTTTGCAGCTGGTCACACCCCCTTCAGGGTGGGGGTCCCCACTGGGGTGCCTGGCCAGTCTGGGTGAGGGGCTGAGGGCCGTTTTCAGGCTGGCGGGCGACTGAAGCTCCCAACCTCTCCTTTTTTCTTTTCTTTTTTTATTCTGGGGTTTATTTACCTTCTATAGCTGTCACTGGAGCTGAGAGCCGGCTTTAGCTCTGAGGCCGGCTCCAGCTTGAGGCCTCGGCTGCTGAAAGCAGGGATCTGGTTTTGTTTGGGTTCTATAATTGTAACACTGTTTCGGTCCTGCTCGCTCCAGCTCTGACGGCTGAAAGCAGGTTTCTGGAGTTTTGTTTAGCTTCTATATTTGCAACAATGTTTCTTAGAGAGCAAGCTCAGAGGCCGGCAAGGCAGGCGGGGAACTTTGGCTTCCTCCGTCACTGGAGCAAGCAAGCCTCCTGTTCACTTCAGCTGCCTGGCAGCCGGCCGCCATCTTGGTTGGCAGTTAATTTGCATATCGCCCTGATTAGCCAATGGGAAGGGTAGCGAAGTTACCGTTAATTACCATGTTTCTCTTTTATTAGATAGGATGAGTATTAGTGGTATCTCATTTTTGTTTGAATTTTTTTGAATACTAGAGAGTTTGAATGCCTCTTATACTTGCTATTCCAGGACTTTCTATGAATTGCCTGTACCATTGCCCTTTTTTATATTAAGCTTTCTTTTTCTTATTTATTTCTACCTTGAATATTCTTGAAATTAATTCACGGAAGAGCAATAATTAATTTTGCTGTCCTCACCCATTAATTTTAAACCTTATGATTTGTGCTTTTCGAGTCTTGTTTTAAAAGTTCCTTCCCATCTGCAGGACATGAAAATTTTCTCCTGAACATTGTTCTGATATTTAGGTCTTTGATCCCACATGCACTTCAAATTCCCATGTAAACACTGTTCTCTTCTTTTTGTCAAGATCATATTATTTTTATTATTCTTCGTGTTGTTTCTATAAGTTCCCCCCATATAGAATTATTTTTTTGCTTATAGTTACACTTATTTTAAAAATTTTAGAGTAACTTTAAGTTCCTTAAAAATATTTCATCTGGAGTTTTTATTGGATTTGCATTAGATTTGTGGATTAACTTAGGAAAAATAGACATTTTCAATATTCTCATCTGTGAGCATGGTATATAGCTTCATTTTTTAAAGATCTTTTTTATGTACTTTTATTCTCCATAAATCTTGTACTTTTTTGTTGAGTAACTCTTTCTTTTTTTTCTTTTTTTAATATATTTTATTGATTTTTTTACAGAGAGGAAGGGAGAGGAATAGAGAGTTAGAAACATCGATGAGAGAGAAACATCAATCAGCTGCCTCCTGCATACCTCCTACTGGAGATGTGCCCGCAACCAAGGTACATGCCCTTGACCGGAATCGAACCTGGGACCTTTCAGTCCGCAGGCCAACGCTCTATCCATTGAGCCAAACCAGTTAGGGCGTAACTGTGTTTCTTAAGCTATTGTGGTATCTTATTTTATATTTTCTAATTGAAAAGGAACATTATTGATTTTTCTTTCCAGTATGTCAGTATGGAAAATTTCAAACTTAGAATTGTTTAAAGAATTTTTTTTGCAGTGACACCCAAATATCCACCCCTACATTCTACAATTAACATTTTACTGTACTTGCTTTATTACCTATTTATCCCTCCAGCCAAAAGTAAAATGTAGACATTTATATACTTCTCCTCCAAAGACTTCAGCATGCATATAATTACTAGATTTCAGTATTTTTTCTTTTGACGTAAAGTTAGTATACAGTAAAATGTACAAATTGTGAATGTATACATTTGTATAAATTCAAACCTTTATCAAGATACAGAACATTACTGTTACCTCAGAAAGTTCTCTTAATGCCCCTTGCAAGGCCCAGCCCTCACACTGTCCCCCCCAGAAAGAGAAGGAGAGACATATAACAGGAAAATAAAACACTGAATTAATAGAGGGGAGAGGAAAGGACTAGAGACAAAATAGAGATTTTATAAGGGGGAAAAAGAGGTATTATAAATTACAGGTTGATACATGTTAAAATGCTGCTGTTGCTTCTCTTTTTAAACTCAAAATTAATGTAATATTTTGCTTTTTATCTTTCTTCATAGTGTTCTTTAATGGTTTTCAAAAACTGAAGGAATCTTATATTGAACTATAATGAGCTCCTCTAGACCTTTCATTTGAATAGTTTAGGACAGGAAGGAAAGAATGAAAGCAGGAGTGTGTGAGTTTGTGTGTTTGAAATAGGCAGTATTTCTATGGGTTATATAATTCATTAATTACTGCTTTACCATAAAGTGATTCTAAATATGAAATTTAGAAGACTTTAGCATTTATGAAGATTTTTTTATTTGGACTGCTCCATATTTTTTAGCTTTTTCCTGAAACCAAGTACCTCTGGTGACAGTTTACAAAGTGGCAGCATTCCATTGGCAAATGAACCTTTGGAGCACAAATCTGTATCCAGTTCAGCAGAACCTGACTTGATCAACTTGATGGATTTCCGGAAACATAACCAGACCATAACTGAAGAAACAAGCGCTGCAGTTGAATCAAGGTACCATATGGTATAGAGAATTCCTCACAATAAATTGGATATCCTTGCAAAAATTCCATCTTTAAAGATAACCTGACTCCTGTAGGCATTATTCTGGCATTTAAAAAAATTAATCTTAACTGTTTACTACCATACATTGCTTAAATATTTGATGAATGCATCTGATGATTAACCATTTTTTAAACTATGTTTAATGTTTTACAGTGTTTTGTACAAAGTGAACTTCTTAACCAGTAAAAAGTATTTTCCCCTTTAGTATAGCGATTGCCAGTTTCCAAAGACATACTCTTAAATATTTATTGAATCAAATATTTATTGAGAGACTATTGTATGCTAGGCATAAATACTAAAAATAAAAAAGTAAGTTCTGGTCTCTATCCTTAGGTGGATCATAGCCTGGTAGAAATTAAATACTTGTCAATGAATCTACATGACTTATTTGCATGCAACACAGTTCTTCTAGGTGATTTTGTTTAATAACAATGAAATAATGTTTGAATAGAGCAACTGAATGGGTACTTAATCTTTTTTAAATGAAACCTGTTGTCTACTATATGTCCTTTTTCCAGCCTTCACCAGAGTCATTTACTCTATCCTAAGAATGCCTGAAGAAAATTTTGTTTAAAAAAACATTTTTTTAAAAATTGATTTTAGGGAGAGAGAGAAACATTGATGGCTGCCTCCTCCATGCCCCTTACTTGGGGATGGAACCCACAACCCCGGACATATATCCTGACTGGGAATTGAACTGATGACCTTTTAGTGCATGGGCCGAGGCTCAACCAACTGAGTCACACTGGCCAGGGTGAAAATTTTATTCTTATAAGTCAGTACTAACTCCTCTTAGATATATTCAATAAACTAAAATTCATTGTAGAAAATACTCTAGCTCTACAGATTTAGATTGTTTTACAGAACCAGTTTTCATTTTTTTTTAAAGTGATGAAATAAAGAATGCCAGTGGAGATGTTCAAACTATGGAAATTTCACCTGTGCCTAATAGTTTATCAAAGCGGAATGTATCTTTGACTCGAAGTCACAGTGTTGGAGGTCCATTGCAAAATATTGACATTTCCCAGCGACCATTTCATGGCATTTCAACAGTTAGTCTTCCAAACAGTCTGCAGGAAGTTGTGGTATGTAATAACATTATAATTATCTATACTAATAAAAGGGTAATATGCTAATTAGACCGGACATCTTCCGGACAAAGCCACAGTGGCAGGGGCTGAGGCAGAGGCACTTAGGGGCGATCAGGCCGGCAGTGGGGAGCAGCTAGGGGACGATCAGGCTGGGAGGGGGGAGCAGTTAGGAGGTGATCAGGCCAGCAGGGGAGGGCAATTAGGGGGGCAATCAGGCCGGCAGGGGAGGATAGTTAGGGGGTGATCAGGTCGTAAGGGGAGGGCAGTTATGGGCGATCAGGTCGGCAGGAGAGGGCAGTTGGGGCAATCAGGCCGACCAGGGAACAGTCGGGGAGATCAGGCCGGCAGGCAGAGGCAGTTAGGGGTGATCAGGCCGGCAGGGGAGCAGTTAGGAGCCAGCAGTCCCAGATTGCGAGAGGGATGTCTGACTGCCGGTTTAGGACCGATTTCTGCAGTCGGACATCCCCCGAGGATTCCTGGATTGGAAAGGGTGCAGGCCAGGCTGAGGGACTACCCCCCCTCTGGTGCACGAATTTTGTATATTCATGTAAATATGTATTAGCACAGTACATAATTCTGTAGAAGATTTAAATGACATGAAAAGTGATTAAGAATTTTCATAAACAGAGCGTTTTAAAATTTCAAATATGTACAAAAATAAACAAGAGTAACATAAATGAGTCCCTTTGAGTCATCAAGATTCAGTAATTTTAAACTTATAGCCATTCTTCTTTCATATATACCCTTACTTTGCTACAAATTATTTTGAAGGAAATTTCAAACAACATATATTCCATTTGTAAATATTTCAGTATGTATCAAACTAAAAATAATAAATAACATCAAGTTATTCAGTTTTTGTTCAAATTTCTAATTGTTTCAAAAATGTCAAGTATGTTTGTAGTTTGAGGAATCAGGATCAAAGAAGGCCCATGCATTGCAACTGGTTGATCTTTTTATTTTAGTCTGTCTTAATCTGTACACTTTCCTTTTTCCTCTTGCAATTTATTTGTTGATCACAACCCTATAAATTGGTAATTGTACCTAGAAGCTTGGTCAAATTCAGGTTTTTTGTTTTGTTTTGCTGTTCATTTGTTTATTTTTATAAGACAACTTCATTAGTGGCAGTATGTTCCTCCAGTATAGACATGAACTATCTTTGTGATTTAGTAGCTATTAATGCCCCATTGCCTAGATCAGGTTATTCATTTGGAGCTTATAAAATGATGATAGTCTGTTATCTTTATTATATGGAATACATCTATGAAGAGAAACTTCCCCCAGGTCTTCTGTTTGGTTTTCTAACGATGCAATTTATATTGGAAAGGCAGTCCAGCCTCCCCCTCCCACCTTTTTTTTAATTAACCAATTTTCAGAATAGCAAGTTGGGTTCTTAGCATTCTCTAAGGTGACCCGTTAATTTGGAGAAATAAGGTGTCATGATTTTTAATGTTTATGTTTACATCCATTGCTGTCGTTATCCTTATTGGTGTTGATTGCATTATCCCATCTTTGCTCAGCTAGAACTCTCTACAGGTTGGTGCCTTATTCCTTGTGACACAACTCTAGTAGTCTTTAAAAATTTTTTTAAGTTTTCTTGCTTTCTTTTATGACAAGGTGTTTCATGCTCATGTTATATAGTCAGCCATTTCTCTAAGAAACACTGGTTCCTTTTAGAGGGAGATGATATTTAGATACTTCAGACTGTGTACTAGGGGTATTTATTACTTATTACTGAGTTAATCATAAGCATTTTATTCTGATTATATTATATACTACTTATAAAGTCTAGGTTGTTTTTTTTTCATTCATTGATTTATAAAACTGCTTTTTGTCGCAATCAAATGTAAAAATGATTTAGATATAATTTTAAAAGGAGTCTAAGAATATTAATACAAAAAATTGCTCCATCTCTTTAGAGTTGTAGGAGGAAGATAAAGTCACACATATTTTTTGGTATCATTATAAAACATCTGAAATGTAAACATTTATTAATTTTTAAAAATTGACCAAAAAAATCAATCATACACAGCCCATTGCTCTTATCAACTTGATATAAAAACTCCATCATGTTTAAAATAGGGTCTATTATATGGGTTATTAATTTTATTTTATTTAACTGAAAGGTAATTATGATTAAGTATTTTTTGTTAGGTTTTCATTAGGATGTTCTACTGCATGTATCAATGGCCAGGAAATAACTGACTTTGAAGGGATAGATAGAGAAGCATAATCTCATTGAGAAATACTTTTTTATTTATTTCAGAGAGAGGAAGGGAGAGGTAGAGAGAGATAGAAACATCAATGAGAGAGAAACACTGATTGGCTGCCTCTGCGAGCCCCATACTAGGGATCGAGCCTACAACCCAGGCATGTGCCCTAACTGGGAATCGAACTGTGACCTCCTGGTTCATAGGTTGTTGCTCAACCACTGAGCTACGCCAGCAGGCCAGAGAAGTACTCTTAAACATACAGAATTAAATAGATAATATTCACTTTTTTTGTATTTTTATTTTTTTAAGGATCCTTTAGGAAAAAGACCCAATCCTCCCCCCCTTTCTGTGCCCTACCTGAGTCCTCTAGTGCTTCGTAAAGAACTTGAATCTTTGCTAGAAAATGAAGGCGATCACGTGATCCACACATCCTCTTTCATCAATCAACATCCGATCATTTTCTGGAACCTTGTATGGTATTTCAGACGTTTGGACCTTCCTAGTAACTTGCCAGGACTTATCCTCACATCTGAACATTGTAATGGAGGTATACAGGTAGAGTGTCAACTTCTATACTTACATTGGTGTTGGTTAGGATGAGGCTTAAAGTAACAGAAAGTATGCAATAGTGGCTTAACAAGATGTAGGTTATTTCACTTAAAAGTTTGGTTAGGTGGTCCAGGAGTGTTACTGTTAGGGACCTGAGATGCTTCTGTCTTCTTGCTCAGCTGTATATGACCTCCATTTCCAAGTTCTACACCAGGATGGCTGACTCTTCTTCTAAGCTATCACATTCACATTCCAGTTAACAGTAAGGAGAAAAATGGATAGAAAAGAGTATGTCTTTCCTTCTTTAGGGACAGTTCCTGCAGTTGCACATAATATTTCCATATGTAGTCATTTGTCCTGATCTTAGTTATATGGTCATTTCTAGTTGCAAGGAGGCTAGAAAAGGTAGCTTTTATTTTGAACTATCATATTCCCAGATGAAATTCTCACAGCAACCTTATTTTAAAAGGCTCATATTCTGTACACCTGAAATGAATACAAAATACAATTGAAAGAAGAATAAGGACCCATATTATCCTTATTTTTCAGATGATATAATTAAGCTAAATAAGTAATTTTTGCAAGGTCACATAGCTAATATGTGATGGGGAGTCAAGATCCCACTCTGGCTGTGTCTAGCTCTAAAGCTCCTACTCAATTGTTCTGGGAATCCCAATCCCACTGGAGTCAGTGAGCTCCTAGAGTTCCTTCATTTTGATATTGAATATTGAGAGGCACCCACACCCAAGCATACACCAGGGTCGCAACAGTCTTAAAGTAGTACAAATTCTATGTTGACCCAGTAAGTAGTAGTCAGTACAAGATAGTAGAAACTTTTGCACTTACTCTTGCCTTAAAATTTGTTGTAATAGCAGTTAATCTTTCATATAGCCACTGTGCTAGTTACCATGTTGTAACTGCTAGTTAGTGTATCCTTGAAATTTAGAATGCAAAACCTGTACTTCAGAAAATAATAACATAAATCTTCAGATTTAAATAAAAATTGCTGCACAAAATTTTAAGTTCAGAGTTTTGAAAGAACTCATTTGTTTTATATAATCAAGTTTTGCTAGATCCCCGGGTAGTTATGATGGTAGGGGCACTAATGCTTTCTATTGATCTTTTTTAGCTTCCTCTATCATCTCTGTCCCAGGATAGCAAACTTGTGTACATTCAACTGTTATGGGATAATATCAACCTTCATCAGGAACCAGAAGAGCCTCTGTATGTCTCATGGAGGAATTTTAGTAAGTAAAATAGAATTAAAGACATAAAAGACTTAAACTGGAAACAACTCAAATATCTACCCACACATGAATGAATAAGCAAATTGTGGAATAAGCTACCCATACAGTAGAGTACTATTTAGCAATAAAGAAGAATGGACTACTGGGAGTTGGAAGACTAGAATTAGTGTGAAGAGAGAAACAAGTCCTTTTGCATTATTTTAAATTTTTTTATTAATTTCTAGTATCTCTTCAAGATTCTATTTTGGTTCAAATTGATTTGCTATTATATTGAGCCATTTAAGTATGGCAGGTCTCTACATGAGTTTGGTTGGATATTTGTAGACTAAATGCTATATAGTGGGAGAGTAATCTGGATGTATTGGAATAGTATTATTTCAGTTATATGGATATTAGTCTCAAAGATTCTAGCTTATTTTTAGTCTTTTATATTTAGAATGTACTTTTACAGGAGGTTTTATTGTTGTTAATCCTCACCCAAGGAAACTTTTCCATTGATTTTTAGAGTGGAAGGGAGGAGGAGCCAGAGAAAAACATCGATGTGAGAGGGACACATTGATTGGTTGCCTCCACCAGGGCTGGGGATAAGCCTGCAACCGAGGTACATGCCCTTGACTGGAATCGAACCCGGGATCTTTCAGTCTGAGGTCCACCACTCTATCCACTGAGCTATACCGGCTAGGGCTATAAGGGGTTTAATGGGTTATCATCCAGTTCAGCAACTCTGAGTAAATAAGAAACGACAAACAAATAAGTGAGCAAGTGCTATCAACAGGCAGTTCATGGAAGAAACATTCAATGGCTTATATAAACTGTTAGTTTGCTAGGGCTACCTTAACAGAATACCACAGACTGGGTATCATGAAATAGACAAGTGATTCAAAATATTCTCTAATTTTTGGTGGGATGAAATTTAGAGCTCTCAAGAATGGACTTATTTCTTTACTTAATTGGTGCTATATATGAAGATTGGCATATAAATAAAATTAAAAGACATATAAGAATTAAGTGAGTGATGACTTCCAGGAATGGCAGTATGAGGAGCTCTGCCACCAACTTCTCAGCAAAACAACCATAATTGGTGAAAATTATTAAAGGGACAAAAAGTCTAAGGCTATAGAGCAAATGAACATTCATTCAAGAAAATATACTAAATTTCAGTAAAATTAATGTGCTCTGTGGCACTTGAGTTAGAACTTGCTGCTCCCTTCCAGCTCCCAGTCAGGGCTTCAGCCAGCCGTTCTCTTTCTCTCAGCTCTGTTACCACAGAGGCGAAACTCCTCCATCCAGCTTCCATTCATTGGGCAGCCATTCTACCCCGGTTTTGGCAAGCCAAGAGTGCTGGGGTCCCATTTGTTCGTACTGCACCTTATAGGGCAGAAGTTTTATGCCAAGAAAGGCAAGCTGAAAAGACAGAGACTATGGCTCCAACCCAACACCCTGTCCACAAAGCAGGAGAGTCATTCTAAGAGAAGGGCCCCTAATTATATATATATATATATATATATATATATATATATATATATGCCTAAGCGACCGTTAGGACCCACCAACCGACCGGAAAAACTGTTGGCTATGATGCACACTGACCATCAGGGGGCAGACGCTCAACACAGGAGCTGCCCCCTGGTGGTCAGTGCGCTGCCACAGGCAACCTCCCGTGGCCGGTCAACCTCCCACAGTCCCACCTCCTGTCCCTCCCCCTGGCCAGCATGCCCCAATCAGCCTTGATCTCTGGCCAGGCCTAGGGACCTCACCCGTGCACAAATTCGTGCACTGGGCCTCTAGTATCAATATAATAAAGGACAAAACCTGCATGATTGTCTCAGTAGTTAAAATATTTGTTGAAATCCATCACCCTTTGTTAAAAACACTCAAGCTAGAGCCCTAGCTGGTTTGGCTCAGTGGATAGAGCATGGGCCTGCCTGAAGAGTCCAGGGTTCGATTCTGGTCAAGGGCACATGCCCAGGTTGTGAGCTCAATCCCCAGTAGGGGGCATGCAAGAGGCAGCCGATTAATGATTCTCTTTCATCATTGATGTTTCTATCTCTCTCTCCCTCTCCCTTACTCTCTGAAATCAATGAAAATATATTTTAAAAAACAACACTTAAGCTAGAAATAGAAGGAACTTCCTCAATTTGATTATAAGCATCTATGATAACTGGCAGTTTTCTTTTTTAAATGTTCTTATTGACTTCAGAGAGGAAAGGAGAGAAAGAGAAACATTAATGATGAGAATCTTTGATCGGCTGGCTGCATCCTGCACATCCTCACCAGGGATCGAGCCCGCAACCCGGTCATGTGCCCTGACCAGGAATTGAACTGTGACCTTCTGGTTCATAAATCAATGCTCTACCACTGAGCCATGCCGGCTGGGCTGACAGTTTTCTTAATGGTGAAAGACAATACTTTCACCTAAGTACAGGAACAAGACAAGATTGTCTCTTTTTATCATTTCCATTCAACATTGTACTGGAGGTTCTTGCTAGAGCAATTAGACAAGAATATAAAAGGCATCCAAATTGTAAAGGAAGCCTGGCTGGTGTGGTTGAGTGTTGACCTATGAACCAGGAGGTCATGATTCGATTCCCGGTCTGGGCACATGCCTAGGTTGTGGGCTTGATCCCAGCTGGGAGTGTGCAGGAGGCAGCCAATCAATGATTCTCTCATCATTGATGTTTCTATCTCTGTCTCCCTCTCTCTTCCTCTCTGAAATAAATATATATTTTTAAAAATTGTAAAGGAAAATGTAAAATTATCTCTATTTGCAGATTATCTGATCTTAGTATAGAAAATCTTAAGGAATATACATATATACACACACACACACACACACAAACATGATAAGTTCAGCAAAATTGCAGGATATAATATCAGTATACAGAAATCACTTTCAATAAATAATCAAAAAATTTAATTAGGAAAATAATTCCATTTATAATAGCATTAAAAACAAAATTTAGGGGCTGGGTGAAAAAGGTGAAGGGATTTAGGAAAACAACAACTCATAGACACAGACATTATAATGATTACCAGAGGGAAACGGGGGTGGGGAGAGGTAGAAAGGGAATAGGGAGGATTAATGATGATGGAAGGAGACTTTGACTTGGGGTGGTGAACACACAATACAATATGAGATGATGTATTATAGAATTGTACACCTGAAACCTGTATAATTTTATTAACCAGTCACCTCAATAAATTCAATGAAAAGAATAAAATATATAGGAACAAATTCGCTGCAAGAAGTACAAAACTTATACTTTAAAAACTGAAGTCATTGTTGAAGAAATTAAAGAAGACCTAAATAAATGGAAAGAAATACCGTGTTTGGAAGAATTACTATTGTTAAGATGGCAGTACTTCCAAATTGTTCTATAGATTCAGCAAAATCCCTATCAAAATTCCAGGTGGCTTTTTTTTTTTTTTTTTTTTTTTTTTTAACAGAAATTGAAAGGCCTATCCTAAAAATCACATGGACATTCTAGGGACCCAGAATAGCCAAACAGTCTTGAAAATGAAGAACAAAGTTGTAGGATTCATACTTCTCAATTTGAAAATTTAGTGCAAAGCTATAGTAATCAAGAAAGTGGAATGCTGCATAGAGATAGACAGTATAGGTCAGTGGTTGGCAAACTTATTAATCAACAGAGCCAAATATCAACAGTACGATTGAAATTTCTTTTGAGAGCCAAATTTTTTAAACTTAAACTATATAGATAGGTACATTGTTATTAACTTAATTAGGGTACTCCTAAGCTGGCCTTTGCTAAAAACGTCAATCTGATTGAGGTACGTTCACTGAAGTCGACCCCTTCCAACTCTCCCATCCACGCTCATCTTGTATACTTGTTTCGTCTATCTCCTTTCGTTCATCCTCTCTATATGTTCAAACCATCTCAACATACCTTTCTTAATCCTCGACACTATGGAATAGAGTTGAGTTTCCAGAAATAAACCCTTACAAGTACTGTCAGTTGCCTTTCAATAAGGGTTTCAAGATCATGAAACTGGGATAGATGGTGCTGGGACAACTAGCGGCAACATGCAAAGTAGTATAGTGAGTGCTTCTCCTAGTCGTTACTATAAATTGACTCCAAATGGATTCTAGACTTAGAAGGAAACATAGGAGTAAATCCTCATAGCCTTGTATAGGGCAAGTTCTTAGATACTATACCACCAAAAGCACAAGCAACAAAAGGAAAAATAAACTGGACTTCATCAAAGTCAAAAACTGCTGAAAAATAACCAGTCATGTAAGTGCAATGTCAACCCAGAATAGGGGAAATACTTGCAAGTAATATATTTTAAGAGAATATATAAACTCTTACAACTCAATAATAAAAGATAACTCATTTAAAAATGGGCAAAGGATCTGTATTAATCCATTCGGACTGCTGTAACAAAATGCCCCAGACTGTGTAGCTTATTAAAAATGGAAGTTTATTTCTGTCAGTTCTGGAGGCTGAAAGTCCAAGATGAGGATGGTATTAGCCTGGTCAGTTAAGGGCCCTCTTCTGGATTGCAGATTTCTCATTATATCCTCACACGGTAGAAGGGGTAAGGGATCTCTTTGATGCTTTATTTTTTTTTAAAGGGCACTAATCCATTCATGAAGACTGCCCTCATGACTTGATTACCTCCCAAAGGCCTCACCTTCTAATACCATCGCATTGGGCATTAGATTTTCAACATGTGAATTTTTGGGAAACGCATTCAGACCATAGCAGGATCTGCCAGTTCTTCAAAGATGGCTAAAAGCAAATGAAAACATGCTCAGTATCACTAGATGTCAAGGACATGCAAATAGAGAAACCACTTCACATTCACTATATTGGCTGTAATCAAAAGGACAGATAATAACAAGTATTGGTGAGGATATAAATAAATTGAGACCCTCATACACTGCTGATTAGAATAAAAATGGTGCAGTTGCTCTAGGAAAGTTTCACAGTTCCTCATACTAGTAAACACCATATGACACAGCACTTGCTCTTAGTATATATATAGTGAAAACATGTGTTCACATAAAAACTATACACTGTTCTTAGCATATTTCTTAATAGCCAAACAGTGGAAACAACCTCTATGTCTATCGGCTGACAAATGGATAAAGTTTGGTATATCCAAGCAATGAAATATTATTTGGCAATAAAAAGTACTGAATACTGATATATATGCTACAGCATGGATGGATTTAAAAACATTATAGAAGAAGCCAGTCACAAAAGAGCATAGAAAGTATACCACTTATATGAAATATCCAGAATAGGCAAATCTGTAGACAAAAGTAGTGGTTACCTAGGGTTGAAGGGTTGGGAAGATAAAGGAGTGACCCCTAGAGGTTTCTTTTGGTGGTAAACAAAAATGTTTTAAAAGTTGATTGTGATGGCTGCTCAACTCCCAGAATATATTCAAAACCAGTTTTGTAGTTTAAATGGGTGAATTGAATGATTTGAGAATTATACTAGTATCTCAGTAAAGGTGTTATTTTTAAAAACTGAATTAAAGGAGAAGCCGTGAAGTTATATTTGGGTTAGGCTCTAAAATCACAACAGCATGAAAATCAAGTACTTTTTAAAACAATGTTTCCTATTCCAAGGAAACATTTAGCAGGTAGAAGAGCTAGGATAGAAACTTACAGCAGCCAGTATTTTCTCTTGTATTTTAACAGAGAACTTTGCTATTTATTTGGTTGAACACAAATGAAGTATTACTAGTTACCTTTATTAAGGGACTATGTTGTATGAAAAATACAAGTTTACTTCATGGCAGGCACTTAGAATGAGGCTAGACTGGGGAATTACTGGATACATATTCCCATCTCAACTAACTGTAAATAAAATTATATGGCTGCTGGGATTACAGTATTAAAGTTTTCCCCTTTTGTGGGCCAACCACACTGGTGATCTTATTTTTCATGTTAGTATGATTCAATTCCAGTGTATTACTGAAGCACTTTTCTATCTATGAAATCTATATAAATGTTTGTTCTTAATTCTAGAATTAGCCTTTATCAATTAGGATTATATTCTGCTACGTTTAATAGAAAATAACAGAAATTTAAACACTACAGATTACTCTCTCACATAAAGTATGAAGTAGACTCTCTAGGACTGATAGGCAGGCTCTTTCTGTTGTGTCTACTTTTGCATCAGTAAAGGTTGCTTTATAGTCACAGGATGGCTCCTGGAGTACTGGCTGTCACCCCTCCCCCCTGAGCCCCTGACCCCACCTCAAACACAAAGTCTTAAGTTCAGGGAAAGGACAAAGGGACAGGTCTCTTCTATCTGAAGAAAGCAGGAAAATATTTCTTAGTGGTCACATTGCCACATAATTTTACTAGTAAAGGGTAAGGTGATGTTGAATAAAAAACTAGAGCCCTAACCGGTTTGGCTCAGTGGATAGAGCATCGGCCTGCGGACTGAAAGGTCCCAGGTTCGATTCCAGTCAAGGGCATGTACCTTGGTTGCTGGCACATCCCCAGTAGGGGGTGTGCAGGAGGCAGCTGATCGATGTTTCTCTCATCCATGTTTCTAACTCTCTAGCCCTCTCCCTTCCTCTTTGTAAAGAATCAATGAAATATATTTAAAAAAATAAAAATAAAAAACTAGAAAATGCTACAACTCTGGAAAAAACTTTAATAATTAGAGTGGATAAAGATATTCTTAATTACTGTGTTTTTATTATTAGATTCTGAAAAGAAGTCATCTGTCCTATCAGAGGAACAACAAGCAACAAGCACTTTAGTAGAAACCATCAGGCAGAGTATTCAACGTAATGATGTTCTTCAACCCATCAACCTGCTTTCACAGCAAATGAAGCCAGACAAGAAAAGACAAAGGTAATAATTGTTTACTACTCAAAATAATGTCATGTTAAAAAACTATTTAAAATATCTCTAGTTGTAAAAGAAACACATACTCACTGTAGAACATTTGTTTTAAAAAGTACTTATTTGAGCACAAATAAGTATCTGTTTTGGGGGACAGATTAAATTTTAGGAGGTAATTCATGTCAAAAGTGTATGAATCTTTGGGAAACATGAATGCTATTCATGGAAACCCTCTTGTGAATTTGTTAGCATTGATGTTATACATATGTTCTACTTGGTTCAGGCCCTGTCATATCCGTACATCTTTTCCTTACTTGAGGGACATAAAAAAAAAAGTGCATTTAGTAGTAGAAACAATTTAGGAAAGTGATGGAAGCAGTGAATTACAAAGGATATGGAGCTCTCCTGATCCTCTTACTATTGTCTGCGAACATGCTTGGATCAGTACTCATCCCAATGTCAGCATAAGTGAATTTTGCAGAGGAAGCTTCAGAAAACCTTAGTACGAGGATAATGAAATGGATGGATCCTCTTAATTGAGGTACAGATGACCTCCTTTACAGTCTAAAAAGTACCTAGTTTCAAGCATCTGTGGTATAAGGACAGGGAAGGAATATTAGAAATGACCTGCTATGGCTTCTGAAGCTTCTAAAGAAAAGCTACATGGAGCATCATCAATCAGCATTACTAATTTTTTCATTGTGTATAAACACTCAAATCAGTTTACTTCCTAAGTTATTTTTAACAACTGAGTTAAGCTTATTTTTCAGATTTCATTTGTGACATTTTTATGTCCACAAATCAAAGGTGATTTATCTTTTATGGTTGGGTTAGATAGTAGAGACCACTCCACCTTTCACTCTATGTCCAAGGGTTTTAGACCCTGCCTTTGTAAATTTTAATTAGGAATTAGAACAGTTATATTGTTAAAAAAATTGTAAGAAAGTTAAAATAAACCATTTTTTTGTTTTTGGTGTGAAGCTTTATGCCATTAACTTTTTAACTTGAAATAGATATTCAAAGGAAGTAGTTGCAAAAATAGTTAAGAACCCTTCCCCCAAAGGTGACATCTCATAACTGTGCCACATATCAAAACCAGGACATTGTTAGGCCAGAGAACTTAATCCTTCTTTTTAAACAATTAAAAATACCTTCACATATTTATTTGTATACTCTTAGCCTATTGACTTTAAAAATATTTGTTTTATAGGAGTTTATACAGAGAAATCCTCTTCTTATCATTAGTGTCTCTTGGAAGAGAGAATATTGATATTGGTAAGTTGGTTAATTAGGCACTTTTTTCTGTTTTCTTACATTTTACTATTTTCAAATGTAATTTTACGCTTTATTCTCAAGGAATTTTATTTCCTAAAGTAATTTTTAAAATTGTAGCTGGTATGGGTAAATACTCCACTTGCCTTTGAATATGTGGTGTATATATGATTGGACTACCATATATAAATGCATAAATTTTTTAACAAATAACTGCATTTTTGAAATTGTCTTTTCCAGAGGCTTTTGATAATGAATATGGACTTGCATACAATAGCCTATCTTCAGAAATCCTTGAAAAGTTGCAGAAAATTGACGTTCCACCAAGTGTCAGTGTGGAATGGTGCAGGAAGTGTTTTGGAGCACCTCTCATTTAAACTACATTTCAGACACACAAAGCTGGGGGAATAGACTCAGTCTGGAAACTTTCAAGGTTTGTTCCGAATGCTAAGAATTGGTGAAAACCAAAATGATCTCTTGGGACAACATATGAAACGTAACATACCAAATCACCGAGAAATGAAAAAACACCATTAAAATGCCCCAGGATTTATTTATGTTGAAAATTTGCAGCTTCTGAATGGTTTATCTGCCTCTTCTGAAAACTGTTTGGATCTCTCAATGTTTGCAGTAGTTTGATGAGAAACCGCATTCATCATTGGCATTGTTTATATTTGAAGCTAATTGGGTTTGGGGAATGACAAATTAAACTTGCCTAACCCCAATACAAATGAAATATCTCTTAAGAGCAACTCTGTGTGTGTGTATATATGTGGCTGTGTAGGTATGTGTATATACAGCCATATTATATTTATTAAAATTTATAGATTATGTATTGCAGTTTTCTGAAAGGGGTCTAAGTGACTACTACTAAATTCATCTGTAGTCAATAATCTCAAAATTACCTGCAAAGTCTGATGACAACTGCCTTGACTTTAAATTTAATATATATCTTCACCCTTCATATTTTGTATTATTTTCCTTAATGGATTTTATCTTGAATATCCAGTCACTTCCATCTACTTCCCAATAGCATGTTAATATACAACAGCTTTATAATTGAATACATGAGTCAGTCAGTTTAAATGAAATTAAATTGGCTTCATATTTCACAAAATTGGAACATGCTTAAAATGCCTGTGTATATATATCGTCTTTGGACCTGAAATGGTTCAGGCACAGTAAATGGTTGCTATTGGCCACTTTTTAAAACCTGTGGGATAAACTTGCACTGCAGTTTTATTCTTGTATAATATATAGATTTGTATGCTTGTGAATTTGTAAATAGTTTTTTTAGGATAAATCAATTAAGTCTTAATACTTTAAAGCTATTGAGCTTGTTTGCCGGATTTAAGAAAATCATGACCTCACATGCCTGACAATTATGCCTTTTGTTAAAAGCCCTTAGGAACAGTAAGATTGCCTTAACTCTCTGCGTGGTGTAAAACACCAGTGGTTGTGTTTTATAGTAATTATACATGACTAAATCACTGGGTACAAATTATTTACTGGTAGTTAACAGCACAAATCTCCTACCTGGTATAATCTTTTACATCTTGTTGCTGTACCAATCTTTCATCATTTAGGGTTAACCTGACCTTTGCATTATTCTTGTTTCAGTTTATTGTGAAAGAACTTCTCAGAAATTATGTACAATTCTCTTTACCTTAAAAATGGATCTTTTGCACTAACTCAGAGTATATATTTTTGCAACTAAGACTTGGTACTAGTTTTAATACTTAACACTTATTATCCCAACAGAAAGTTTGTAATTACTCTTGTATATAAAAAGATGGAGGTTGAATGAAAGGAAAAATTGTCTGTTACCTTTTTAAGCCTCCAGAAATGTACACAATTTGAACCTTTGTGATCTTTAGAATTCCAATTATCTTTCTCTCCATTTCTTCTCTGTAGCCTGAAAACTAAATTACCACTAAACAAAGAAAAAATCTGTAATGATCTCCTTACACAGTTAAGAGTATTTAAGTTTTCTAATAACTTTTTGTAACATTCTAAGTAATAGCCATTATATATTGGAACAGCAGAAGTGGATTTATTTTAAAGGCTTTTTCTAGCACCTACCACAGAAAGGGTACCACTAAAAGCTTATAACAAAAAAAATCTCATTTGAATTATCTATAGTTGTAACGCTGTACGAAACATATCCTCCTGTTAACTTCTGAAAGCAGTCTTTCAGATTAGTCCAGATTATTCTAAAATGTTAACCTGTTAAGCGCCGAGCCTGTTTTGTCTTCCTTTCCGTTTAGCCTGCGATATCTGATTTCACCGATATGCTTGCAGCACCAGTGACTGACCTGTCTGGACGGAAAGTATAGTGTCAGTCCCTGGTGACTGATGTGGTTCAACATGTTAAACTATTTTTGGATTTGGTAATCTAACTTTAGCTGCATTTTGTAAATTGATTATAGCATCCTGCATGGTTAATAATGAGCATAAATCTCCCATTAAATCTGGGATATTAAATTGCTGCCTCTTTACTTCATTTTTGGTACATAATACAAGATTAAAGATGTTTGTGATCTCAGTAACTCTTGAAATCTTAAAGCTGCCAGAACTCATGAGCTAAAATAGTGTAGGCAAGCCATATGTGTCCGCTTTAGAGAATGCACTTAAAATCAGCAATGTGATTCATGGTTTGTGTATTAGGGTCAACCATGTACGTACTGGTTAATACAGACCTATACACCAGACTTGCCTTTTGGCCTTGTTATCCCCATTGTAGTATGTCTTTTTTGTTATCTTTAAAAATGCTACATTTTCCCTTTTAATTTCTATAGTCAATTGCCAATTAAGACTTCTCATGTTGTCTAATACCATGTATTAAGAGCAATGGGGATCTTACTGTTATCTAAGAATCTTGCTTCTCACAGAATGATCCAGGAACTGGCATTGGTCGCACACGGGATCTTATCTGTGTAAAAACTACTTCAAAATTTTACTCACCTGTGGTTAAACTATACTTCAGCAAATGAGCCTCCTCTTCATCCTTAAAGCCTAATGTGCCTTTTTTAAGATCCTTCTACCCTGTAAAGGACAGTTTTGACTGTAACTACCAGAGATTAGATATGGTACATTAGAAAAAGTGTACTACTTTCTCTTTGTGCATCCTTTATTGATGCAAGTTTTTAATCTTAAAACAGGCATAGTCAACTCCTTTTCAGAGTGAAATAGAAAACATGAATAATTCACTGGAGTTGAAAGCTTTCTGTTAATGTAGTATATTTGCACTGGTTTTAAAAGCTTTGTGAACTTTTGCAAAATGGTATCATTAACTATGGTTTTAACAAGTAATCTTTTTCATCACATATGACAAATGTCCATCTTCACAAGGGCACTTTTCATGTATTGTGCATAGATGTTTAAGAAAAACTGTATTCCTCAAAATAAAGTGTATAAAAGATTAATAATCCTAGTCATTTGTTTTCCTGAAATTATTGACTCACTGAAAATGCCTTATGCTAAGAATCTTTTCCCGAGCCACCCAGATTCCAAGAGAAACCATATCCTGCACACATCCTTCACCATCACAGTGTACTTCTGAATTTGAAGGATATGTCACTTGTAAGTTTTAGCCATTAGTATTCCTTTTTCTATGACCTGAGTTTCTCTCCATTTATCTAATTTTTATCATCAATGAATAGTCGGTAAAGGGGCTTTGATATTTGCTCTCCTTTATTTGTTAGTTACAAAATCTCATTTTTGACTGGACTCAGACTTAGAGGTAGAAGCTCTCAGAGAGGACAGTCTACGTCTCTTCGCAATCTGTTCCTGGCGTTTTTCTTTGGCCTCCTGAACAAAACAAAAAAGCAGTTAAAGCCTGTCTGTGTTGAAAATCTAAACCCAAAGTAAGGCCTGACTCCTCCCCCGGCCCACCCCAATCATCTTAGACTGACCTTCATTCTCTTAGCCAAAAGCTTAGCATATTCTGCGGCCTCTTCCTTGTTTTTCTTAGTACGTTGTTTCTTCAGAGCAATACGCCTGCGTTTGTGTTGCAGGACACGTGGAGTAACAAGACGCTGAATCTTGGGTGCTTTAGTCCTAGGTTTCTTACCTAAAAATTTAGATAATGGCTTACTCACTTCTCAATACCCTTGTTCATTAGGGCCCATACCTACATTTTAAAAACTAGTAACAGACACAAACCTGAGTTAGTATCTACGAAAACTTATTTGTATGAGGCCTTTTAAATCAAATTTGAAATATTTTACAACTTAAAAATACCACCACTTTGCCAACAAAAATACAAGGCAGGCTAAATATTATACAAATATAAGGAAAACTGAAGTCCTTCTAAAAAGTGATGAGGCTAATACTAGCTGCCAGTTTTCCTAATTAGCACATTTAGCCCTCATTAAGTCAAGCCTATTTGGATGTCAAGATCATATATAAATTTACGTTTTTTAACAATGAAGTCACACTCAGCTTTTTTCTATCACTTTGATTTCCTGCCAACTACTAAGGCAGTGGTTCTCAACTTGGCTGCACATTGGAATCACCTGGGAATCTTGTTAAAATCCTGATTTCTGGGCCTCCTCATTAGTAACAAAAAGAAACAGAATTTCCGGAGGATGAGGCCCAGAAATCAGGAATTTTAAAAAGGTTCCCAGGTGATTCTAATGTGCAGCCAAGGTTGAGAACCACTGCCTTAACATAAAGACACAAGAATCATCTTAAAAACACCTGCGAACTAGCACACTCACTACACGGATGGTGTTTCCAAAGGTGTGATTATGGGGAACTCCTGTGCATTTGCCAATTATTTTTTAAAGCATAAGTTACAGGAGGCTAATACAGTGGGGCCTTGACTTACGAGTGTCCCGACTAATGAGTTTTTTGAGATACCAGCTGTCTCTAGGCCGATTTTTTGCATTGAGTTGATAGAGTAATTTGAGTTAACGAGCTCGGTCTCAGAACGAATTAAACTCGTAAGTCAAGGCCCCACCGTACTATACTTTATCCTCAACCTTTAAAATAGTATCCGGCACATAGGGTGTGTGGGATATTTGGAATGAGTGACCAATGAACTTAAAATAAGCCAGGTATAGGTTTACCTGGAAAAATAAAACCCAACCAACACCCTCCCCCATGATTTGCCAGAACCCAACCTGAATATGCTATTTATTCCATTTAATGTAAATTGTTCATACACTTCATACAGAAATATTAATGTTATAAAACATTGCAGCCACAGACTACAGTCGTGATGGGTTATGTTGCTTAACAAGGTACCTTCTAAAAATATAAAACTACCAAACACCCATTCCCTAATATTCTGGATACAGTATAAACCTAATTCTCATAACTCTTACTATTGCTACTCATATCCCATAGATGAAAATGAGGGTCAGAAGTTAAAGCAAGTTCAACTGATGAAAGCATTTTATTTCTTTTGTAAACTAAAAAAATTAGAACCTCATATGACAGCAGAGCACATTCAATCATAGCCCTAGAATTTATAGTTTTTCCAACTTTTAACCTAAAAGCAATGAACTTAGTGTTTGCTAAGTTATTTTTGGATAAACACATCAATTACTACCCGGAAAATTTTCAAGAAAAATTGTAACTCTAGATAGAAGGAACTGGATGTAACAAGGATTAATACCAACTACATGTCATGACCCTCAATATTTTCCTAAAATCTCCAGGTAAGTTGTGGGCACAGATTTCGTTATAATGAGCACTCAAAAACACTGGTGACAGGCTAATAACCAAGTTAAACAAGCCCTAAATGTCATAATATCCCCTACCTTCTTTGTTTAGAGGCTTTCTCACAACATATTTGCGGACATCATCTTCTTTAGAAAGATTAAAAAGTTTGCGGATTCTGCTGGCTCTTTTGGGCCCCAGGCGACGAGGCACAGTGGTATCAGTGAGACCAGGAATATCTTTCTCCCCTAAGAGACATGTAAACAAAGACATTTTAATTCAACTTCCTTTTAAAGAACCCTAAGTTACTGCTTTCATTGGTAAAAACCAAACAACCCCATTGGATATGGCAAATGAGAATGCATTTGGACAATCAGCTTTAAATCAATGTCAGCAGTAACTGAACGGAAGAACACAAGCCTCACCTTTCTTGACAATGACCAAGTTGAGAACACTGAGGTTGGCATCCACAATGCAACCCCGAACGGATTTGCGCTTTCTCTCCCCAGTCCTCCTCGGTCTGTAACAGGAGTGGCCCTTGCTCAGCAGCAGGCGGACTCGGCCGTGGGTCAGGACACCCTGCTTCATGGGGAAGCCTTGTTTGTCGTTCCCGCCACTGATGCGAACCACATAACCCTGCAGAACACAATGACACATCACAAAAGGAAGGGCTGTGGCCTCCACGACCTACACTCTCAATTCTAGCAGGTACAGTTCTTTAAGTACAACCTGGAAAACTTCTTAAAAATAGAATTCCTCTGCTCACTCATGTTTGTCTGCATTTGCCAACCTCCTAAGTTCAATTAGCGGATTCCTTGCAATCAAGCCCGACTTCTAGCCTAGCCTATGCTTTCCTAGAGGGAACAGTTCCAGGGAAGACAGATTACAGGGCAAGAGACCAAAGTGTCCACAAGCAACAAAGGAACCAGAGACACCCTTTCTCGCACTTTGAAAAACACCCTTTGGAGACCATTAGCTTGCAGCGCAGTTAGGGATGTATGCTTTCCCATCTGAGCTATAAAACCCCGCCAGGTGATAGCTCTACCTCACCTGGGTCCCCTTTGGCGGTCGAACGACCCTTTCACAGGGGTCGCCTAAGACCATCCTACATATCAGATATTTACATTACGATTCATAACACTGGCAACATTACAGTTATGAAGTAGCAACGAAAACAATCTTACGGTTGGGTCACAACATGAACTGTATTTAAAGGGCCAGAAGGTTGAGAACCACTGCAAAATCAGCGGACAGAACCGAGTTTGAAAACAATTACACAGCCAATTACCACCCCGTTTACCACCCTCCCTCAAAGAGGGGCAGCCATTCCGCTCCGCAATCAACTCGCACCTTCCATTCTTCACCCAGCGCGTCCGCAGCAACCTCTGTGGCCATACGCTTCTCATAGAAGGTACGGAGTTTGCGTTCATCGTCCACTTCAATGAGTTTCTGGCAGCCAGTGGCTGGGAAAGAGATGTTGAGCTAAGGATTAAAGGGAGGGAAAAAGAGCTTTATGAAAACTACAGAGCCACCTACAAAGGCATTCCACTGCAAAAAGCCTTCCATGTCAATACCGCTCCCACAGCCAGCAGCAAAATGGAGATAATCGCTTTTATTCACTATAAAGCACGTGTGTGCAATAACGCGCGACCAGCCCCGCGCTAAAAATAGGCCGTCGTCAGTCAAGCCCAGGGCAAGGCCTCCGCGGACGAGGGGCTCCGCAGCCGTGCACCCGGGAGTAAGGAGCCCAACCGACAGCAGAGCCGTATCTGCCCGGCTAGGCCCGAGGACGCCGCCACCATGACGCTCCCGGCCCCACGCAACTCCAGCGGCAATCGCTCGCCATCCCCTCTCCCAAGGAGCTCCAGCCCCACAAAATAAAAGCTTTCTCCTACCTCAGACCCTCCTCTACCTAGAACCGGGGTTTTGGAGAGCTACAAAAGCAGCGACGCCGTGTCCTGGGGCTCGATTCATGTCCCCCAAGCCTAAGCCAGCACCCGCCATCTCCTCCTACCTTCATCCTGAAGCAGCCGACAGCCGAAAAAGAGGCTCAACTTCCGCTTAGCCGAGATCACATAGGCACTTCCAGTTCTCGCGAGATGGGCAACAGCCTGGGAGAGCGGAAGTGATCATGGGTAGTCGGGGGTGGGGCTAATCTGCAGTCCGAAGGTGGATTTAGCAGCCTAGCCGCACCGGTGGCGCGTGGCGGCGGGTTTTGCTCTGAAGGTTAGACTCCCAGCCTGACCTTTCTCGCGTTACCCTTGACCCGGAAGCAGCCCAGCTCTGTCTCGGACTCCGCATCGGGTGCTGCCAAGGAAGGAAGGCGGCCCTGAGTTCAGCTCTCCTGGACACTCCTGCACCTAGGACTCGGAGGGAAGATTTACGGTCCGGGAGCGCACCGTGCCCTGCTTCCGCGGTTCACAGCAAGACACCCTGACCACCCTGATTTTTCTCTCAAAATACTCCATCTGCGTAATCGTTGTTCTGTCGCAGAACAACAGTCCTAGCCACCCTGTCGCATGAGCCAATAATCACAATTACCCCAAGGCCGGGCCACCATCGGTACCTACGAAATAGTCTCCTTGCTTTCCGTCTTGCCTTCGCGATCTTTTTAAAACGAGAAATTATAGCGAACTCCTCCCCCAAGCTCACCAGCTGCTATGGGCTAATGCCATCTCAGGTCCCTCCTGAGAGAAGCCGGTCCTGACCTCGTTGTCCCGCTCGGTGTCCGTGTCGTTCTCTGGTGCAGCACAGCTCCCTCTTGTAGGACGTGATCATGGTACAGAAGGGGGCTGTTTATGGCCCGTCTCCTCCACTAGGTGAGAGATTAACCGCCGCTCAGGTCTTAACCTTACCAGGGTGTGTGTACCAGGACACAGCGAAGTGCATGACACATAATAAGTAAGTGCTCAGTAAAATTTTTTAAAAGTTTTAAATTGAGCCGAAACCGGTTTGGCTCAGTGGATGGAGCGTCGGCCTGCGGACTGAAGGGTCCCGGGTTCGATTCCGGTCGGGGGCATGTGCCTGGGTTGCGGGCACATCCCCAGTGGGGGATGTGCGGGAGGCAGCTGATCGATGTTTCTCTCTCGTGGATGTTTCTAGCTCTGTGTCTCTCCCTTCCTCTCTGTAAAAAATCAATAAAATATATTTAAAGAAAAAAGTTTTAAATTGATTTTAGAGAGAGAGAGAGAGAGAGAAATATCAATTTCTTGTTCCACTTATTTATGCATTTTATCGGTTGCTTCTTGAATGTGCCCTGACAGGGAATCGAACTTACAACCTTGGCCTATCCGGACAATGAATGCTCTAACCAACTAAACTACCCAGTCAGTAAATATTTTTAAAGGAGTATAACCCTAGCGCTGGTATGTTTTAGTCTGAGTGTAGTATAATGTGGAGGCAGCCATCAGAGGAAGAATAAGTGGAACTATTACAGTAACTCTTGAATCAGCATGGTGCAACTTTAAAAATATATATATATATATACATATATATATTTTATTGATTTCAGAGACAAAGGGAGAGAGAGAAACATCAATGAGAGAGAATCACTGATCGGCTGCCTCCTGCACACCCCCTACTGGGGATCAAGCATGTGCCCTTGACTGGAATCAAACCCGGGACCCTTCAGTCCACAAGCCAATGCTCTATCCATTGAGCCAAACTGGCTAGGCAACAATGGTGCAACTTTTAATAGTACAGAAAGATGTGAGAAAGATACAGTTTATTTGATAGTCCTCCTGAACATTCTGGGAGAACAAGAATGAGAACCCAGGCCCTAGCCCGGTGCTCAGTGGTTAGAACGTGGATCCACAGACTGAAGGTTCTTGGGTTCAATTCCCACCAAGGCACCTACCTGCATTGCAGGCGCGACCCTTTCTCTCCTCTCCCAGAACCTGGTAACCACCATTCTGCTTTCTCTTTCTTTGAATTTGCCTACTTTAGATACTTCCTGCCCAGCCAGCGTGGCTCAGTGGTTGAGCATCAACCTATGAACCAGGAGGTCATGGTTTGATTCCTGGTCAGAATGCATTCCTGGTCAGGATGCATGCCCAGGTTGCGGGCACAATCCCCAGTGTGGGGTATGCAGGAGGCAGGCAATCAGTGATTCTCTCTCATCATTGATGTTTCTATCTATCTCCTCCTCTCCCTTCCTCTCTGAAATAAATAAAAACATATTTAAAAAAAATAAAAAGTTGTGGTACATTTACACTATGGAATACTATGCAACAGTAAAAAAGAAGGATCTCTTTGAGACAGCACGGAGAGACCTGGAGACTATTATGCTAAGTCAGTGGTCATCAAACTGCGGTTCACGAGCCACATGCGGCTCTTTGGCCCCTTGAGTGTGGCTCTTCCTAAGCCTTAGGAGTACCCTAATTAAGTTAATAACAATGTACCTACCTTTATAGTTTAAGTTTAAAAAATTTGGCTCTCAAAAGAAATTTCAATCGTTGTACTGTTGATATTTGGCTCTGTTGACTAATGAGTTTGCTGACCACTGTGCTAAGTGAACTAAGCCAGTCAGAGAAGACAAGTATCACATGGTCTTACTCATATGTGGAATCTAATGAACAAAATAAACTGATGAACAAAATAGATCCAGAAACATAGAAACATGGAACAGACTGACGATTCTCAGAGGGAAGTAGGATTGGAGGAAGAGATTACAAGACTTATATGCATACTAGAGGCCAGTGCACACATTCGTGCACTGGAGGGGAAGGGCCCTCAGCCCAGCCTGCGCCCACTGCAGTCCGGGACCCCGAGTGGTCCTTAGTGCTGCTGCAGAGGCAGGAGAGGCTCCCGCCACTACCACTGCGCTGCCAGCCATGAGCCCGGCTTCTGGCTGAGTGGCGCTCCCCCTGTGGGAGCACACTGACCACCAGGGGGCAGCTCTTGTGTTGAGCATCTGCCCCCTGGTGGTCAGTGCATGTCATAGAGACTGGTTGTTCCACCGTTCGGTTGATTTGCATATTAACCTTTTATTATATGAGATATGTATAACCCATGGACACAGACAATAGTGTGGTGAACCTGGGGCAGGGTGTGGGTTAGAAGGGGTCAATGGGGGGTGGGAAGGACATCTTTAATATTTTCAACAATAAAGATAAATTTTTAAAAAAAGTTTTTCACATCTCATCTAATTAATCCTGAAATCTATTAGGTAAGGATAAAGCATATTTTGTTTAATTCTGGAACTATATGAAATAAACTAAGCATACATAATTTAAAAGGGGGGGGGGCTGCTCTAGTGGGCATATACATGATAAGAAAGTGAAACAGCCCTAACTGGTTTGGCTCAGTGGATAGAGTGTCAGCCTGCAGACTGAAGGGTCCCAGGTTCGATTCTGGTCAAGGGCATGTACCTTTGATGCAGGCACATCCCCAGTAGGGGGTGTGCAGGAGGCAGCTAATCGATGTTTCTCTCTCATTGATGTTTCTAACTCTCTATCCCTCTCCCTTCCTCTCTGTAAAAAATCAATAAAATCTAGGAAGGATGGAAGGGAGGAAGGGAGGGAGGGAGGGAGGGAGGGAGGGAAACAGCCTTATTGCTGATAAGGAGATTTAATGGTCTGGATAGAGGATTAAACCAGCCACAACATTCCCTCAAACCACAGCCTAATGCAGAGCAAGGCAAAACTCTTCAATTCTCTGAAGCCTGAGAGAGGCAAGGAAGCTGCAGAAGAAAAGTCTGAAGCTAGCAGAGGTGGTTCATGAGGTTTAAAGAAAGAGCCAGTTCATAACATGAAAGTGCAAGGTGAGAAGCAGCAGGTGCTGATGCAGAAGCTGCAGCAAGCTTCCCAGAGGTCTAGCTAAGATAGCTAATGTTCACGGCAACTCTAAACAACAGATTTTCAATGTATACAATACAGCCTTATCCTATATAATAAAAGGATAATATGCAAATTGATCCTAATGGCAGAATGACCAACCAGAAATGACCAGTCACTATGACGTGCACTGACCACCAGGGGGCAGATGCCCAACGCAGGAGCTGCCCCCTGGTGGTTCAGTGCGCTCCCACAGGGGGAGCTCCACTCAGCCAGAAGGCAGGCTGATGGCTGTGAGCGCAGTGGTGGTGGCAGGAGCCTCTCCCGCCTTCTTGGTAGTGCTAAGGATGTCTGACTGCAGCTTAAGGATGCCTAAGCTGCAGCCCGACATCCCCCTAGGGCTCCGGGGCTGCCAGAGGGATGTTTGACTGCCAGCTTAGGCCCGATCCCCCAGGGGCTTAAGCCGGCAGGTGGACATCCCCTGAGGGGTCCCAGACTGTGAGAGGGCAAAGGCCTGGCTGAGGGACTCCCCCACCCCCACAAGAATGTTCATGCACCGGGCCTCTAGTGTTGCAATAAGATACCATCTAGGATTCTCATAGCTAGAGAGGAGAAGTCAATGCCTGGCTTTAAAGCTTCAAATGACAAGCTGACTCTCTTAGGGGCTGATGCAGCTGGTGACTTTTAAGTTGAAGCCAGTGCTCATGTACTATCCGAAAATCCTAAGGTCCTTAAGAATTATGCTAAATCTACTCTGCCTGTGCTCTATAAATGGAACGAAGCCTGGATCCCCAGTGGGGGGCAAGCAACATGGATAGACCTTGAGGTCATTATGCTAAGTGAAATAAGCCAGACAGACAAAGACAAATACTGGATGATCTCACTTATATGTGAATTCTTAAAAAAAAAAAATCCAAACTCAGAAACGGAGATTAGAATAGTAGTTGCCAGAAAGTGGGAGTAGGGAAAAGGGGGAGATGTTTTAGACACACTGAGTGTGAAGTGTCTGTGGGATATACAAGTGGAGACATCCAATAGGCAGGTTTGGGGGCTATTTGACACAGTAAAAGAGGTGGGTGTATAGTGGGGGGAGGAGGCCTGTATTAATTTGCTAGGGCTCCCATAACAAAATGCCACAAACTGGGAAGCTAAAGAGCAGAAATTGATTTTTTCACAGTTTTGGAGCTCGAAGTCTGAGACCAAGATGTTGGCAGGATTGGTTTCTTCTGAGGCCTCTCTTGGCTTATAGATGGCGACCTTCTCTGTGTCTTCAATTGGTCTTTCCTCTGTGTGACTCTGTGTCCTACTCTCCTCCTCTTCTAAGGACATCAGTCATGTTGGAGTAAGGCCCATCCTATTCAGCTCATTTTAAAGATCCCATCGTCCAATACAGTCACAGTCTGAAGTACTGGGGGTTAGGACTTTAATATAAGAATTGGGGGTGGGAGGGGCTAGCTGGTTTGGCTCAGTGGATAGAGTGTCAGCCTGTAGACTGAAGGGCCCCGGGTTCGATTCTGATTAAGGCACATGCCCAAGTTGCAGGCTCGATTCCCCAGTAGGGGGCGTGCAAGAGACAGCTGATCAATGATTCTTATCATGGATGTTTTATCTCCTCTCTTCCTCTCTGAAATCAATAAAAATACATTAAAAATAAAAAGAACTGGGGGGGGGGGGCAGGGAGAGTATTGGGGACAATTCATCTCATAACGGGTCCCAAAGGTAGAGTCTCTCAACTACAAGGATCTTGACTAAACAGAACACATTTTTGTATTCCATAACATTAAGTTAAAGTAATCCTAGAAGC